>NW_024424786.1:37977637-38121169 GCF_017311325.1 Ursus maritimus | reverse complement strand
ACCAAGTGAGGAGGCTGGGGCCTGGGACGTGAAGTGTAGACGCCTGGGTTGAGAGAAAGCTCAAAGGTCCGCGTCAGGCTGGAGGTCGCGGCCCAATCACCCAAGCCCCCCAGCCGCTTTCTGAACCTCTTGGTCCTTCTTGCCAAATGAGCTGATTCGCAGTTCCAGCTGGGAGGATGAGCCGCAGGGAGCTTCGAGGAGTTTCTGGTCCGGGAGACCACACACTACACACGTTGCGGGGTAGATCCAGGCGCAGGCCAAAGCAAGGGGCGCTGCAGGGGGGCGGGGTAAGGCAGCCCCTCGGACGTGCGGCGCCCCCTCGTGCCCGTGACCCCCCGGTGCCCGCTCCCGGGTCCGTGTCGGGTCGGCCGGCTCGCCTGTCCCAGCCCCACTCCGGCCCCGCCCGGCCCCGCCCTCTCCGCACTGCTCGGGGCAGACCCGCCCGCCCGAGCCGGAGTTACAAGAGCCGCCTCCGCGCGCGGGGGCCCGGCCACTCGGAGCAGCTCCGCCGCGGGGACTGCACCGCCCGCCCTGCCGGACCCGCCCCGACCGGGGCTCGCCGCCTGCAGCAGCCGCAGCACCGTGACCTGGGGCCCCGCGCGGGCTATGGCTGTGCCCGGGGGCTGAGCGCGCAGGTACGGGCACCGGGCGCACCGGGGCGCCGCGGGAACAGGACTCCGAGAACGGGTGAGGGGAGGTGGGCTGCAGGGCTTGGGCGAGGCGCTTGGGCCGGGCGCACTGCGAGGATTCAGACAGTGTGGAGCAAGCTGGGCAGCCCGGCGCGGCGCGGGGAGGCGACGCGTCGCGCCCTGAGAGCCAAACTCTGCCTCCGGAGTTGGGGCGCAAGTTGGGCCAAGTTGGAAAATCGCTCCGTAGCGTGTTTTGCTCCAGTCCTTATTTCTCTCTAGGGCTGACTGTAGGTTCTATTGCACGGCACGGCGCCCAGTTCCTGGCCTGGGGACTCCTGTGGGTCCCTGTCCCATCCCCTCCTTCTCCTTGGGGCGGTGGCTCAAGCGCACAGCTCCCGCTCCTATTCCGTGTTTACTGGAGAAGTTCCCGAGGTCGCTGCCGCTGCCCCTCGGCCCCTCCCGGAGCCCCCGCACCCCCGCGCCCCCTCCGCTGTCCCTCCCGGCTCCCCACACCTCCGCCTCTAACTGTGCGTCCGGAGTCCTCCCGGCCCCACCCAGTTCTGTACCACCAGCCTCTCCCTTTCTCAGCCCCCCTCCAGCTGCCCCGCCCTAGTCTGGCCCCTCCGTGTTCCCCGCTCCAGAAGTCTCCCTTCTTCCTCCAAGGCCCCGCTGCCCGAAGTTTGCAGCGCGCCTCGGGGCGGGACGGGTGGGAGTGGGGGTGGGGGGCGTAATTAGGGAGATTCCAGCGCTGGGGTGGGCGGGAAAGGGGGGGGAACTGTGCGGCGGCCCAGCCCTCGGCACCGCCCCTTCCCTTTCGGGGGCGGTGCGTTCTCCCCCACCCCACTCCCAAACCCGTCCGGGCGGGATGGCCCCCGCCCCAGCGCCTGGCACGGCGCCAGCAGCCTGAGGAATGCGGTGGTTGGAGCCGCTGACTAATTCAAACCAGAACTCGGGGAGGAGTGGTGAGGGGCAAAGGGGGGGGGGGAGGCAGGGGCTGTGTGTGGGAGGTGGGGGCAGGAGCCGGCTCCGCGCAGAAGGAGGGCTTCGCTGCCGTCTCTGGAACCCTGCGCTCGAGCGGTGCGCTCCGGGAGACGGGGTTGGGGGACGAGATCTGCCGTGGAGTTGGAAAGGCAGAGTGCTTAGGGTGTGTTCGGAGAGCCGTGTTATGTAAGGCTTTCCCGTGCGGAGAGAGGGTGTGCAGTGTGTGAGGGCCTGACCCTCCCTCCCCTGGCTGGCCGGGGCGCCCCCTGCAATGCCAGGGCCCGGGATGTGGGGGCGCAGCCCCGGGCGGCGCTGGCCGCGAGGGACACGTGGGGTCTGAGCAGGCCTGGCTGTGCCCCCCTTGCGTGGGAGGGGAGCCGAGTGGGCAGATGGGGCAACTCACAGCCCTAGCTGGGCGCCCGCACCAGGTGGGGGACGGCCCTGGCTCCTTCGCACAATGTGGCCGCAGAGAATCGTGCGTGGTGCGTGCTCTCGCCTTTCGCTGGGTGTGGCTGCAGATCGGTGGTGGCGAGTGCCCCCAGGGAGCCCGCGGTGTGCTGCCGAGAGCCCTGCTCTGTGGAGTGGATTCATGGGAAGTCAGGGTGGGCCCATCCCCTGGTGTGGGGTCCTTAGAGAATGACCTGGAATTTCGGACGAAAAAAAGGACTCGGATATTTACCTCTGTGTCCCCAGCACAGCGCTGGACTCCCAATAATTGGTTCTGAAACAGTTTCCTGTGTTAGAATCCAGCCTCCGCTTGCAACTTGGAATTGACTTGCCCTTCCTTGCACAGTCCAGCACAGGTAGGGGCTGGGTTGGTTTTAGGGGACCTAGTGATGGCATGGGGGCTGGAGTGGTAGGTGAAGCCATGGCAGGGGGGAGAGGAAGAGATTGAAGGTGCTTTGGAAGGCATTCTCAGGACTCCACACCTATTGCATCTAAAGTCGGGGACAAATTCTGCTTTCTTTGCCCTCTTCCTCTGCCCCGCCATGAGGGAAATCCCTGGGGCAGGGTGTGGCACTCACTTCCTTTCTGAACTGGAATGGGGAGGCTTCCTTCTTCTTGACCCAAAGGGATGATGGGTTGGGCCAGCACATGGTAGAGTGTGCAGAGTGGGGAGAAGGCGCTCCAGGCTTAGGGGTACCTCCTTGCTCTGAGGGGTGAGCTGTGGTATGAAGGAGGTGGGGTGGGGCGGGGAGGGAGAGGACCTGGGACTGTGAGAGCGGGGCTAGCAGAGGGCACAGGGTCTGCAAGCTTCAGAATGGGGATTGGAGGGTGTCTAAGCCCCTCTCTAAAGCCTCATCCTGAAGAGATTATAGGCAGAAACACTGGTCATCAAACACGGACACATAGGGTGCCACGTAAGTCATGCGGGGCTTCGTGCTAGGGATAGGGAGGCCCTTAGCAGTGATTCAGGGGTCCTGGTCTGGGCAACTCCTGGAAGAGCTAACCCCACAGAGCTGGGGACTTGTACCAGCCAGACTTGGTTCAGGGTGATGAGGCTACAGTCCAGGGCCCGGGGTGGGACCGGAGAAAGTAAACCCTGAAGACTGGTGGAGGGAGAAGGCCAGCATCGGACAAGGGCAGGGAATGGGCTGGGGGTCTCCGGGGTCACCTGAGTCCCAGGGAGGCCCTGGGTGGAGGTGCCCAGGCGCTGCCAGGCTAGATTTGGCTCAACTTGGAATTGGCTGTGTGGTGCTGGTGGAGACACTACGCAGAGCCTGAGGAGCTGGTTTGAGAGGTTGGGGCAAAGCTGTGGGGGTGGAGGGGTGTGTGGGGCTCTGGGGTGTGGTCACCACCTTCCTCAGAACTTGGGAACCGCCTGGGGACAGACAGAGGCATACCGGGAGAGCTAGTCCTACACTTGATGGGAACTCTCCCACTGCTGGCTCTTCCCCGCCCCCCCACCAATCCCCAATGCCCCCAAGTTTCTCTCCCTGGAGCTGGGCTGACCCTCTGCCTGTGTCTGAGAAGAGGAAGGGAGGTGGCTGCTGGAGAAGGTCTAGAATGTGCTGGTTTCAGTCAGGTGCTGGCGGTGGCCGCACTAGGGCCTTTGGCTCTCTTTTCCTCCCCCATGTCCCCCACGGGCTTCATCCAGGCTCCCAGGGAGCTGGCAGAGCCCTGCTCTCTGACCATCCCGCCGGGCTCCCAGGCCTTCCTGGGCAAGCTCTGTTTCCTCTGTGCGTGTGGTCAGGGGGTGGGGGCGGGGGGGCTGCGTGGGTGGGCCACAGTGGGGCTTAGCAGGAGCCCCTCTTCCTCACCCCTGGCCTCAGTGCCCAGCAGGAGGACTCCCGGGCTGTTGCAGCTGGGGGTCTTGCTTGCGTCCAGGTGGCGCATGGTGGCCTTGCGTCCCTGTGACCACTCGTGTCATAGCGGTGAGCTGTGTGTTGTTACCGGTGAGAGGATGTTCCTCTGGCTGCGCCCGGTGGTCCTGGGTGTGTCCCTCTGCTTGCTTCTGGGGCTTACAGGCCGGGGAACCGCAGTGGGACTCTGCCCAGCGGCTGTAGGGGAGGACGGAAGTCAGTTCCTCCGTCCTGGACAGGTTCTGGGCCCTGGAGTTTGTATCCAGAGGCCCTCAGGAGGGTGAGGATAGCTCTGGGAACGAAGCCCTGGCTGAGCGATGCCGAGCGAGGCGCTGCACAGGGCTGGTCAGGGAGGGGCATCCTGCCCTGTCCCTGGGGGCCAGAGCGGAGGTTCTAGGGGAAGGGGAAGTGCCTGGAGCTGAGCCCGGCTTCGTGGCCGGGCTGGGCTGGGGGGCGGCTCTTTGGCCTCGGAGCCGCGGGGCCTGGCCCTGCGCCCCTGCACTAGCGGGGCCTGACCGCTGGGCGGAGAGCTCGCCTGTGGTTGGGGAGTTTCTGCACCCTCCGCGGCTCCCGGGCGGTCACCTTCTGCCGGGGTGAGACGAGGAGTTTTCTTCTTCACCACCCCTGTCCCCGTGGAGGGGGCCACCCTCAAAGATTGTGTCTTCATCCCAGCGGTCCTGGGGAAAGGCTGTGTCTTCCCGGGCTATGTGGCCAGGGGCGGGGACTTGTGGCTGGATAATGGACTGTGGCCCCCATCCCCTGTCACAAGGAGGGGGGGGGTCCCTCTGGGTCATGGGAGGAAGAGGGAATCTCCCTCCCTGCTGGAAGGGAGAATTTGGAGCTCGCTGGGGGGTGGGAGGAAGCTGTGCTCGGAGGGCAGGAGTGAGAGGTGGAGAAAGGTATAAGGGACCCAGAAGGCAGCTGGCCTGTGAGGTAGGAGTGGGGCTCCCCTGGAAGTTGAGGTGGGGGCACTGCTGGGGCTGACCCGGAGGAGAGGGCTGGAGTGACCGAGCTGGAGGAACTTCCTCCTGATGGGAGGTGTGGGCTGGGCCAGTGGCCCCGGTAGCCAGGGAGCAGGAAGACAGGCCCGGGCCGCACAGGTAGAGGGAGACACAGACCAGGTCGGCAGGTATAGGCGCCTTCCATCATGGGCAGGGCCTGGGGCTTCCCAGACAGGTGTGTGTTGGGAGCTAGTGAAGGCGGGGCTGTGGGCCTGCTCAGGGGTGGGAGGAGTGGGGAACGGGGTTGGGGAGCGTGTCTGGGTGCATGCGGTGTGGGCACGTCCTTGTGTGTCTTTCTGGGAATGTCTCTCCAGTGCCCACGTCGCCTGTGTCTTGCAGCGTGTTAGTCCTCTTCTCCCTGATAATCCCACCCCTTCCAACACACCGCACGCCCCCTTGGGCTGTACCCCCCAGGCTGAGCTGAATGTAAGAGTTCTTGACGGCAGCTTGGGCTTCTGGGGTTACCGTGCTGTTCTCCCCCAGGTGGAATAGGGCATGCTGCTTTCCAGACAGGGCTCTGGCCACTGCCTCCATGCACGTCCGTGTGCAGGCTTGGGCCCCGGAAGGGATGAGGGTCTGCCCTGTTGTGGCTGTTCCTGGTTCCCAGGGAGTGGAAGTATCTGCCTTGCCCTCCTGGTGCCTTTCTCTAGAGTGGGTCTCGTGTCCCCCAAGCCCCAGAGGGGCTTCACTTGCTGGGGCCCGAGAGAATCTACAGGTGAGCTGGGGTGTGTGTGGCTAGGATTTCTGACTCCTGGGGACACGGCCTCAACGAGTCCCTCAGATGCTGGCTTCCAGGATGCCGGGGACTCTGCCCATCCGGGTCTGCTGTGCCCAAGCTGTTGGCCAGGAAGTGGTTGGTTGTGGGCACAGTAGGCTGCTGGGGGCTTGCCCTCCCTCCTGCTGCCTGTGGTACTTGAAAGGTGTCACGGCTCTCTGGGGGAGTCTCCTGCTGCTCTCTGGGTCTCTGGGTCCCCTAGAGGAATCTTAGCCCCTCCCTTTCTCTGGGTTTACGCCCCCTTCTCTGAGGCTTCCTCCAGCCATGTCTCCCTCTAGGTGCGGATGGAGGCCTCTCCATCTTCCTGGGGGTGTCTCTCCGGCCCTCCTCCAGTATAGGTCCCTCTTTCCTGTGTCTCTCTCTGCATCTTTCTCTGTGGTTTCTCATCTTGTCTGTGTATTTCTTTCTGCCTTCATTCCTCCCCCGAGGTAGAGACTGTTTGCTCTGAGTCGCAGAGTCCTGGAAGCCTGGGCTCCCATCTCAACTCTGGCTCCCCCTGGGGCAAGTCATCTTACCTGGGGAGGCCTGTTGCTGCATTTCTAAAATAAGGACATTAATTATTAATCCCGTACGGTGGTCTGGGATCGAATGAGACCCCAGGCGTGGAACTCCAAACCCACCACCGGAGCGCGGCAGAATTCTCTTTCTCAGTCTGTTGGTGGGGGTTGCTCTCAATGCAGAGCCTTCTCTTCCTCTTTGCTGCCGGGCGTTTATGGGAGTAGAGTGCCCCTCTGGGTGTGTCTCCCTTTTCTTTGACTGTCCTACGCGCTCATCCTCGGCAAGTGTTCGGGACTTCCCCGCGGCTGGAGGTCTCTACCTGCCGCGTGGTGTGAGTCATTTCGTTCTTCCTGGCTCGGGAGGTGCTTCTCCCCGGGTCTGAGCACTCCTGTGCCTGTCCTTGCGCGGGATAGGAGTCCCATGGCTGTTGGCGTCCTGCCCACGGTGGGTGGGGGCACCTCTCTCTCCCTTGGAGCGTCGCTCCCGTGTCCCTCCTGTGCTGGGCGTATGCTCAGACTTGCGCCCCTCTGGTGTGTAGCGTCGGGTTTGGCGCACGGAGGCATGGGGGCCCGTGGCGTGGAGGGCTGCCTCTCAGGCAGGGCGCCTCTATCAGTTCGGGTCATCTTGACACTGCCGCTGGCTGCAAGGCTGTTTTTGGCTGCAGCAAGAGTTAGGCCGGGCCCCCTTCCTGGCTGACTTCATACTGGCTCTTGGGGGAGGAAGGGGCTCTGTTCCCTAAGGGCGGGGTAGGGGGGAAGATGCTTCTCTGGACGCCACCCCTGGCAGAGACCCTCTGCCCTGGGTTCCAGATCTGTCCGCGTGTCACCCCCCCTCCCCAGAGGTGGGGTAATTCCTCTTTGCAGCCTTTTTTTTTTTTTTTTAATTTGTTTATTTGAGAGAGAGAGAAAGAGTGCACACAGGAGTCGGGGGCGGGACGGAGGCAGAGGGAGAGGAGTAGGGAGCCCAATGTCAGCTCCATCCCAGGACGATGGGATCAGGACCTTAGCCGAATGCAGACGCTTCACCGACTGTGCCCCCCAGGTACCCCCTCTTTGCAGTTTTGAATTGACAAGATAGCTTCGTACTTCTCTGGCTGCTTCTGGCCTCAGTTACGGTGTCCCTGCTCTCTCAGCCTCACAGATGGAGTGGACATACTGTCTCGCTCTTTCTCTGCCCTCCAAGCAGCCCTCTGCCTAGACGGTCCTCACTCCAGTCCCTCCCAGCATGAAGGATACTGTGAACCAGTGTCAGGTGGACTTTGGGCTGGGGAGCCGGCAGACCAGGGTTCTGGGGCTCCGACACTCTCCTGTCCTCACCTGTCTGGACCTCGCTGTCCCCATCTGTAAATCCCAGATAGTGCTGTCCCGCAGGGCTTTCTGCAGTGGTGGGAACGTCCCACATCTGCGCTGTCTAATATGGTAGCCCTTAGGTAGTGGCCGAGCTCTTGCAATGCGGCTAGTGCAGGCAATAAACTAACAATTCAATTTAACTTAATTTAACTTAATTTAAATTTAAATAGGCACATGTGGCTACCATGTTGACAGCGTGGCTCTAAGGTGTCTTCTATCTCCAAACACTTATGACACTTGGCCGAGTGTGCAGAATTCCCCAGAGTTCCAAAGATCCTCCTTTGGGTAGCTACAGGGCGGGACTCTCAGCCCCCCGGGGAAGCCTGGCGTCACCTGACTTACGTAGGAGAAGAACGGCCCATCAGGGCTTGGTACGGGCTCCAAAGATGTGGGAGAGACTGAGCGCTGGGACTCAGATGCAGAAAACAGACCCTTCCCACCATGGTTCTTGAATCCCCCATTAGCACCCCCATGTGCAGCCACCCGAATGGCCCAGAGCAGATGAGAGGGGAGGGGAGTTGCTCTTGGCTGTGCTGGAAGGAGAGCCCTGAGCCAGGGCAGGCGGGGCGCTTGGCAGCCCCTCCTGGCCAGCAAGCCCGCGGGTGCCCTGTCAGGGCCAACCTGCAGCCCCCGGTCCAACGGCTCCTGTTCTCACGGGCTGTGGACCCTTCACCACTCATGATGGCTTTCTCCCCTCCTTCTGGACTGCTTGGCTTGAGGTGCATAGCAAGTCCCTCCTGAGCTGGGCTTCAGGGGACTTCTGGCCTGGGGCTCCATCCTGAGGAGCTGGCAGGGGAGCCGCCTGCCTGTCTCCCCCGGAGCCCCAGCACCCCTGGCACCGGGGGCTCTGGCCAACGAAGCACTTTGTTGATGGGGTTTTAGGCGTGACCCTTTGCATGTCTGGAGCTGTTGCAGCCTCGGTGACTCACTGGGGAAGGAGGGAGGGTGGGGCCGAGCTGTGGGCGAGGGTGAGCTGGCTCGCTGCCTCCGCCCCTCTCTGGCTCCTGGCTCAGGACCAGGATGCTGGGCAGAGAAAAGGGGCCCCGCTCAAGGAGGGAGAGCGGGGTGCTAGGCTGGTCGGTGGCTTCAGAGCGCTGAGAAACCCTGAGGCTGGAAGCCTTTTCCTTCCCTGCCCTGCCTGGCTCCCTGTCTGCAGGGCTGGCTTCTCGGTGCTGGATGGACACTGGCAGAAGGCACCTTAAAGTGGCAGCTTTGCTGTTTGTTGGGGTCGGTGGGACTTCCCACAGCGGCTGCTTGTCCGGAGGGCAAGAGGTGAGTCCCTAGCTCACACCCGTGCCAGTAGGCCGCTCACCTATTGCTTGTCTCCTAGACAGCACCCACGGCATAAATACCGCATGTGTGAGTTCAGGGGGTGGAGGACCGGGGGTCTAAGTGCTGTCTTCACCCATGCTGTGCTCTTCCTGACACCAGATCTGCTAAGTGCCCATGAATTTCCGAGAGACACAATCCTGTCCTCAGAGGCAAACTCTGACGCCTTCAAGAAAACTGGCAAATAACAGGTTCTCTTTGCCCCGTTCTTTCCTTCTGTATTTCATTCCCCCCCTCCCCCTAGGAGGCTCCCAAACCTTCTAGAACATTCTGAGGCTACATGAGTCACGCCAGAGCACCTTGCTCATAATTTATATCCGGGACAGGAGCTAAGTCTTTTAAATCTCCCCATCTGGCCCATGGAGCACATTTAGTAGATGCGGGGAGGACGTGCCAGTGAAGTTAGGTGACGAGCTAATGCAGCTCGGGGATGGGCTGAGCCGTGTCTGTCCCTTGCTGGTTTTCTTGGCTGTGTCTGCTACAGTGTCCGACATGCAGGCGGCCGTCAGTATGCAGGTGTTTATTGATCGGTTGACCAATTTCTGCATGTAAACAGCTTCAGGGTGGGGCTTTGGGTGAGGCTCTGCCTGATTTTTAGCATCCCCCACGCGGTTTCACAGACGTGCTTCTGGATGACTCTGCCCCTGCCGTTCTGCGTGGGCGGCTGTAGGCCAGGGCTGTACCCAGAGTCCTGCCTCGTGCCTTCCCAGGGCACCTCTGTAGCTGACAGTCATCCTGTGGCCACAGGGCATCTTTGCTCTGAGTGCCTGCACCTATGGGGGCCTGGCTCAGGGCCCTGTGTGGGCGGCCGCATGGGCCCTGACTCACCGTGTCCCCAAGGCAGCTCAGCCGCATTCAAGCCTCTGGGGCGTGGGCTGGCCCTGGGGGGCTCGGGGCTTCTTTTGTTCAGCCCACTGCACCTGGAGCTCCCAGCTGCTGAGGGTCCCCCTGGTCCTAAGGACCGGGTTCGATCGGCTGACTCAGAGTCACACTGTTTGTCAGCAGGGGAGGGAGGGCACCACCATTCCTGCTTTGTGGTCTGCCAGTTGCCTCCGGTGCTGGAGACCTTGGGAAGAGGAGGCTCAGGCGGGTTAAAGCTGCAGGCCTGATGTGGTGTTGGGGAGACAGTTAGAGACTCAGAGCCCAAGGGTAGCGGCTCGCTCGCGGTGGACCTCACATCTCAGTCTCTCCATCTGGAAAATGGGGACAGCAACGTCTCCTTCCTGCAGCTGTTATAAAGAAGCTGGTGAGAGTGGGTGTTTTGTGAGACTCGGGTGAGCCTGAGCGCTCACACAGGCCACTCTCTCTCCTTCTGGCCTCAGGGAGGTCCTGTCTTGTCTCCGTTTTCAGGGATGAGGAGACGGTTGTTCAGAGAAGTTGAGGGACTTGGCCAGGGACGCACATACAGCTGGGAGGATACAGAGCCAAGGTTTTTTTATTTTATTTTATTTTATTTTTAAAAGATTTTATTTATTTATTTGAGAGAGAGAGAGAGCACAAGCAGAGGGAGAGGGAGAAGCAGGCTCCCTGCTGAGCAGGGGGCCTGAAGTGGGGCTCGATCCCAGGACCCCGGCATCATGACCTGAGCCGAAGGCAGACGCTTCACTGAGACACCCAGGTGCCCCAGAGCCGGGGTTGATCCAGGGTTTATATCTGAGTGTGGCCTCCCCTAAGCCCTCTTTCCGCGATGCCAGGTTGCAGAGTCCTGGATGAATGGAGTTGGAGTAGGGGAAGGGTGGGGTTGCGGTGTGGCCGGAGAACAGAACAGGAGCGCCCGCCGCCGTCTTTGCAGTCGGGGTTTTGAGCAAACCATCTGTGAAGCATGAGCGTCTTTGTCCACTTTTCCGTAGGCCGTGTGACTGAGATTCCTGACGAGAGAGACTGAGAAGAGAGGAAGGAGGGGCGGGCTCCTGGCAAGGCATCCGCTCCTGAACCCGAGTCCTGTAAAAGGTCCGTGGGAGGGGAGGGTGTGAGGGAGGTGAGGGGCCGGGGAGGGTGGGGACCCAGTGTGGGTGGCATCGGGAGGCAGGGCCCTGGGTGGGAGGGATGAGGGGCTGGTTGCCTCCGAGGTCGGTCGCAGCCAGTGTCCACTTTCCACGGGGACCATTTCCACAGCAGAAGTGGGCTGTGACACGGCTTCACTCCCTGGGGGTTCACAGCACCAGGGATCCTCGGCTTTCTCGTCTCCTCTGGCCTTGAGCCCCCACCCTCCTGAACCCCCATTTCCTTACCTCATCCCAGATGGAGAAGGAAGAGGACACCACCCGGGAGCTGCTGCTGCCCAACTGGCAGGGCAGCGGCTCCCACGGGCTGACCATCGCCCAGAGGGACGACGGCGTCTTTGTGCAGGAGGTGATGCAGAATTCCCCTGCGGCCCGCACCGGGGTGGTCAAGGAGGGTGAGTCACCGCAGGGGGCGTGCTGGGTGCCGGGGTGGGCTGGCGGGGGGTGGTGGAGGGAAGGCCCTAGGGGCTGCCGAGGGGCCAGTGCCAGTGCCATCAGGACGGTCGGTACCCAAGCCCTGCCCTCCCCTGCCCGCTCTGTGGCCCTCGAGCCACACTCCTCGGGGAAGGCGCTTCCGTAGGGTGGCGGAGACGTCGTCCTTAGTGCCCACGCCACTATTCACGAGCTCTGCCACTTTGGGCGAATCAGTAGGCCTCCCTAACCCTTACTGTCCTCATCTGTACGACGGGTGGTCATGACATGCATCAAACGCAAGTCATTTCGAGGGCCCAGCCTGTGGTGGTGGCGTGCTGTTTCCCTGAGACCCCGCGGGTCTCACGTGCTTCTTGCTCTGCCCTGCTCAGGAGACCAGATCGTGGGTGCCACCATCTACTTTGACAACCTGCAGTCAGGTGAGGTGACCCAGCTGCTGAACACCATGGGGCACCACACCGTGGGCCTGAAGCTGCATCGCAAGGGGGACCGCTCCCCTGAGCCTGGCCAGACCTGGACCCACGAAGTCTTCAGCTCCCGCAGCTCCGAGGTGGTTCTGGTGAGTGCCTGGCCAGCCTGTCTGTGCTCTGAGCTCCCTCTGGCCACACTGACCTGCTGACCACTTTCTGAGCCTTGTGTCTGCCTCTACTGGACCTCTCTTGTGGTTCCTTCTCCTACTTTTGCCCCTGTGCACTCTCGTGTTGAGCCAGACCGCGTCTTCCTATGCATGTGCGGCATGTGGCTGACGTTGCCCCTGAAAGTCTCCCATCGGTCTCTCCAGAGTGCCGCAGTGTGGGAACCCACTCATGCGGTCTGGCCCGACATGCCAGGAGGAAGGTCAGCTACTTTGCAAGAATCTTCAAAATAGTCTTCCGGGTGCCCTGCTCTGTCTCCCAGACACCATTTTTCTCCTTCCAGAGGCTTGGACTCATCTGTGAGTCAGAGGCTGGGCAGCCAAGTGCCTGGGGGACGTTTCTTTGCTCCTTCTGATGGCTTGTTTGTTTAACAAATAGTGGGTCCTCAAAGTGAAAGTGTTAACCCAAGCTCAGCGAGTCTCAACAAACGCTTTCTGAGGACAGGTCCCTGAGAGGATTCCCCGTCCCCATAAACAAGCCAGTGAGTTGAGAATTGAGAGCCCAAGGGCCAAATCCATGCAGAGCTGGGAGGCATCGCTGGGAGGCATCGCTGGGACGTGTCCGGCGGATTGGAATCTAGAACTGATTGTAAATCCTTCTTCCAGACCACACAAGGCTGGAGTCCACCCCGCTTCTCTCCCCCATGGCTTTTGCTTTCCCCGAGTTTCCCCAGATCGTTTGTTTTCCTCCTGTGATGTGGCTGTCAGTCCCTTCCTTTACCCCTCTGTGCTGTGCCCCAGGAGGCTCCGTGGGCCTCCGTTCTGGTCCCAGCTTCTTGGGGAAGCAGGCAACCACGTGGTCGGCTGGGCTGCGGCCGGGCGTCTGTGGCTCAGGCAGAGCCCGCTGCAACCTCCGTCGGCCTGTCTTTCCGCAGAGCGGGGATGATGAGGCCTACCAGCGCATCTACACCACGAAGATCAAGCCGCGGCTGAGGTCGGAGGATGGACTAGAAGGGGATCCTGGGGAGACCCAGAGCCGCACCATCACAGTGACTAGAAGGGTCACGGCCTACACTGTTGATGTGACGGGCCGCGAAGGAGCCAGGGAGATCGATATCAGCAGCCCAGAGTTCAAGATCAAGATTCCACGGCATGAACTGACTGAAATCTCCACTTTGGATGTGGACGCCCAGCCTGGCAAGACCGTGATCAGACTGCCCTCGGGCTCGGGGGCAGCGTCTCCTACCACAGGCTCTCTGGTGGACATCCGAGCGGGGTCCGTTTCCGCTTCGGGACCAGAGCTCCAAGGTGCTGGCCACTCGAAGCTCCAGGTCACCGTGCCTGGGATAAAGGTGGGGAGCCCAGGCGTCAATGTCAGTGCAAAGGGCTTGGACTTGGGTGGCAAAGGAGGGGTCCACGTGCCAGGAGTGGACATTTCGTCTTCTCTTGGGGGAGGGGCAGTGGAGGTGCAGGACCCATCTCTGGAGAGTGGCAATTATGGGAAAATTAAATTTCCCACTATGAAGGTGCCAAAATTCGGTGTCTCGACAGCACCCGAGGGCCAGGCACCAGTGGCAGGGTTGAGCGTTTCTGCACCTGAATTCTCTGTGGGGCACAAGGGTGGCAAGCCAGGCCTGACCATTGGCGGGAACATCCAGACCCCTCAGCTAGAAGTCAGTGCTCCTTCTGCCAATATTGAGGGGCTTGAGGGGAAGCTGAAGGGCCCCCAAATCACTGGGCCATCCCTTGAGAGTGAATTAGGCCTGAAAGGTGCCAAGCCACAGGGCAGCATAGGGGCGGACATCTCTGGGCCCAAAATCGAGGGCACTATCGCTGGCTCCAATGTGGAGGTTCAAGCCCCTGACATTGATATTCATGGGCCTGGGGGCAAACTGAATATGCCCAAGATGAAAGTTCCCAAATTCTCCGTATCAGGTTCTAAGGGAGAGGGCGCTGGCATTGATGTGACACTGCCCACAGGTGAAGTGACTCTTCCTGGGATCTCTGGGGACGTCAGCCTGCCTGAAGTTGCTGCTGGGGGGCTGGAAGGGAAGGTGAAGGGTACGAAAGTCAAGACTCCTGAAATGATGATACAGAAACCGAAAATCTCCATGCAGGATGTGGATCTGAGCCTTGGATCCCCTAAACTGAAGGGAGATATTAAGGTGTCAGTGCCTGGGGTGCAAGGTGATGTTAAAGGCCCTCAAGTGGCGGTTAAAGGCTCCAAAGTGGACATAGAGACACCTTGCCTTGAGGGGACCTTGACGGGACCCACCCTTAGTAGTCCTTCCGGGAAAACAGGAACGTGCAGGATCGCTATGGCAGACGTAGATCTAAATGTGGCTGCACCTAAAGTGAAAGGGGGTGTAGATGTCACACTCCCCAAAGTAGAAGGGAAAGTCAGCGTCCCTGAAGTGGATGTCAAGGGCCCCAAGGTGGATGTCAGTGCCCCAGGTGTGGAAGTTCATGGCCCAGGATGGAACCTGAAAACGCCCAAGTTCAGCACTCCAAGAGTTGAGGGGGAAGGCCCAGATGTAGACGTGAAACTACCCAAAGGAGACGTCAGTATTTCGGGGCCCAAG
The DNA here is from genome assembly GCF_017311325.1 of Ursus maritimus. Classification (NCBI taxonomy): domain Eukaryota; kingdom Metazoa; phylum Chordata; class Mammalia; order Carnivora; family Ursidae; genus Ursus; species Ursus maritimus. The sequence continues at coordinate 38,106,713 of NW_024424786.1, read as the reverse complement.
GTCAATGTGGAGTCCCCAAATGTCAACATAGGGGGCCTGGGAGGCAAACTTAAAGGCCCTGATATCAAGCTGCCTGAAATGAGTGCCAAGACACCAAAGATCTCCATACCTGATGTTGATTTGCATGTTAAAGGCACAAAGGTTAAAGGAGAGTATGATGTAACAGCCCCCAAACTTGAAGGGGAACTGAAAGGCCCCAAAGTGGACATTGATGCCCCAGATGTGGATGTTCAGGGCCCAGACTGGCATCTGAAGATGCCCAAGATGAAAATGCCCAAGTTCAGTGTGCCTGGCTTCAAAGCAGAGGGCCCAGAAGTGGATGTGAACCTGCCCAAGGCTGACGTGGACATTTCTGGGCACAAGGTAGAAGTTAGTGCTCCAGATGTGAGCATGGAGGGACCAGAAGGGAAATTGAAAGGACCTAAGTTTAAGATGCCTGAGATGAATATCAAAGCCCCCAAGATCTCCATGCCAGATGTGGACTTACATTTGAAAGGCCCTAAAGTAAAAGGAGAATATGATGTCACAGTGCCGAAAGTGGAAGGTGAGATTAAAGTTCCTGATGTTGAACTTAAAAGTGCCAGAGTGGATATTGATGCTCCAGATGTGGATGTTCACGGCCCAGACTGGCACCTGAAGATGCCCAAGATGAAAATGCCCAAGTTCAGTGTGCCTGGCTTCAAAGCAGAGGGCCCAGAGGTGGATGTGAACCTGCCCAAGACTGACATTGACATCTCTGGACCCACAGTGGATGTTGAAGTTCCAGATGTGAACATTGAAGGACCTGAAGGAAAGCTGAAGGGTCCCAAGTTTAAGATGCCTGAGATGAATATCAAGGCCCCTAAGATCTCTATGCCTGATGTGGATTTGCATATGAAAGGTCCCAAGGTAAAGGGAGAATATGATGTTACAGTGCCAAAGATGGAAGGGGAACTCAAAGGGCCAAAAGTAGACATCAGTGCCCCAGATGTTGAGGTTCATGGTCCTGAATGGAACCTAAAGATGCCCAAGATGAAAATGCCCAAATTTACCATGCCCAGCCTCAAAGGGGAGGGCCCAGAAGTGGATGTGAACCTGCCAAAGGCTGATGTGGACATTTCTGCACCCAAGGTAGATATTAGTGCTCCAGATTTGAGCCTTGAAGGACCAGAAGGAAAGTTGAAAGGCCCCAAGTTTAAGATGCCTGAGATGCACTTCAAAGCTCCTAAGATGACTCTGCCAGATGTTGACTTAGATCTTAAAGGACCCAAAATGAAAGGCAGTCTAGATGTGTCAGCACCAAAAGTAGAAGGTGAGATGAAAGTTCCAGAAGTGGACATCAAAGGACCCAAGGTAGACATTAAAGCACCAGATGTGGAAGTCCAAGGTGCAGACTGGAGCCTGAAAATGCCCAAGATGAAAATGCCCAAGTTCAGCATGCCCAGCTTGAAAGGCGAGGGCCCAGATGTGGATGTGAACCTGCCCAAGGCTGACATTGACATCTCTGGACCCAAAGTTGACATTGAAGCCCCAGATGTGAGCCTTGAAGGTCCAGAAGGGAAGCTGAAGGGCCCCAAGTTTAAGATGCCTGAGATGCACTTCAAGACCCCCAAGATCTCCATGCCAGACGTGGACCTACACTTGAAAGGTCCGAAGGTGAAGGGGGATGTGGACGTGTCTGTGCCCAAGATAGAAGGTGAAATGAAAGTGCCAGATGTGGACATCAAAGGACCCAAAGTGGACGTTGATGTCCCAGATGTGGATGTTCACGGCCCAGACTGGAACTTGAAAATGCCCAAGATGAAAATGCCCAAGTTCAGCATGCCTGGCTTCAAAGGTGAGGGCCCAGAAGTGGATGTGAACCTGCCCAAGGCTGACATTGACATCTCTGGACCCAAAGTGGACATTGAAGCTCCAGATGTTAACATTGAAGGACCGGAAGGAAAGCTGAAAGGCCCCAAGTTTAGGATGCCTGAGATGCACTTCAAGGCTCCCAAGATCTCCATGCCTGATGTGAACTTGAATCTTAAGGGGCCAAAACTAAAGGGAGATGTGGATATGTCTGTGCCTGATGTAGAAGGTGAAATAAAAGTTCCAGATGTGGACATTAAAGGGCCCAAAGTTGACATCAGTGCTCCAGATGTTCAAGGACCAGACTGGCACCTGAAGATGCCCAAGGTGAAAATGCCCAAGTTCAGCATGCCTGGCTTCAAAGGAGAAGGTCCAGAAGTGGATGTGAACCTGCCCAAGGCCAACATTGATGTCTCAGGGCCCAAGGTGGATGTGGAAGTTCCAGATGTGAATATTGATGGTCCAGATGCAAAAGTAAAAGGTCCTAAATTTAAGATGCCAGAAATGAATATAAAGCCTCAGAAGATATCCATGCCAGATGTTGGTTTGCATTTGAAAGGACCTAAAATGAAAGGTGATTATGATGTTACAATTCCAAAAATAGAAGGAGAGATAAAAGCTCCTGATGTTGACATCAAAGGTCCCAAAGCAGATATTAATGCACCAGATGTGGGAGTTCATGGCCCAGACTGGCATCTAAAGATGCCCAAAGTGAAAATGCCCAAGTTCAGCATGCCAGGCTTCAAAGGAGAAGGCCCAGAAGTGGATGTGAACCTGCCCAAGGCCAACATTGATGTCTCAGGTCCCAAGGTGGATGTTGAAGTTCCAGATGTGAATATTGAAGGTCCAGAGGGGAAACTAAAGGGTCCCAAGTTCAAGATGCCAAGCATGAATATACAGACACACAAAATCTCTATGCCTGATGTTGGACTTAATCTAAAAGCCCCTAAACTGAAAACTGATGTAGATGTTTCCCTTCCCAAAGTGGAAGGAGACTTGAAAGCTCCTGAAATTGACATGAAGGCCCCGAAGATGGATGTGGATGTTGGTGATATTGATATTGAAGGTCCAGAAGGGAAGCTGAAAGGTCCTAAGTTTAAGATGCCAGACATGCACTTCAAGACTCCCAAGATCTCCATGCCTGATGTGGACTTACACTTGAAAGGCCCCAAAGTCAAAGGGGATGCAGATGTGTCTATGCCAAAGATAGAAGGTGAAATGAAAGTGCCAGATGTGGACATCAAAGGGCCCAAAGTGGACGTTGATGTCCCAGATGTGGATGTTCATGGCCCAGACTGGCACCTGAAGATGCCCAAGGTGAAAATGCCCAAGTTCAGTATGCCTGGCTTCAAAGGTGAGGGTCCAGAAGTTGATGTGAACCTGCCCAAGGCTGACATTAATGTGTCTGGCCCCAAAGTGGACATTGACGCTCCTGATTTGGATATAGAGGGACCAGAAGGAAAATTAAAGGGCTCTAAATTTAAGATGCCTAAATTGAATATCAAAGCTCCTAAGATATCCATGCCAGATGTAGACTTGAATTTGAAGGGACCCAAAGTGAAAGGAGAAATTGATGCTTCTGTGCCTGAGCTAGAAGGTGATCTCAGAGGTCCACAAGTTGATATCAAAGGTCCTAGTGTGGATGTGGAGATGCCTGACGTTGATCTGGAATGTCCTGATGCAAAGTTGAAAGGCCCTAAGTTTAAGATGCCTGAGATGCACTTCAAGACCCCCAAGATCTCCATGCCGGACGTAGACTTACACTTGAAAGGTCCAAAGGTGAAGGGGGATGTGGATGTGTCTGTGCCCAAGATAGAAGGTGAAATGAAAGTGCCAGATGTGGACATCAAAGGACCCAAAGTGGACATTGATGCCCCTGGTCCCCAAGATCTCCATGCCTGATGTGAACTTGAATCTTAAGGGGCCAAAACTAAAGGGAGATGTGGATGTATCTGTGCCAAAATTGGAAGGAGATTTGAAAGGCCCCAGCATGGATGTGGAGATGCCTGACGTTGAGCTGGAATGTCCTGATGAAAAGTTGACAGGCCCCAAGTTTAGGATGCCTGAGATGCACTTCAAGGCTCCCAAGATCTCCATGCCTGATGTGAACTTGAATCTTAAGGGGCCAAAACTAAAGGGAGATGTGGATGTATCTGTGCCAAAATTGGAAGGAGATTTGAAAGGCCCCAGCATGGATGTGGAGATGCCTGATGTTGATCTGGAATGTCCTGATGCAAAGTTGAAAGGCCCTAAGTTTAAGATGCCAGACATGCACTTCAAGACCCCCAAGATCTCCATGCCTGATGTGGACTTACACTTGAAAGGCCCCAAAGTGAAAGGGGATGTGGACGTGTCTGTGCCCAAGATAGAAGGTGAAATGAATGTGCCAGAGGTGGACATTAAAGGCCCCAAAGTAGACATTGATGCCCCAGATGTGGATGTTCATGGGCCAGACTGGCACCTGAAGATGCCCAAGATGAAAATGCCCAAGTTCAGCATGCCTGGCTTCAAAGGTGAGGGCCCAGATGTGGATGTGAACCTGCCCAAAGCTGACATTGACATCTCTGGACCCAAGGTGGACATTGAAGTGCCGGATATGAACATTGAGGGTCCAGAAGGAAAACTGAAAGGCCCTAAGTTCAAGATGCCTGAAATGCACTTTCATGCCCCTAAGATCTCCATGCCTGATGTTGACTTCAACTTAAAAGGGCCTAAAGTCAAAGGAGACTTTGATGTTTCTGCCCCAAAGCTGGAGGGAGAGTTAAAGGGTCCAGAAGTGGATGTCAAAGGTCCCAAATTGGATGTTGACATACCAGACGTAGCTGTGGAAGGTCCAGATGGCAAATGGAAAAGTCCTAAATTTAAGATGCCAGACATGCACTTTAAAGCTCCCAAAATCTCCATGCCAGACATTGATGTACACTTAAAAAGTCCCAAGATAAAGGGAGAGATGGATGTTGATGTTCCCAAATTGGAAGGTGACCTCAAAGGGCCAGACCTCAAAGGTGATATCAGTGGGCCAAATATTGACATTGAAGGACCAGAGGGCAAATTGAAAGGTCCCAAATTCAAGATGCCTGACATGCATTTTAAAGCCCCAAATATTTCTATGCCTGATGTGGACCTAAATTTGAAAGGACCAAAAATCAAGGGGGATGTTGATGTGTCTGTGCCTGAGGTAGAAGGTAAAATTAAAGTACCAGATGTGAACATCAAGGGCCCCAAAGTAGACATAAATGCTCCTGATGTCCATGGCCCAGACTGGCACCTAAAAATGCCCAAGATGAAAATGCCCAAGTTCAGCATGCCTGGCTTCAAAGGAGAAGGCCCAGAAGTGGATGTGAACCTACCCAAGGCTGACATTGATGTCTCAGGCCCCAAGGTGGACATTGAAGGCCCCGATGTTAACATTGAGGGTCCAGAGGGAAAGTTGAAAGGTCCTAAGTTCAAGATGCCTGAGATGAACATCAAAGCCCCCAAGATCTCCATGCCTGACTTTGATTTGCACCTGAAAGGTCCCAAGGTAAAGGGTGATGTGGATGTGTCTGTGCCCAAAGTGGAAGGTGACCTCAGGGGCCCTGAAGTTGACATCAAGGGCCCCAAAGTAGACATTGATGTCCCAGATGTGGATGTCCATGGCCCAGATTGGCACCTGAAGATGCCCAAGGTGAAAATGCCCAAGTTCAGCATGCCTGGCTTCAAAGGAGAAGGCCCAGAAGTTGATGTGAACCTCCCCAAGGCTGACATAGATGTGTCAGTACCCAAGGTGGATGTTGAATGTCCTGATGTGAATATTGAAGGACCTGAAGGAAAGTGGAAAAGTCCAAAGTTTAAGATGCCTGAAATGCATTTGAAGACTCCAAAGATATCCATGCCAGATATTGATCTTAATTTAACAGGTCCAAAAATAAAAGGAGATGTGGATGTCACAGGTCCCAAGTTAGAGGGAGACCTGAAAGGCCCTGAAGTCGACCTCAAAGGCCCCAAAGTGGACATTGATGTCCCAGATGTTGATGTTCATGGCCCAGACTGGCACCTGAAAATGCCCAAGATGAAAATGCCCAAGTTCAGCATGCCTGGCTTCAAAGGAGAAGGCCCAGAAATAGATGTGAACCTGCCCAAGGCTGACATTGATGTCTCAGGCCCCAAGGTGGACATTGAAGGCCCTGATATTAACATTGAGGGTCCTGAGGGAAAGTTGAAAGGTCCTAAGTTCAAGATGCCTGAGATGAACATCAAAGCCCCCAAGATCTCCATGCCTGACCTTGATCTGAGCTTGAAGGGCCCCAAAATGAAAGGAGATGTGGATATGTCTTTGCCAAAAGTAGAAGGTGACCTAAAGGGCCCTGAGGTGGACATCAAGGGCCCCAAAGTGGACAGTCCCAGATGTGGATGTCCATGGCCCAGACTGGCACCTGAAGATGCCCAAGGTGAAAATGCCCAAGTTCAGTATGCCTGGCTTCAAAGGAGAAGGCCCAGAAGTGGATGTGAACCTGCCCAAGGCTGACATTGATGTCTCAGGCCCCAAGGTGGACATTGAAGGCCCTGATGTTAACATTGAAGGACCTGAAGGAAAGTTGAAAGGTCCTAAGTTCAAGATGCCTGAGATGAACATCAAAGCCCCCAAGATCTCCATGCCAGACATTGATCTTAACCTGAAGGGCCCTAAAGTGAAGGGTGATGTGGATGTGTCTTTACCCAAGGTGGAAGGTGAGATTAAAGTTCCTGAAGTTGACCTCAAGGGCCCCAAGGTGGATGTTGATGTTCCAGATGTGGATGTCCATGGCCCAGATTGGCACCTGAAGATGCCCAAGATAAAAATGCCCAAGATCAGCATGCCAGGCTTCAAAGGAGAAGGCCCAGAAGTTGATGTGAACCTCCCCAAGGCTGACATTGATGTCTCAGGACCCAAGGTGGATATTGATGTTCCAGATGTGAATATTGAAGGTCCAGATGCAAAACTGAAGGGCCCCAAGTTCAAGATGCCAGAGATGAACATCAAAGCTCCTAAGATATCCATGCCAGATTTGGACCTTAATCTTAAAGGCCCTAAAATGAAAGGAGAGGTGGATGTTTCCCTTCCAAATGTAGAAGGTGATATGAAAGGGCCTACTATTGACATCAAAGGCCCAAAGATAGATGTAGATGCTCCAGATATTGACATTCATGGTCCTGAAGGCAAATTGAAAGGTCCCAAACTGAAGATGCCAGACATGCATGTAAACATGCCCAAGATCTCCATGCCAGAAATTGACCTGAATTTGAAAGGTGCAAAGCTTAAGGGAGATGTTGATGTTTCTGGGCCCAAATTGGAAGGTGACGTTAAAGCTCCCAAGTTGGATGTAAAGGGCCCAGAAGTGGACATTTCTGGTCCTAAGGTCAATCTTGAAGGCAAGTCAAAGAAATCACGCTTTAAGCTTCCCAAATTTAATTTTTCAGGCTCCAAAGTTCAGACATCTGAGGTGGATGTCAAAGTTAAAAAGCCAGATATTGATGTGACAGGTCCAAAAGTTGATATTAATGCTCCTGATGTTGAGGTCCAAGGAAAAGTGAAGGGATCCAAGTTCAAAATGCCTTTCCTGAGTATTTCATCTCCTAAAGTTTCTATGCCTGATGTGGAGTTAAATCTGAAAGGTCCTAAAGTCAAAGGAGACTTAGATGTCACAGCTCCTAATTTAGAAGGTGACCTTAAAGGACCCAAAGTAGATATTAAAGCACCAGAAGTTCATCTTGATGCACCTGATATGGATGTTCATGGTCCAGATTGGAATTTGAAAATGCCCAAAATGAAAATGCCCAAGTTTGGTGTGCCTGGCTTAAAAGCAGAAGGGCCAGAAATGGCTGTAGATCTGCCAAAAGGAGATATCAACATAGAGGGTCCCAGAATGGACATTGAGGGTCCAGAAATCAATGTGGAAGGTGTAGAAGGAGGCCTAAAAGGTCCCAAACTCAAGATGCCTGACATCAATATCAAAACTCCCAAGATCTCCATGCCTGACATTGATTTAAACCTGAAGGGTCCCAAGGTGAAAGGTGATATGGATGTTTCTTTGCCCAAAGTCGAAGGGGATCTGAAAGGGCCAGAGATTGATATCAAAGGGCCCAAAGTGGACATTGATGCCCCTGGTGTGGAAGTTCATGGCCCAGACTGGCACCTGAAAATGCCCAAGGTGAAAATGCCCAAGTTCAGCATGCCTGGCTTCAAAGGCGATGGCCCAGATGTGGATGTTACTCTCCCTAAAGCTGACATTGGTATTTCTGGCCCCAAAGTGGACATTGATGCCCCAGATGTGAATATTGAAGGCCCAGATGCAAAACTGAAGGGCCCCAAGTTCAAGATGCCTGAGATGAACATCAAAGCCCCCAAAATCTCCATGCCTGACCTTGATCTGAGCTTGAAGGGCCCCAAAATGAAAGGAGATGTGGATATGTCTTTGCCAAAAGTAGAAGGTGACCTAAAGGGCCCTGAGGTGGACATCAAGGGCCCCAAAGTGGACATCGACACTCCTGATATTAACATTGAAGGCCCAGAGGGGAAACTGAAGGGGCCCAAATTCAAGATGCCAGAAATGCACCTAAAGACTCCTAAGATTTCCATGCCTGATATTGATTTAAACCTGAAGGGCCCCAAGGTGAAGGGTGATGTGGATGTTTCCCTTCCCAAGTTTGAAGGGGATCTGAAAGGCCCTGAAGTGGACCTCAAAGGTCCCAAAGTGGACATTGATGCCCCTGATGTGGATGTTCATGGACCTGACTGGCACCTGAAAATGCCCAAGATAAAAATGCCCAAAATCAGCATGCCTGGCTTCAAAGGAGAAGGCCCAGAAGTGGATGTGAACCTGCCCAAGGCCAACATTGATGTCTCAGGCCCCAAAGTGGACATTGAAGGCCCTGATGTTAACATTGAGGGTCCAGAGGGAAAGTTGAAAGGTCCTAAGTTCAAGATGCCTGAGATGAACATCAAAGCCCCCAAGATCTCCATGCCTGACTTTGATCTGAGCTTGAAGGGCCCCAAAATGAAAGGAGATGTGGATATGTCTTTGCCAAAAGTAGAAGGTGACCTAAAGGGCCCTGAGGTGGACATCAAGGGCCCCAAAGTGGACATCGACACTCCTGATATTAACATTGAAGCCAGACTGGCACCTGAAGATGCCCAAGGTGAAAATGCCCAAGTTCAGCATGCCTGGCTTCAAAGGAGAAGGCCCAGAAGTGGATGTGAACCTGCCCAAGGCTGACATTGATGTCTCAGGCCCCAAGGTGGACATTGATGTTCCAGATGTCAATATCGAAGGTCCAGATGCAAAACTGAAGGGCCCCAAGTTCAAGATGCCTGAGATGAACATCAAAGCCCCCAAGATCTCCATGCCTGACTTTGATTTGCACCTGAAAGGCCCCAAGGTCAAAGGAGATGTGGATGTTTCTCTGCCTAAGGTGGAAGGTGAACTAAAGGCCCCTGAAGTTGACATCAAAGGGCCCAAAGTGGACATCGATGTCCCTGATGTGGACGTTCATGGTCCAGACTGGCACCTGAAGATGCCCAAGGTGAAAATGCCGAAGTTCAGCATGCCTGGCTTCAAAGGTGAGGGCCCAGATGTGGAAGTGAACCTGCCCAAAGCTGACATTGACATCTCAGGACCCAAGGTGGACATTGACACTCCTGATGTTGACATTCATGGCCCAGAAGGGAAACTGAAGGGTCCCAAGTTTAAAATGCCTGACCTGCACCTCAAGACACCCAAGATCTCCATGCCTGAAGTGGACCTGAATCTGAAGGGTCCCAAGGTAAAGGGCGATGTGGATGTGTCTCTGCCCAAAGTTGAAGGTGACCTCAAGGGCCCTGAAGTTGACATCAAGGGCCCCAAGGTGGACGTTGATGTCCCAGATGTGGATGTCCATGGCCCAGACTGGCACCTGAAGATGCCCAAGGTGAAAATGCCCAAGTTCAGTATGCCTGGCTTCAAAGGAGAAGGCCCAGAAGTGGATGTGAACCTGCCCAAGGCCGACATTGACGTCTCAGGACCCAAGGTGGACATTGATGTTCCAGATGTCAATATCGAAGGTCCAGATGCAAAACTGAAGGGCCCCAAGTTCAAGATGCCAGAGATGAACATCAAAGCTCCTAAGATCACCATGCCTGATATTGACTTAAACCTGAAAGGTCCCAAGGTAAAGGGTGATGTGGACGTGTCTCTGCCCAAAGTGGAAGATGACCTCAAGGGCCCCGAAATTGACATCAAAGGGCCCAAATTGGACATCGATGCCCCTGATGTGGACGTTCACGGCCCAGACTGGCACCTGAAGATGCCCAAGGTGAAAATGCCCAAGTTCAGCATGCCTGGCTTCAAAGGCGAGGGCCCAGATGTGGATGTTACTCTCCCTAAAGCTGACATTGATATTTCTGGCCCCAAGGTGGACCTTGATGCCCCGGATGTGAACATTGGAGGTCCAGATGCAAAACTGAAGGGCCCCAAGTTCAAGATGCCAGAGATGAACATCAAAGCTCCCAAAATCTCCATGCCTGACCTTGACTTTAACCTGAAGGGCCCCAAAATGAAGGGTGATGTGGATGTTTCTTTGCCCAAGGTGGAAGGTGACCTCCAGGGCCCTGAAATTGACATCAAGGGCCCCAAATTGGACATTGACACTCCTGATGTCAATATTGAAGGCCCAGAAGGAAAACTGAAGGGGCCCAAATTTAAGATGCCAGAGATGCATATTAAAGCCCCCAAGATCTCCATGCCTGACTTTGACTTAAATTTGAAAGGGCCCAAAGTAAAGGGGGATGTGGATCTTTCATTACCTAAGGTGGAAGGTGATCTAAAAGGGCCAGAGGTGGACATTGAAGGTCCTGAAGGGAAGCTCAAAGGTCCCAAATTTAAGATGCCTGATGTCCATTTCAAAACCCCACAAATCTCCATGAGCGACATTGATTTGAACTTGAAAGGACCTAAGATAAAGGGAGATTTGGATATTTCCATTCCTAAACTGGAAGGAAATCTGAAAGGCCCCAAAGTGGATGTTAAAGGCCCTGATCTGGACATAGACACTCCTGATGTTGACATTCATGGCCCAGAAGGGAAACTGAAGGGTCCCAAGTTTAAAATGCCTGACCTGCACCTCAAGGCACCCAAGATCTCCATGCCTGAAGTGGACCTGAATCTGAAGGGTCCCAAGGTAAAGGGTGATGTGGATGTGTCTCTGCCCAAAGTTGAAGGTGACCTCAAGGGCCCTGAAGTTGACATCAAGGGCCCCAAGGTGGACGTTGACGTCCCAGATGTGGATGTCCATGGCCCAGACTGGCACCTGAAGATGCCCAAGGTGAAAATGCCCAAGTTCAGCATGCCTGGCTTCAAAGGAGAAGGCCCAGAAGTGGATGTGAACCTGCCCAAGGCCAACATCGACGTCTCAGGCCCCAAGGTGGACATTGATGTTCCAGATGTCAATGTCGAAGGTCCAGATGCAAAACTGAAGGGCCCCAAGTTCAAGATGCCAGAGATGAACATCAAAGCTCCTAAGATCACCATGCCTGATATTGACTTAAACCTGAAAGGTCCCAAGGTAAAGGGTGATGTGGACGTGTCTCTGCCCAAAGTGGAAGGTGACCTCAAGGGCCCCGAAATTGACATCAAAGGGCCCAAATTGGACATTGATGCCCCTGATGTGGACGTTCACGGCCCAGACTGGCACCTGAAGATGCCCAAGGTGAAAATGCCCAAGTTCACCATGCCTGGCTTCAAAGGCGAGGGCCCAGATGTGGATGTTACTCTCCCTAAAGCTGACATTGATATTTCTGGCCCCAAGGTGGACCTTGATGCCCCGGATGTGAACATTGAAGGTCCAGATGCAAAACTGAAGGGCCCCAAGTTCAAGATGCCAGAGATAAATATCAAGGCTCCCAAAATCTCCATGCCTGATGTTGACCTGGATTTGAAAGGACCCAGAGTCAAAGGAGATTTTGATGTGTCTGTCTCTAAGATTGAAGGTACTTTCAAAGGCCCAGAAGTAGACCTTAAGGGTTCAGGTCTGGATTTTGAAGGCCCGGATGCCAAGCTCAGTGGCCCAAATTTGAAGATGCCATCACTGGATATATCTGCACCTAAAGTAACTGTTCCTGATGTTGATTTGCATTTCAAGGCACCCAAAATTGGGGTGTCTGGTCCCAAGTTGGAAGGTGCTGAACTGGACCTCAAAGGGCCCAAGGTTGATTTAGAAGCTCCAAGCTTAGATGTACACGCGGAGAGCCCAGATATTAATATTGAGGGGCCAGACGTTAAAATTCCCAAATTCAAGAAACCCAAGTTTGGTTTTGGGGCAAAAAGCCCGAAAGCTGACTTCAAGTCTCCTGCCCTGGATGTGACCGTTCCTGAGGCAGAGCTGAATGTGGAGACTCCTGAAATTAGTGTTGGCGGCAAGGGCAAGAAGAGTAAGTTTAAAATGCCCAAAATTCACATGAGTGGCCCAAAAATGAAGGGCAAAAAACAGGGATTTGATTTGAATGTTCCTGGGGGCGAAATTGATGCCAGTGTCAAGCCTCCTGATGTAGATGTCAGCGTTGCTGGGCCAGACGCCACACTTAAAGCTGATGTGAAATCCCCCAAAACCAAGAAACCAATGTTTGGGAAAATGTACTTTCCAGATGTAGAATTTGACATTAAATCACCTAAATTTAAAGCTGAGGCCCCCCTCCCTAGCCCCAAACTGGAGGGTGAAATCCAGGCTCCTGACGTGGATATTTCTTCACCGGGGATTCATGTGGAAGGTCCCGACGTCAAGCTGAAGGCTCCCAAGTTCAAGCTGCCAGGTATGGATGTCTCAGGAGGAAAAATAGAGGGTAACTTGAAAGCCCCCAGGGTGCAGGCAAACTTGGACGCTCCTGACATCAACATTGAAGGCCCTGATGCTGAAGTCAAAGCACCGTCGTTCGGCATTTCTGGCCCCCAGGTCTCCATCCCCGACGTGAACGTTAGCTTGAAAGGACCAAAGATAAAGGGTGATGTCTCCAGTGTGGGACTGGAAGGACCAGACCTAGATCTGCAAGGTCCAGAATCAAAGATCAAGTTCCCCAAGTTTTCAATGCCCAAGATCGGTGTCCCTGGTGTGAAGATGGAAGGGGGAGGAGCTGAGGTCCATGCCCAGCTGCCCTCTCTCGAAGGAGGCTTGAGTGCACCTGATGTTAAGCTTGAAGGGCCGGATGTGTCTCTGAAAGGGCCAAAAGTAGACTTGCCTTCAGTGAACCTCTCTATGCCAAAAGTCTCTGGACCTGACCTTGACCTGAACTTGAAAGGACCAAGTTTGAAGGGAGACCTGGATGCCTCTGTTCCCGGTGTGAAGGTGCACGCCCCAGGGCTTGACCTCAGAGGTCAAGGTGGAAAGGTGAGGCTGGAAGGAGACAGTGTGAAAGTGCCTGGGATCGACGCCTCACTAAACCTTGGCGCCCCAGACGTGACCCTGAAGGGACCAAGTCTACAGGGAGACCTGGCTGTCTCTGGTGACATCAAATGCCCCAAAGTATCAGTAGGTGCTCCTGATCTAAGCTTGGAGGCCCCCGAAGGTGGCATTAAACTTCCCAAAATGAAGCTGCCCCAGTTTGGCATCTCGACTCCGGCGTCCGACTTGGACATGAACATCAAAGGGCCACAAGTGACTGGAGAACTACAGGCACCAGGCGTGGATGTGAACCTCGGGGGCCTGAGCCTGAAAGGGCCTCAGATCTCTGGCCCTCAAATCTCAGCCCCAGACATGGACTTGAACTTGGAAGGACCAAAAATAAAAGGGAGCCTCGGGGCCACTGGCGAGATGAAAGGCCCCACGGTTGGAGGAGGTCTTCCAGGCATCAGTGTTCAAGGCCTCGAAGGAAACCTCCAGATGCCTGGAATTAAGTCCTCTGGATGTGATGTGGAGCTGTCAGGTGTGAATGTGAAACTCCCCACGGGGCAGATTTCTGGTCCTGAAATCAAAGGCGATCTGAAAGGTTCAGGGATAGGTTTCCACGGGGCTGCTCCCGACATTAGCGTCAAGGGGCCTTCACTTAATGTGGCCTCTCCTGAGTCAGATTTCGGTGTCAGCTTGAAGGGCCCGAAAATCAAAGGAGGTGTGGATGTTTCAGGGGGTGTCGGCGCCCCAGCTGTCAGCTTGGGCGAAGGGCACGTGAGTGTCAAAGGACCCCAGGCCTCCTCCGCTCTCAACCTGGATGCACCGAAGTTCGCTGGGGGACTTCACTTCTCAGGACCAAAGGGAGAAGGAGGTGTGAAAGGAGGCCAGGTTGGACTCCACGGTCCTGGGCTGAGTGTGTCTGGGTCTCCAGGTCACTTGGAAAGCAGATCTGGAAAAGTAACATTCCCCAAGATGAAGATCCCCAAATTCACCTTCTCTGGCCGTGAGCTGGTTGGCAGAGAAGTGGGGGTAGATATTAACTTCCCCAAAGCGGAGGCCACTGTCCAGGCCGGGGCTGGAGAGGGCGAGTGGGAAGAGTCTGATGTAAAACTTAAAAAGTCCAAAATCAAAATGCCCAAGTTCAATTTTTCCAAACCTAAAGGGAAAGGTGGTGTCACGGGCTCCCCGGAAGCATCCATTTCAGGGTCCAAAGGCGACCTGAAGAGCTCGAAGGCCAGCCTAGGTTCTCTGGAAGGAGACGCCGAGGCTGAGATGTCATCACCCAAAGGCAAATTCTCCTTATTTAAAAGTAAGAAGCCCCGGCACCGCTCAAATTCCTTCAGTGACGAAAGGGAGCTCTCGGCGCCTTCCACCCCGACCGGGACTTTGGAGTTTGAAGGTGGGGAAGTGTCCCTGGAAGGTGGGAAAGTCAAAGGGAAACACGGAAAGCTGAAATTTGGTACCTTTGGGGGATTGGGGTCAAAGAGCAAAGGTCACTATGAGGTGACTGGGAGCGATGACGAGACAGGCAAGTTACAGGGGAGCGGAGTGTCCTTGGCCTCGAAGAAGTCCCGACTGTCCTCTTCTTCCAGCAATGACAGCGGGACTAAGGTTGGCGTCCAGCTTCCCGAGGTGGAGCTGGTGGTCTCCAAGAAAGAGTAGCAGGCCTGTGTGTGTGTGTACATATATGTATAAAAATACATCAGCCCTGGGTGTGTTTGTATATAAACTCCGAGCGGAAACACGCCGACAGCCTCAGCGTAGTGCAAAGATCTGGTCTCTGCCCTCGGCGAGTGCTGAAAACGCCAACCAGCCGCCTTCCTGCTCCTGGCCCGCCCGGAGCTTTCCAGATAGGAGTAAAGGGCTCCAAGTTCGTCCAGCCCGTGGGCAGAGCCAACAGTATTTGCCTTGAGATTTCAGTTTCTTTCTTTTTTTTTTTTTCTTTTGCATTGAACGCTGAGAGCTCCTGTTTACTAAGCAAGCTTTTGTGTTTATTATCCTCATTTTTACGGAACATTGTTAGTGTCGGGGTAATGGAAACCCACTTTTTCATTGTAATGACTTTGGGGGCTTTTTTTAGTGAGGGTGGGGTGGGGTAGAAGGCAGTAGAGGGGGCCAGACCTCCATTTCTCCTAAGATTGGATCTATCTAAACAGCGAACACCCAAAGGGGGCCGAGGGGAGCCGCGAGGCAGGGCATGTGGGGGTTTTTAGATCTCTTTAGCGTCGCTTTTTTCCCCCAGGGGTGGCGGTCCCAGCCAGTTTGGTGCTCGCGGTGAGAGAGAATTAGCATCTGTTTGCCAACTGGCCCACCCACCGGCCCAACACCAGGGGCTTCCGTTCTGTGCAGGTGGGAGAACTGTTTCCTTTGTGGCCGCCACACTCCTGCTACTAGTTCTGATATCTTTTAATAAATGTTATCATGATTAAGACAATTTCCCGCACTTTAATGGCAAATTAATTGAGAATGTAAGAAAATCGATGCTGTCAAAGGCCAATAAAGCTGTTTATTAACCCTGATGCTTTGAGCTTCTGCATTCTGTGTTGGGAGCACGAGCCCAGCCCTGACCGTCGAGACTCGGTCCCTGCAGTGGATTTGCTGGTTTCATTACTGGGTAATTGGGGGTGGGGGTTGGGGGAATCTCTGCTGCCCGGTTCTCACCGGGTGAGGCTGACTGCACCATTGCCGAGACATCAAGAGAGGCTTGGCACCCTGGCAGCCCGCGCCCCAGGACCCACCCCCCAACTTGCACCCTCAGATGGGAATACCCAGTTCAGCAATGGTTCTGAATGGGTAAGAGGATACAGATATGAATGGAAAACAAGACCTACTGGAGTGGTAAAAAGGGCTTGGTCTGGCTCTGGGTTACAGGCATGTCATCTATTTCTGACTTGGCTGCAGGTTTGCTGGGTGGCCTCAAGTCACCTGCCCAGTGTGCGCCTCGGATTCCTCTTTTTGGAAATCAGGCTGCTGATCTCGTAGTAGGCGTCTTTATGGTTCCTGCTAGTCCCACTAAACTTTATGAAAAAGCTTTTCTTTTTCCTTCAAAGATTTTATTTATTTATTTGACATAGAGAGACAGCCAGAGAGAGAGGGAACACAAGCAGGGGGAGTGGGAGAGGGAGAAGCAGGGTCCCAGCGGAGGACCCTGATGTGGGGCTCGATCCCAGAACGCTGGGATCACACCCTGAGCTGAAGGCAGATGCTTAACGACTGCACCACCCAGGCAACCCTATGAAAAAGCTTTTGTGGCCAGAGTCCTCTTTTGATTTCCAGCTCTGCAGACAATACATGGTGGGGCGGGTCGGGGCAGGGGGAGGCTTCTAGAAACTGGCTTTTAATGTTGGTCATTGCTGAGCAGACAGGGCAGTGCCTTCTTGGACCAACACAATTGGAACAAGCTCCTCCCCTCGCCACGCCCTGGAGCTGCCGCCTTCCTGCCCCTGCACCTCTCCAATCACCCCAGACCTCAGATCACAGCTCCCACCCCATCTCACCCACTCCAGGGCCAGCTTGTCAGGGGGTTTCAGCACAAGGCAGTGGGGTCTGCGCAGGGGGCGCTCCACCTGCCCTGGCTGGGATTACGCAGCTTCACCCATTTGCACCTCAGCCAGTAGAGCCTGTGTCCCTGGGGGTTGTGGAACTCCAGAGCAGCTCTTGGTTTTGGAAAGAGGGAACAAGGGAGGTGCTGGAAGCCCAGTTGCTTTTCTCAAGATGAGCGACCTACAGTCATTGCTTTTGTGAATTAGGCAAGACACTTAACCCCTTTGAGCCTCCGCTTCTTCCCCCATAAAATAGGCATACGTATCCATAGGGCCAAAGAGTCTGCTCAGGGATTTGGGCTGTCGACTGTGCAAGGACACCACACTGGAAGGGGGTAGCATCCACATCACAGCCGTACATTTGTACGGGGGTGGGTGTGGGGGCCTAGAAAGGCAGGTGCACACCCTTCCATGCACACTCAAGAGCGAGAGGACACACGTGCCCACCATCCCCTAGGCAGGACTGCCCAGGTTGTCAATAATACATCAATTACCATTTTTTTTTTTTTAGCTTGAGGAAGGGGGTTTAGGCTGGTGGTGAGTCTCAGTGATGGCTCCTGGGCGCTTGGGGTGAGAGCTCAGTGGCTGGGGTATTCACGGGTGGCGGGTAGGATGGAGAAGGAACATGGCTACTGGCCATCCAAATGTGAGAAACCTCTCAGCTGCCGGCTTCTCCATCAGGCCCAGGCTGGAGGCAGTGGCCCAGGAACAGGAGCCCTCCCTCCTGCAGTGACTGTGACCACACAAGGGACAGCATGGGGGAGGCGCTGGGGAAGGGTGGGGTGGGGGGCTGGAGAGGCACTTGCAGGCCCGTCCCAGCTGACTTTTCTTTGCCCGCCTGCTGGCCCCTCTTGTTTCCCTCTCTCCCTCTGCTCCCCCTGCTGCCTCATCACCAGCCACCCCTGCCCTCTGAGGATGCTCCATGTTATTCCCCACAGACCTGCAGGGCCCCCACGCGAGAGGTCTTGCGCTTTGAGGTCGCCGTTGAAAATAGCATCAGGAGACCGGGAAAGGGCTAGGCTGGGCTCCCCCAGGTCCTTCCTCGGATTTGCCCGAGCCATCCGAGGGCTGGACTGTAGCCTCACCTTGTACCTTGCTTTTGGCTGTGCGATCGGGTGTGGGAAGTGGTGTGGTGAAGGGGACATTTCAAAAATGGAGGGACTTTGAAATGCATCACACGCTCACAGATGGCAGTAAATATTTTTCATTCACACAAATGCATTTCTAAATCTGGCAGGGTCCCTAGAGGAAACAAAATTTCGCTGGAAGATAGGTCAAGCACAGAGGCTATGAAAAAGGTACTACTGTTCAAGGAGGAGTGGGCAGGGGACAGCGCAGCCAGCGACGGGGATAGGAACAGGGACAGCAGGAAGCCGGTACCACTTGGGGGCCTGAAGGGGCCTGGGGAGGAAATGGTGTTCCTGGAATCCAGCGCGAGCTGGAGGCAGAGGATGGTTCACCGGCAGGAGCTGTAGCCACGAAGGACCACAGCATCTGCCAGAACTGCCAGCCATGGAAACAGGAAGACGTGGTCTTTCCTCCTGCTGGTGCCTCTCCCTGGACGGCAAGTGAGCCCAGGGGCTGTGGGTGAAGGGCTCAGTCTCCTGGAGGCGGAGTAACCGGGAGAAGGACTCTGAGGGTGGAGATTCAGGTAGGGAATAACAAGGATGATATCCTAACCCTCTCCTTTTTCTGTTAGGCAAGTTTGAATTTCTGTATATTGAGATTTCCTTTTTTTTTTTTTTTTTAAGATTTTATTTATTTGTTTCAGACAGGGAGAGAGAGAGGGCGCATGCACGAGTTGCGGGGGGGGGGCAGAGGGAGAAGCAGACTCCCTGCTGATGCCAGGCTTGATCCCAGGACCCTGGGATCATGATCTGAGCTGAAGGCAGATACTTAACCAACTGAGCCACCCAGGCTCCCTGTACATTGAGATTTCTTAAAATAGCCCCCATGACGTGGGATGTATTTAAGGTGTGATCGTAGAGTAATATGACAATGATTGTTTTAAACAAACACAGTTACGTTTGGGAGGTGCTGCTATGAAAATTCTATGAGGAATGTTTTGTTTCCTCTCTTTTGAAACAGCTCTCTATGTCACCTATACATGAGAAACATTTTCTGTTTTCCTTTGGGGAAACACAAATCTTCCTGTCTTGAATTTTTTGCAAATAGCCAAAAGGCCTGGAAGATGCTCCAGGGTTCCCAGGACAGAACCTTGAAAGGAGCACTAGCCTGGGAGGAGTCAGTGGGATTAGCCATGACCTTGGTTCCTGTCTGAGCCTCGGTTTCCTCATTCGTAACATGGATCGGGCATGCGTTCTCGAAGGCTGCTGCCGGTCCCATACTGTCTATGATCCTTTCAGAAGTAAACCTGGTTAATTAGGTGGATGGGACTGGCTTGGCGTGATTATCATGTAGCACAATGAGTGTTCCCGTATGGGTGCTGAGCTGGGTCAAATGTTTCGAGCACCCACAGTGTTACTGACTTACTGCCACGTCTCCGGGGCTCCACAGCCGAAGCGCGGTGCCCACCAGGACTTTGCGGGTCGCGGGCACGCACGTCTCCCTGCCGCCGAGTCCCGCCTCAGCTCCACTGTGCACCTTAGCTGGGACATGCTTAGTATCTGGGAGATGCAGCTGAGCATGTCCGATGTTCCTTTATTTACTTATTTATTTAACTAAAAAAAAGATTTTTTAAACAAGATTTTATTTATCTATTTGACAGAGAGAGAGAGAGAGAGAGCAGAAGCAGGGGAAGCAGCAGGCAGAGGGAGAGGGAGAAGCAGGCTTCCCACTGAGCAGGGAGCCCAAGGCAGGGCTCGATCCCAGGACCCCAGAATCATGACCTGAGCAGAAGGCAGATGCTTCGCCGACTGAGCCACCCAGGCAATTCCAAAAAAGATTTTTCTTTTCAAGTAATCTCTACACCCCACGTAGGGCTCAAACCCCTGACCCTGAGATCGAGAGTCACACACTCCACCGACTGGGCTGGCCAGGTGCCCCTGATGTTCCTTTTTTTTTCTTTTTTTTAAGAGTGTATTTTTCTTCTCTTTCCTTCTTTTCTTCTTTCTCTTTTTATTTAAAAGTGTATTTATTCTGAATTGAAACCTACGGAGATGTTGCAAGAATACTACAATGAAGAATCCGTATGCCTTTCACGTAGATTCACCAATTTTACCCCGTTAGTTTTAATCTCTCTCTGTAAGTTACGATTATCATTAGTTTTGCCGAATCATTGGAGAGGTAGTTGCCGGTCACCAGGACCCTCTACTCCTAAATACTTTAGCATGCAAAGGATATCGTCTTCTATGACCGCAATAGAGTAATACAATTCAGAAACCTTAACGTGGGCAAAATACTGTCATCTGACATACAGTCCATTTTAAAATTTTATTAATCGCCCAATGATTGCCTTTTGGTGAGGTCTTCTTTCCCATTTTGGCCTCGATCCCTGCCCACGATCCCACATGACCTTTCGTTCTCCTGGTCTCTTCCATCTGGAACCTTCCTGGGCTTTTTGTTGTCATTGATAGTTTTTAAATGTGCGGGGGCGGGTTGTTTTGTAGGACACGCTCCACCCCCCCACCCCACCCCCGTCTAGGTTTGTCTGATGATGTGTTTGTTTTCCTCTTGGTTAGATTCAGGTTATGCCTTTGGGGCCGGAAGACCACAGGAGCGGTGTGGGGTCACTTCTCAGGACCCGCATGACTTCGAGCCCTCGATGAAGGGGGAGCTTGCCAAGTTTCTCCATTGTAACAGTGCCATACTTTCCCTTTGGAATTAACAAGTAAACCCAAGTTTTCAAGGGAGAAGTCCAAGTTTGGGCAAGTTTATTTCGCAAGCACACCCGGGCCTGGTGGCATGCGTGCCTCGGCCTTGGCGTCCTCTCCAGGCTAGGGCTTTGGAAGAGGGCGTTCTGGTTTGGGGCTTTGCAGCACAGAGTAGCTCTCTGTCTGTCCTCACGAGGACAAAGAATTCGGTGCATGAATGCTTGCCATATGCCCGAGAATGCCATGTGCTGTTTACACGCCTCTGAGTAGTCCCGCGGTGGCCAGCCGCCGGGAGCCACAAGTGCTGCTTAAGGCTGAGCGCTCCCAGCAGAAGTGCTGCCAGGGGCCACGGGGAATGTGTGGGGAACATTCTGCTGAGGACCGTGGTTTCTGTTCCCTTTAAAAAAACCTCTGTTATTTTCCACCGCAAGCTTGAGGACTGGCCTTCACAGAAAAACCTCCCAAGCGTGGGGCCGAGGATTGGGAAGGGTTAAGAAAGAAAAGACCCTCTCGGGAGACAGGGCGTTCATTCTAGTCTGCAAGGTGCTCTGTCTCCTGCCATCTCCCGCTGGGCTTTCAGCTCTGCAGGGAAGAAGGTGGCCTTACAGGAAGGTGAGGTTAGGGGAGGTGAAGTGATTGGTCTCAACTCACAGAGCTGGGAAGAGGTGACTCTGTGAGGACAAGCCAAACCTTCTGATTTAAAAAAAATTTTTTTTGTGTGTGTGTGTTTTCTTTTCCATGATGCCATCGCTGCTTCCCTGAGGAAGTTGGGGTTCTTTTTTCTGGGGAGGTTTTAGGAAATGGAAGAGGTCTTTTGAAATGGGTAGGGCCCTGACCTTTCAACAACAGCCCTAAAGTAGTTATTAAATATGTATGTGCAAAGCCTCTTTCCTCAATGGGCCTATTGTGTAGGAGGGGAATAATAACGATAAAATAATAATAGCTCTCAGCTTTTCCACTTCGTAGCTCTATGATCTTGGGCAAGTTACTGAACCTCTCTCGGGCCTCACTTTCCTTATCTATACAACAGGGATGATACAGTACCTCTTTCCCAGTGGTGGTGTGAGGACGATGTGAGTTAACACGTGTCCTGTGCTCGGCATACGGTAAAAACTGTTAAGTGCTGCTGCTGCTGCTGCTTAATACTTTGTGTGAGGCGCTCTGTGTGTGTTGTACGTGCTTTAACTTGTTTGACTTGTACAGCAACCCCATGAAGGGGGTATTCTTACTTACAGACAAACCGAAGCTCAGAGAGGTTAAGCAATACTTTCAGGGTCACACAGCTAGTATACGGGCAGAATTCAAACGGGGCCGGGTCTGGCTGAGAAGCCCATGCTTTAAATACTCATGGGCTTCTGCATCCTCGGATATGGCGCCGACTGTGTTAGTAACAGTCTATCACTGTTTCAAGGTTTGGAGAGGAGTGTGGGGTGTATGTTCCAGGCAGAGGGAACAGCAGGAGTAAGGTGTGGAAGTAAGGTGGGGAGGAGCAGCAAGGCGGGGCTGGGGGGGTGGTGAAGAGAAGAACTAAGAAGAACTTAGAAGGACCCTTGAGACCACGCAGGCAGCCAGGCTGGCTTCTGGTCCTGCTCGGAAAGGAAAGGAAAGGAAAGGAAAGGAAAGGAGAAGGCTCTTATCAATTTGCCCATTTTGGAGGTAGGAGGTAGACTCCGGCCTCAAGCAAAGTGAACCTTGGCCCAGGTTCTGCCTCCCCAGCTGCTGCCAGCCGCTCCTGCCCAGTGTCACCCTGGGCTTTTCCTCTCCCGAGTTTTCACCCTTCCCAGGGAGGAGCTACAATCAAAGCGCTTGCATTATAATTAGCCCCACCCCCTGTCCCTGACCGCTGGCCAGGCAGCCAGGAAGCCTCCGCCCTGGGTCCAGCCAGTGGCCTCCCAGCAGTGGGAATGCGGCCCAGGCCTGCGCAGGCATCCCTGGGGCCAGCTGGGGCCCGTGGCGCTGAGCTCCCTCTCCGGGACGTGGGCCTGGCATTGTGAGGGGGCTTCAGAGAAGAGTTTGGGGGGCAGAACAGAGCAGTTCTCAACTGTGGAGAGAGAGTTTTATTGTTTTGCCTGCCAGCCCTGAAGGCTCCAGGGCTGTGGCCAACTAGCACCTGGGACTTGCTAGCAATCCATGCCACGAGCTTCCTGGGGGGACGCAGCAGCCCCACCCACCTGCCACCTGCGCTCCGCCCAAGGGGAAGGAGCTGAGGACTCCACCACCTGGAACCACTGGCCCTTTATTCTGGAGATTATGGGGGGTGGGTGCAAGAGGGAGGAAGGAAGCAGATAGAAATCTATAGGGAAAGCAGAAGAGCATGGGGGGGGCGTGGGCTGGAGTGAGAAGGCAGCTTAGAGGAGCAAAGCGCTAGGGAGAGAGAGGGAAGGGGGGAAGCCTGGAGTGAGCTGGGGGAGCATGAAAGCTGCAGAGGAGGGAAGGCAAGCAGAGAGGACCCCCAGGGAGCAGGGACAGGGCAGAGGGCTTTGGGGGTACTTTAGCCTTGCTCCCTATCTCTGTATGTCTCCTCCGGCACCCCAAGAGAGCTTATAACTTGAGTAAAGCAGCATGCTTGCAATGCCCATTTGCCCCCCCTGCAATGTCCATTTGCTCCCAAACTGCAACCCAAACTCTGGTTTTTGCTTTAGCCAAGAACTAGATGACGCCCTGAAGCCCCCCATATTGTATGGGGCCACCAGTGTCCAGAGCCTCCCAAAGAGACTTTTGGCCCCAGAGGAGTAGGAGAGAGAGAGAGGGAGAGAGGGAGAACAGAGGGCCAGAGGAGAAACCAGTTTCTAGGGAGCATCTGCCACCACGCCGTGTTCTGTAGATCTGCTGTCTGCTGATTGCCAGGCCGTCCTTAGGTCCCGGGACCCTTTGCCGTTTGGAGGAAATTGGGGAAAGAAGACCCTGGGGGGCTGTTTGGAAGTTGCTCGAGGCCAGGTCCAGACCTCCCAGTGGCTGCTGGGAGACCTAGCTAGCCTCCTGACCCTGGTGGGCCCCGACGCTCCAAACAGTGCAGGGACCCACTAGCTCCTCCCTTAGGCCAGACTTTCCCCAGCCCGCAGCTTTGTACCCGGAGAAAGGGCTGTGCCAGAGATGTTGATGCTTCGGGATATTTACATTACAAAGAGGGCTTTTTGGGTCCCAGGGATGGACCCACAGCCGGCCAGCTCCAACTATTTTGGGACAAGAGAGCCTTTTAAGCAAAGCCTTACACACAGTGCGGGTAGTTACCTGTCTTGCTTTTCCCTCTGGGACCTCCCTCTGGGACCTGACACAACCCTGGGCTGTAGGGGGGCATTTGACCCCTGCCTGCCTTGAGGTCCCTACTCTGGCCCAGGTGACAAGGAAGGCTTTGGGAGGCCTTTCCAGCCAGTGCCCTGTGGCCAGGTTCTGTTTACCTGGGGGCGTGGTTTCCCCTAGGGGCGTGGTTTCCCCTGGGGGCGTGGCTGCCCTCCTAGCTTCTAGCTCCCCGGCCAGTGGCCAGGCAGCGGGGAGGGCTGGAATGTGAACAGGCAGGACAGACTAATGACGGGGCATTTTCTCTTTGTAACAGTGCAAGTTCGGCTCACAACTTGAATTTCAAGTGGGCCCTTCAGGCAGATTAGGGGAGGTCAAGTAAGAGAGTGGAGGCAGCCATTGTGGATTGTCTAAATTCCTAGAAAAGAAATTCTAGGAATTTCGCTGTGGGAGGGAGGAGTAGCAGGTGAGCCTACCCAGTGCCACGCATAGCAGGGGTTAGAGCTGGTAGTGGGGGGGGGGGGCCTGGTCGAAGGAGGGGGCTTTCTGCTCTTCTTTCTCTGTTTGAACACCCTGTATTTCCAAAAATGACTTGTCTTTCGAATTAGATCTAAGAGACAAATTCATACTTTTAACCAAGGACATTTTTTTTTTGAGAAAAAATTATTTTTTCACTGATCTGCCATCCTCCTATGGCGGAGAACCACTCCCCCACTCCTCTAAATACTGCTTTTGGTGACTGCCCTTTGTTTGAAGTCATTATTGTCCCTAGAAATGGGAAATTACACATTACTGTTTATCAAAAGGAAATAAACACCTTGGATTAATAGGATTCTTGCCCCTGGATGGTGGCTGCAGATCTTGCCAGCGAGAAGCCTGCCCAGCATGTCCTGCACACATTCACTTTCGGTGTTTGACGATTTCTGGAGGGGAAATGGCTGGTTCCTGTGTGTCTGACGAAGCTTGCTTGCCCTGTTCTTGTTACGTCATCCTGGAGGACTTTTGATAGGACTCTTCTGGGTGTAGGAGCAAGTACAGGAAAAAACACGGGGAGCGGGGCGTGTCACCTGCTTACTCTGTTTGGACGGGGATTGGGCTCTTGTTCTGTATTCATGGGCATTTGATGAGGTCTCGCTACATAAGAGTGAAAAGTCGAACGGAAATGCTTTTTTTTTTTTTTTTAAGATTTTATTTATTTGACACAGAGAGAGACAGCCAGCGAGAGAGGGAACACAAGCAGGGGGAGTGGAGCCCCCAATGTGGGGCTCCATCCCAGGACCCTGCGATCACACTCTGAGCCAAAGGCAGCCGCTTTGCGACTGAGCCACCCAGGTGCCGCATAGAAATGCTTTCTTAAGACAGCCTGCGCCACATAAAGGTTCACGCAGGGAAGAGAGGGTCTGGGAGGTGGCTCTGAGCACAGTGTGTCTCAGCCTTTCCGTGTGCCAGCCCGAAGCACTGGGAAATGCTTGCCCCCCACAGTCAACCTTTGCAGCCTCAAGCTAGCCTCTGAGCCACACAGCTCTTGCCAGCGCTCTTTACCATCCCCGGCTGTCTCCAGCTCCTTGGCTTTTAAGTAGGCTTCTCTTCTGCATCCTTTGGGTTTCGGTTTAGGGGGGCATTTCTTCCCGGAATTCTTCTTCCCTGCCACCTGCCCCCCCAACTGTCTGTGAGCTCACGCTGCTCTGTACCTTCCCGTTCTCAGCACGATTCCTACTAAACTGTCCCTGACTAGTTGGTTGTCTGTCTGCCTCTGCCATCAGACTGTCAGCTCCGTGAGGGAAGGATGCAGCCTGCTTGCGCGCCATCCCATCCCTGGCAGGGCACCAGGCACCCAGCACCCGGCAGAAACTCGATAAGCCCTTCTATCACCATTTTGTCACTTTACACACTCCCCCTTAGCAACACGCGCTCCTACTGCCCCGCAGCCCGTTCTGTGTCTTTCCCTGATCTCCAACCAGTTAGCCTCTGCTTGGGTAACCCAACCCAACCCAACCCAACCCAACCCAGAAAACCAACAAAAGAAACACACACCAGAACTGGTTCCCTAATGTCGTGGCTAAGGTTCTGCAGGTCAGCTGCTCTCCTTGAGCTGCCGATGAGTCTGATTTAACAAGGGTGGAAAGCAGGGAATGCTTGCAGCCTGGCTGTCAGCAAACTTCAAAATCCACACTTTGCCAGCATGCAGGACTGCCCTGTTGGGGTGGAAAAGGAGGTAAAAGAAAAGCCTGGGGACCCAGATGGTGACCTGGTGGCTGCAAAGGGCAGAGGGGTGCTGAATGGGGGTTTGGTGGGAGAGGAGGGGCGAGTGTGTGCTTTCCTGGGATGGTCCCCACCGGAACTGCAGGGGTAGAGCCGATGGCCAAGAGCTGAAGCTGGGGAGGGGAGAGGGGGAGAAAGCTGGGCCGAGGAGGAAGAGGAGCTCCCCAAGTCTGATCACTTTGCTCCAACACCGGTGGCTGGCATCTGAGATGTCCCTCATTGCTCGAGTCTGCGAATTGTGCCTTTTGATTTTTCTGTTCCCAATTGATTATTTTTGTTTTTATTAATTTAAAAAGTGTGTCTTTCTGATTCGATGTTGAGTGCCCCGACCAGGCTTTGTTTTACTAAGAGAGTAATATGAAGAAAGCGCCTTCTTTTGCTCCCCCTCCTTCTTGCCCCTCCCTCCCTTCCTTCCTAGTGAAATTCTTGACCGGAAACCCCAGCCAGGATGTGGAGAGTTGTGTTTTCCACCTGAAACAAGGTGGGGCTGGCCGGGTTTTTTGTTGCAGGGAGCTGCCCCACCCCTACCGAGCTAGTCTCCTCTTTGTGCGGGGCAAACACAGCAGCCCCATGGCCCCGTGGCCCCGTGGCCAGTGCAGACCATTGCAGAATGAGACAAAGCCCTTGTGTACTTTGCTGGGAAGCACTTGGCAGTGGCACACAGACACGTGAGCACTGGAGAGCATTTGCGGTGTCCGAGCACCGAGCACTCCCATGCACGCCTTTCAGAGCGTTTCCAAACCTCCTTCGAGGACAGCCAGGCTGGGGTGTGGTACAGGTGTTTATCTTTCTCAGGTTCGGGCAAAGTCCTTCTAGAAAGTAGATTTTGAGGCATTGAGATCAGAAATCTGCTGGGGAAGTGGGTGAGGAATCGTTGTGTTTTCCTCTGGGGCAGTGTGTTTGAGCAACGTCCATTTGTCAAGAAAAGAAATACCATTCCCAGCCCAACACAGACCTGGCCATAGGTGGCCGACCAGGTGTTTGTGCTGGTTCCTTATCCACAGACGGCAAGGGCCCCGAGGGAGGCAGGACTTCCCAGTCGAGGGAGCGATGATACATGAATTGGTGGGTCAGGAATCCCCCAGTTGGTTCTCTTAATTCAAAGTGGAAATGAAGTGGAGGTGGTTCTTTTTTTTTTAAATATATATTTTGGAAAATATTTTATTGATTTATTTGAGAGAGAGTTGGAGCACAAGCGGTGGGGGAGGGGCAGAGGGCGAGGGAGAAGCAGACTCCCTGCTGAGCGGGGCTCGATCCCAGGACCCCCAGATCATGACCTGAGCCGAAGGCAGATGTTTAACCGACTGAGCCACCCAGGCACTTCTGGGAGCTTGATTTCCAGTATCCAGGACTGAGCAGTTTACAACCCACTTGGAGTTTGTAAATCGTCAGAGCTATGCACAGCTGCCCACCACGCCCTGTGTTGGGCTCTAGCAGGACTGCATGTAGGTTGGGGAGGAACAGGTTGAAACCTGACTTTGATCCTTAACAAAGCCAGTCTTCCCTAGCAAACACGAATCTCCCAGCCAATCAGATTACCTCAGCCTTCTAGCACCCGTGTGAACTGGCTTGACAGAGAAGCTGGGGGGCGGTGGTGGCGGGGTTCAGGTGGGGCAGCCCAGTGCCTATAAGATGTGATTTGAAGGCCTCAGGAAAGACCCACCCTTGCCTGAAATCTCCCCCCACTGGCTCATCAAGGATGTCTGCAATTTCATTATTATCGATTCATTCCTTTGCCTTTACCGTGGGCTCTCTCTTTGCCGTCCCTCTGAAATGCAGGTTGGTCTGGGGTGTGGAGGATTCCCTTAACCTTCTCACCTTGAATTCTACTGTTAATCTCCTGGATAAACCATGAGCTCAGTTCCACTTTTTCTCTTTCTTGTGTGAGAGATGCTTGACGTAGAGCATGGTGTTAATGTTGGGGTCTCCCCGCGATGATTTGATATTTGTGTATGTTGCCAGGGGACCCCTGCGGTAACTTGAGCTGCACTTTCTAGATGGTAGGCTTCTCTCGAGTCACCTCCCCTCTGCTGTTCTCTGTTCTTTTGGGGAGTGGCCTCACAGCTCACTAACACCCCAACTTGTGCAGCTGGTTGGAGCAGCCACGGAGAGCATTTAGTGAGGGGCCAGCCAGGTGCTATGGGTCTCACCCCTTCCTCCTTCCCTGGCCTAGAAGAGAGGACAGAGCCTGTCTCTGCCTTGCCCCTGCCCTGGGCACTTTGTACCAGCCCACGCTTCTCCCCCAGAGGCGCCGCCCTGCCCTCAAGGCAGCTATGCGGAAACTCCCCTGGAATATAAACTCCATGGAGGCAGATCTTTTCAATGTTTCTCCAGAGTCGGAAACAGTGCCTGGCCCACAGTAGGTGCTTAATAAGTATTTGCTGAACGAGCCTTCTCTTGTGGAAGTAATCACAGCTGGTAAAATACTTTCCACCCCGACGAACACGCAGTTGGGCATTTTTAGGACTATGGGCAAAGATAGAATTTTTTTCTCTATTGTGCCCATCTCCCCCCTGAGAATTTAATTTTTGATTATACACATAGCAATTCATTTTTGGAAAACACTGAAACAATAAGAGAAGTCCTCCTCATCCTCAAAACCCAGTTGCACGTACATTCTTCAGCGCTGACAACTGACATCCTCTCGGGTGCACCCTGCAGACTTCACTCTGTGCATTTGGGCATATCTGTCTGTTAACACAGAGGTCTGTAGTCCGGTGGGTTCGAAGAAACCATAAATGGGGCCCCCGGCTGGCTCAGTCGGTAGAGCATGCGACTCTGTGACTCTTGATCTCTGGGTTATAATTTTGAGCCCCACGTTGGGTGTAGAGATTACTTAAAAATAAAATCTTAAAAAAAAAAAGTTAGAAAAATTAAAAGAAACCATAAATAAGATTGCACTGCCCCGTTTAATAACAGGTTTTGGAGATGTTCCGTGTAGGTCAATGTTGATTCTTCCTCACTGTTATGGACTATGGCACGGCGTAGACGGAGCATTCTGTTTAACGATTCCTCTAGACGGAACTTTAGGTTATTTCCAGTGTCTGCAAACATCCTTACACACACCACTTGGAGCACACGCACAAGTACTTCACCTGAATTCCTAGAGAGGCAATTGCTAGTTGAAGGAGCACATGCATTTAACATTTTAAAGCTTCTCTAACTCACCCTCCCAACAGACTGTATCCACATACATTCTCACTTCTGGGTGTGAAAACCCTGGCTTTTTCTATACCTCTGTTGGTTTTTGGAGGTCTCTTTGTATTTACCAATCTGTTGGCCAAAAACCGTGATTTCATTGGTAGAATAAAAATGTTCAGCTCAATCTGCTTGGCCAGGAAATTGTGAGTGATTCACATTAGTAACATAACCACATGTATAGTAATAATACCACTTAACAGCTCTGGGTTCTGTACTTAGTAACTATTTTGCATGGAGTGAGTAATAATCAGGAAGAGTCACAGATCCGTTTTCTCCACATATTTCACCACGACCTTTAGATGGGAAACACAGGAGTGTGGGGTCTTGGAGTGTGCAGGGAATGACCTCCACGGCCACAGCCCGCCCTTCCTCCACGTCCTTTCCTGCCCACACAGTGGCTGTGTCCTGGAATGACGATGCCAAGTTGTGCCGTCTCAAGCAGCAGGGCATTCTCGGCAACCCAGCCTCTGGTTTCTCCTTTGATCAGCTCAGAAGGTGTCAGGTGAAGTTGTGGGTTTGGTTCTTTGCTTGGCTTTGAGGCCCATCTTGGGGCACAATAGATGCTATGTCATGGGCTGGATCCCGCCTTAATCTTTTCCAAGCTCACATACCACCTAGGACAATGTTTTCCCCATTGAGAAGTGCATTTTAAAAGGAAAAGCTTTAAGAGCCTTTAGGATTGTACACTGTTTAATTTCATGGCTGTTTCCCTCCCCTATGCCCACCTTGATGCCATGCATTCCTTCCTCCATCTTTCTCAACCTCTGTATTCAGGATAAAACCAAAATGGCGGCTGTGAAAGATCCGTCCGTCCATCCCCCACAGGTTTTCTCTAGGCCTGGTTCTTTGTCACTGACAACATCTCGCTTAGAGTCATGTAGTGACTTAGTATTACTCTCTCGTGCCTCCAGTATGGCTGCATTGAATAATGGCTTCTTATTACGGTTTAGGTAGGATTTTTCAGGTTTGTGACTTGTTTTGATGGTTTCAGATTAATTTTGTATTTGTATCGGAAAGCCATTTGCTTGAGAGTTTAATAGTTTTGTTTTGTTTTCTTTTTTTTTTTTTTTAAGATTTCATTTATTTATTATTTGAGAGAGAGAGAGAGATATTGAGAGAATGAGTAGGAGGAGGGGCAGAGGGAGAAGCAGACTCCCTGCGGAGCTGGGAGCCTGATGTGGGACTCGATTCCAGGACCCTGGGATCACGCCCTAGGCCGAAGGCAGATGCTTAAAGACTGAGCCACTCAGGCGCCCCTCCCATTGTTTCATTTTCTAAAGCGAATTGGAACTGAATTCCCTTTATCCAGTCCAGCTGCTGCAGAATCTTTGTTTTGCTATTTTTAGTAATATTACTCTGTTATTTCTCTCTTTTTTTAAAAAAATATTTTATTTATTTATTTATTTGAGAGAGAGAGAGAGCACGAACTGGGAGGGGGGTACACAGGGAGAGGGAGAGGGAGGGAGAGAGAGAATCTCTCAAGTGTCCAACGTGGGGGCATCTCCTGACCCTGAGATCATGACCTGAGCAGAAACCAAGAGTTGCTTAACCGACTGAGCCACCCAGGTGCCCCTACTCTGTTATGTCTAAAGCACTCAAGTTTTGGCCACAAGTTACACCAACAGGATACTGTGAGGTGATATATATATGTAGCTAAGACCCATACTCTCTTCAGGACGACTTCTTATCTGGGGTATTCTAGTAACTGTGGCTCGGACTTTTTTCCCTTTCATATTTTCTAGTATACGCTGCTCGACCTGGGTGGATGGTTTAATGGTTAGAGTGTGGGGTCATGAACCAGAGGGCTTGGCTTCAGATCTAGCCCTGCCATGTCCTAACCGTGTGATCTTGGGCACGTCACTCAAACTCTCTGGGCCTCGGTTTTCTCTCGTGTAAAACGAAGTCAGCGTAGCTGTTGTCTCCAGAGTTGCCATAAGGAGTTAACATGCAAGATAAAATAGTGCTTGGCACATGGTAAGTGCTGATGTGTTTGCTATTATTATTCAGTTCTTTCTGAAAGAAAAAAACATTCCTTTCTTCTGTGGTTATTTGGACTTACTCTGAGTCTCATTTTATAATTGAAAACTGAACAAATTGAAAAGAAGAGAGAATCACTGAATGCTCAGTTACTCAACCAAGCCCTTTCTGGAAAAGGCAAGATTGTTTCTCTAAAATAATTCACACCTGATTAATCTGTCAGGATTTTTGAAAATTTGTGGATTAAGAAGATCAGCGTAGATTAATGGGATTAATCTAAGTGCAGTTTTTAGGAGCCTTGGAAGTTTTCATGCCATTGGTTGCTAGAGAAACGCAAGCATCATTTTGCTGAAAGAATATTTCTCCCTCCCTCCTTCCCTCCCTCCCTCCCTCCCACTCTTCCTCCCTCCCTCCCTCCCTTCCTTCCTTCCTTCCTTCCTTCCTTCCTTCCTTCCTTCCTTCCAAACCACAAACATTTCCAGAATGCCCAGGATACTCTGCTAGGCTCTACAAACAGGGACACAAAGACAAAGAATCCATGGTTCCAGCCCTTAGGAAGGTCTAATAGGGGATTTTCTTATTTTTATGGTGAGGAAAAATTTAAGTGCCTCCAACATCCCTCTGAAAGCTTGGGGCAGGAGAGATATACCAACTGTGAGAAGGAAGCATGAATAAGAAAATTCAACAATTTGAAGTTGAAGAGCCAGACTCGTTCTACTCATCAAGCTCCAAGATGCTTTCTCTTGGGAAAGAGTAATTTCTTGGGATGATAATCAACGTGCAAACACACATGAAAAGAACACCCTGTTGAAGCTGTTGATAGCAATCCCGTTCTCCACGACCTGGTTTCTGTGTTGTTGTCAGATGGAATCCTGGCCTTGACCGGGGAATACCATGGCCAGGTGGGCTTTCCTTCCTGATCGGAGCCCCCATCCAAGATGGTGGTTACCCAGGATTGGAGATCTCCCACATAAAGTTTCAGGACCTCCTCCCAGTGGACTTCAGAGCCTGTCCCATGGCATCAGCTCAGTGCTGGAGAGGGAGGAGATGCTCAGTGGACAGTAACTCACAACCCTCTTTTTTTTTTTTTTTCAAAACATCACATTGTCTAATTTTTTTTTTTAAAGATTTTATTTATTTATTTGACGGAGAGCGAGACGGCCAGCAAGAGAGAGAACACAAGCAGGGGGAGTGGGAGAGGAAGAAGCAGGCTCCCAGTGGAGGAGCCTGATGTGGGGCTTGATCCCAGGACTCTGGGATCACGCCCTGAGCCGAAGGCAGACGCTTAACGACTGAGCCACCCAGGCGCCCCTGCTTTGTTTTTTATTATTATTTTTATTATGTTCAATTAGACAACCCTCCTTTCTACACATTCTTTGGTTGACAGTACCTTGTTCACAGTGCTGCATTGACCCTTATCTCTCTCCTTCTGCCACTGCAAAATCCTTGAGGACAGGAACAGGGTTTGCTGAATCGATGAGCCCAAGATAGCATCTTTCCCCTTGTACAAGGTTCATTGGACTTTCGTCAAAGGATGTCTTTCAGTTTTTGCCAACTACCTTCTTCAAATTCTGTTATCTCGGGGCGCCTGGGTGGCTCAGATGGTTAAGTATCTGCCTTTGGCTCAGGTCACGATTCCAGGGTCCTGGGATCGAGTCCCATGTCAGGCTCATCGCTCAGTGGGGAGCCTGCTTCTCCCTCTGCCTGCTGTTTCCCCTGCTTGTGCGCTCTCTCTGTATCTTTCTGTCTCAAATGAATAAATAAAATCTTCAAAAAAAAAAAAAAAGAAAGAAAAGATTCTGTTATCTCTCCTACAGGCAGAGCTTCCAGTGAGGGCGGAGGGGGCCGGGCTGGGAGGTGGTGGGGGTAACGGTGGGGACTCTGAGTTTTTTACATACCCATTGAAAAATGTTCATCAGTTGGAAGACTTGAAGAGTGACCCTGTTATAATCCTTGTCCTTGTTGTTAGAACACATCACAACCACCAGCCGTGGAATGCAAAGACCAGAATAAACCTGAGGAAACCATCAGCTGCGTCGGGGCACTTTCAGTCTCCACCCCAAATGCAGGTGAGAGAAGGTGGTGGGACTAAGAGAACCGTCTTGGCAATGACACCTTCCATGGGGAGACGGGGGTGACGGAGCGAGTGTCTGCGTGGGACCGTGCCTTCCCGGCGCACAAGTCCCTCCCTCTCCAGGGCCTAGAAATTCAAGTCTTCCTCCCCCTTCGGCTTTTTGAAAAGCCTGCAGAGAATGCACTTGCTATAGACGAATTCTCAAGGCTTTTTTGGTATGGAGGGCTGCTGTGGACCATTGACGTGGTGGGTGTAAATGACTTATGGGACAGTGTCTATTAAATTCAGAGTTCAGGTTGGGGTGGAGGCCAGAAATTTAGGATTAAAGGGTTAGTATCCACGTCTCATAAGATCAACGAGAGTTTAAGGAAAAGTATTTTTGATCCTATAAAGGAAATGCTTTTTGTCTCCCTGAGGGGAGACACCCACATGAAGGGAGGGAGGGAGAGAGAGAGAGAGAGAGAAAGAAGTAACTGGAAAGTGAAAGTTCTGGATCATAGGGCACTAAGCGGAGGGGGGCTGTTGGCTCAGTCCAGGGCTTAGCCATGACTTGGGCCTGCATAACAATTAAACTGGTTTTTGAGGTAGCTGTACACATTTAAAAATCAGGAGATTTCACAGAAAATAGGGAATGTCTGGCCTTTCTTGAAATGTGGAAGTTCCTTGTGGAGCCTGTCAGCTGGAGCAGTGAAAGCCCTGTCACTGGGGCATTGGAGCTCATCAGCTCCCCCCCACCCCCTCTTGTCCCAGGAACCCCCCTCCTCCATCCCAGCACCACGTGGGATCCCTCCAGGGGTTCTGTGCATCCCCTTCCCTCACCCCTTCTCTCCCCAGCACTCCACCTCTACCCTGGCATCTTCTCCCAACTAATACATCTGTGCACCCCTCCCCTGTTTCAAGGACCCCTCCCTCACCCCCCCACCTCTGGCTATCTATGGTGTTGTCCTTGTGGAGCCAACCTGCTAGAAAGGGAGCTTTCTCCTCACCTCCCACTCACCCTAGTGCCCCACCCATCGCTCCTGGGCTCCCCACCCACACCCCCAAAGCTGTTCTTGCTAATCCTTACTCTGCCCAGTCTCTGGGCTTTGGTGCTGTGCGCCCTTCCTCCTGGAAGGCCTCTCCTCCCTCTGCTGAGTGACATCTCTTGTCTTGATGTCTGTATGGTTAGGGTGGCTTTCCCCCTCCCTTCCCAGGCCCTTCGGGGGCACTTCTCTTCCCAAAAGCTCACAGATGGCAGAATTTCCCACGGACCTGTCCTGGGGTCTTTATTTTTCTGATGCTAGATTCTCTCTGGGTCATCTCTTGGGGCTTGCTGATTCTGGCCTGCTTTTCCAAGCTCCAGGCCTGAGGTCCTCGATTTTCATTCCTTACTGCAGTCACTTCCTCACGGGTCTGCCCGGCACAGATCTTCCCTTCCGCTGGTGGAGGAGCTTTAAGTAGAGGCCAGTCCAAAATAAAAATCAGATCATGTTTCTCCCCCGCTTCACATTCTGCAGTGGCTCCTCTTGGCTCTCAGGGTGTGGTTCACATCCTTGGCTCAGCACAGGAGGCCACCGTGACCCAGCTGCCATTTCGGCCCGCACAGCATCCCCTGCGCAACTTTCCCTTCCAGGGTTCTGATGCTGGTCCCTGCGGCTCTGTGTTCACGGTGCTCTTCCACCCGCCTTCTGCTCCCTGGTTTTCTTTTTCTCTCTCTTCCTTCCTCCGTCTCTCCCTTGCTCTCTTCCTCCCTTCCTTCCTCCCTTCCTTCCTTCCTTCCTTTTCTTTCTTCTAAAAATTTTATTTATTTACTTGAGAGAAAGAGAGAGAAAGCAAAACCAAAAGCAGGGGGAGGCGCAGAAGGAGAGGGAAGCAGACACCCCTCTGAGCAGGGACCACCCCCCCCATCATGGGGCTCGATCTTGATCTATCCACAGATTGTAGGGCTTGATCCCAGGACCCTGACATCATGACCTGAGCCAAAGGCAGACACTTAACTGGTTGAGCCACCCAGGCGCCCTGCTCCCAGTTTTTCAGAATATTTGAGTCAGCACCCCCCAGGCCCACCTGAGCTTCCAAGTCTGGGCTCAGTGTCCCTTCTCGGTGCTGTCATGGGGTGCCCGGGCACCCCTGTGTCAGCTCCCACAGGACTGGGCTTCCACTGGACTCCACGTCCTATGGTGACCGGGAAGGTCCCTGGCACACTGTGCCAGGCACATAAAATAGATGATGGCAAGAGCTTCTGGCCGGCTTCCTAGTCCTCACACGTGGCTGGAGACTCCTCTCTTGCCCTTCTGGAAGCTGCTCCTAGCTCGTCCCAGTGCTTGCCTTCCCAGTGCAGCACGTCTTGCTGTACAACGCACTTCATCGACATTTATTAAGTGTCTTGGGATTGGAAGGTGTTTGGGATTTGACCCCCTTCCTCAAAGAACCTGTTATACTCTGATGCCTGCTGTCTCTTCAGTCACAGAGCGATCACTGCGAGCCAGCACGGAAGAGGGCAGGGGTAGAGCTGCCGAGCACAGGGATTCCGATAAAATCTCTGTAGCGGAGAGGCACCTGCTGTGGCCTCACCTGCCTCGGTTCAAACCAGAGGTGAGAGATGATGGGGACCCTTGTTGGAGACTTGCTGACAGACCACGTCGTAGCTTTCTCCTCCCCTGATGTTTCCTTGGAAACCAACTTCCATGGCCCACACTTGCAGGGACTTTGGGGCTGAGGTCGTGTCAACGTGACCTCCCTGGGACGCCAGAAACGAACCTTTCCGGCCCCTGCCACGAGCCTCCAGCTATCTCAAAATCAGCTTCTCAGAAGCCTTCTGCCATTTCCCCTGATTGTTAGAAACGCGTTTGAACAGTGCACCACTGGCGTTTCTCTTGGCAACCCAGCTGTCAGCTGTTGTCGCAGTCATTTTCATTCAGAAGCAGATTACAGGCTTGATTGGAGAGCCCTCGTCGCACTTTGAGATAAGACTGTGAGGGTTGGACCCACGCGGCTCTTGAATCGAGACATCGACCTGGTCACACGCTGTCCAAAATGCTCCAATGGGTTTTGAAGGGTGGAATCGTGGGAAGTCGGCCACGGGGCTGTGGGCCACACTGCGTGCCATCGGGAGCTGTGTAGCCCGGAGGGTGAGAGCCCCACTCCGGGGCTGTGCTGCCTGAGCTCGAATCCTGTTTCTGCCGCTCTGACCTTGGGAGGTTTCCAGTGTCCTCATTTGTGAAACGGGGATGACCGGGGGACTCCCCTTACACGGTGGCTGTGTGGACTGAGTCAGTTAGTCCCTGCACGCAGCTTAGACACATAGTAAGTGCTTAGTCAGTGTGAGCTGCTGCCAGTATGGCCCTTCATCGGCCTCACGTGGGGACTACTTGCCATGGCGCTTGTCACCAAAGCTGTTGTCAGGTCTCCCCCATTGGGCGCCACGTCATGCCTGTTCCCCTTGTTTCAGTCTTCTTTGCTCACTTTGCTTCTCTGACCATCTTATTCCGGTCCTGTCCTCTTTCTTTCTTTTTTCTTTTAAAGATTTTATTTATTTATTTGAAAGAGAGAGTGTGTGAGAGCTGGGGGGGAGGGGCAGATAGAGAATGAGAGAGAGAGAGAGAGAGAGAGAAGCCCAAGCAGGCTCCATGCTCAGTGAGGAGCCTGATGCAGGGCTCGATCTCATGACCCTGAGATCATGATCGGAGTTGAAATCAAGAGTTGGACACTTCACCAGCTGAGCCACCGAGGCGCCCCAGTCCTGTCCTCTTTCACACTGTCCTTTCTGCCTGGGACAGGCTCCTGTTTGGCCCCTGCCCCTCCTGCAATGCTCTCCCTCTCCCTATTCCGAAGCCGCTTGGTGGAATGGATGCGGGTATTCCTGTCCCCGCAGCTAACCACAGGACAACTCTGGGATCATTTTTCATTTGCGTTTGTATTTGTACATCGCAGAGAGCCCTTGCCAGGGGGCTAACCTGTGAGATCACCATCTATTTTTTAAAAATCATAAAATACACATAAAGTAA
Organism: Ursus maritimus; assembly: GCF_017311325.1. NCBI lineage: Eukaryota > Metazoa > Chordata > Mammalia > Carnivora > Ursidae > Ursus > Ursus maritimus. Next base: position 38,069,458 of record NW_024424786.1, on the reverse strand, counting down.
AGCTTTCCATTTTAGTCATTTTACGTATACAGTTGGGGGGTGTCAAGTGCATTCACACAGGTGTGCGGCCATCACACCGCCATCACCGTCTATCTCCAGAACATCTTCAGCTTCCTCAGCAGAAGCTCTGTACCCATTCGACACTAACTTCCCCCTCCCTTGTCCTTCCAGTCCCTGGCAACTGCCCTTTTCATGTTCAGTATTTGTCCTTTTGTGTGTGGCTTAATTTCACTGCAGAGGTCTGCAAGGTTTCACTAATGAGGTCTGCAAGGTTCACGCAGGCCATGGTGGGCTGAATCCTACTCCACTGGCTATACACGCCAAATTTTGTTTATCCATTCATCGCTGATGGACCTTTGGGTTGTTTCCACATTTTGGCTGTTGGGAATGATGCTGCTGTGAACATGTGTGGTGAACACGCATCCGCACGAGTACCCGCTTTTCATTGCTGTGAGGATATACCCAGTAGTGGGACTGCCGGATCATATGGCCCATCTCTTCTGCAAGGCTGACTTTACCAATCAGGAACAGAGCTTGAACCCCTGGTGGGGAAATGCTCTCTTCCCCGCCCTTCTCCCCCACCCCCACCCAGTACCTCCCCCAGACCTTATCTCCATAAATGTCAGTGCTACCCTCAGGGTGTTCTGGCTGAAACTTTGACATCACCCTGGACTCCTCTAATTCTTTTCCAGCCCGTACGTAGATGATTACCAACTCCCCTCAGCTCCATCTTCCAGATCCGCCATCTAGTCACTTCTCAGCATCTCTGTCCTTACTACCCTGATCATGGCCGCCATGTCTCTCTTCTCTGGAGGATGGCAGCTGTTTCCAAACCACTCTCCCTGTTGGTGCCCCAGGTACTCTCTGGTCTCTTAGCACAGCTACAGATTTGATCCTCTTAAAACATTAGTCAGATCATGTCATTCCTCACTCATGACCTTCCCTTGCTCCCCCTCTCACTCGAGGGCGATCTCAAGTGCTTGCAAAGGTCTGTTGGCCCTCACTGCTCTTCTGACCCCATCTCTCCTCCTGAATTGAGCTCCGGCCACAAGGGTCTCCTTGCTCTTCCCCCTCAGGGCTTCTGCTCTTGTGAATTATGCCTGGAATGTTCTTTCCTTGACAAACTCTTTGCCCTCCAGTGTCCATTGACCAGAGAGACCTTCTCTGAGACCTTACCTAAAGTAACAAGCCCTCCCTCTCCTGACCTCAGGCACCGTCTGTGCCTTTTACCCATTTCCTTATCACTCTCTGACATATATTAATTCCCTGATTCGTTCACTTCCTTCTTCCTCACTAGAGGCTTCGTGTTGTCAGGGGCTTTGTTTGGTTTTCTGTGATGCCGTATCCTCGGTGCCTAGACCATAGTAGGTGCTCAGTTCGTATCTGTTGAATGAACGGGTGGTGCTTTGAGGTCCCCACCTTAACGGCCCACTGATGTCCCATGTCTCCGACAGCACTGGAGAGGTGTCCGGCCCCCGCTGCCCTCCTTCTGGCCCAGCGCAGCTTCCAAACAACGTGAAACTGGTTGGTCAGCGGTTGCTGCTCCCTTTAGCCTTAGTGGTGCTTAGAAAAGTCCCTGACTGCCACAAGGATTTCTCCTAAGAGAAACAGGCCCTTCAAGGACATGTCCTATATGTGAGATTCCTCGCACTGGGCTCTGCGGGTGTCTTCTCAGGGGTTCGAGGATTCAGCACAATCCAAAATTTTGTTTTCACATTTTGGTGACAATCTAAGGAAAAAAAAGAATGGAAACATATTTTTGGTTTTTTTGATGACTGTCTTACAGCCCAGGAGTGCTGTAGAAGCGGTTTGTGGGTGGCATTTGCCTTTGTGTGCGCATGGCATTCTGGGTACCCAGTGACCACTGGAAGCAATGGCCTCTCACTCTTAATTATTTAAATGGGGGTCACTGGTTCGTGGATGTCTTCTTGCAAATCTATGATAATTTTTTTTCCCTGTCAAACGTGTCTGAAGGAGAAATATTCAGATTACACAGCCATTAACCATGAGCTAGAGCGAAGGCTTCCAGGCTCCAGGAGGCAGGTTTACACCGGTTGGAGTCAGCCGGAGGCAACAGGTGCCAACAGAGGCAAGAACATTGGCCTTCAGGTCAGGATCAACCTCTGTCTTGGAATGAACTGTGTGGCCCTGGCTTTGTCAACCCACCTTTCTGGGTCTCAGTTCTTCATCTGTAAGGTGAAATAGAGAATCTCCAAGTTCTCTTCCTGCTCAGACATTCGATTTTATGAGGTATGCTGAGCAGAAATGTCCATTTGAACACCAAGAGAAATACTTCGTTGGTACCACGCCCAGAGCACTGGCAATGAGGATGAAGGTGTCCCTTCAAGGTGGCTTTACCTAAAATTGCACCCGCATTCCTGTCCCATTGAACCTGCTCGATTTTTCTTCACATTCTTCTCTTACGCTTTTGAGAAAATCTTATTTTATTTTGGTTATTGCTTATTATCTGTCTTTTCCTTCTAAAGGTCAACTCTATAAGGTGGAGTCTTTTTTAGGATTGTGCCTAGTGCCTCAGAATAGAGCCTATAATTTTGTAAACACCAGTCAACATTTGCTGAATAGACTAATGATTTGAGCACTTCCTTTGGTTTGGGTTCTGTGCAAGGTGCTTTATACTTTAATCAATTTATGTGCATAAAGTAAGCATGATTATTAGCCTTATGCAATGGCTGAGAAAGCTGAGGCGTCACAACTTGCCTGTTAAGTGTCAGAGCTGGGACTTGACCCCAGGTAAGCCCTACACCTTGCCGTATTCATCCTTAGCTTTGGCACCTCTCAGCCAGGAGAGCTTGGGTACCAACTGCGTCAAGGCACAGGTAAGGTTCTGTTTTTTCTCCCTTCTTTCTAATACTTCTCTGTTCATGGGGAAAGGCAAAATCAAACTCTCATCTGTTGAAGAGACTATACTTTCCCCATTGTATCTTCCTGGATCCTTTGTCGTAAATCGATTGTCCTTAAATGGGCGGGTTTGGTTCTGGGCTCTCTATTCTGTTCCCTTGATCTCTATGTCTGCTGTCATGCCAGTACCCCACTGTTCTGATAACTGTAGCTTTGTGATATAGCTTGAAACCAGGAAGTGAAAGCAGCATTGTTCGTCCTTCTCAAGATTGCTTTGGCTATCTTGTGGCTCTATACAAATGTTAGGATTGTTTTTCCTGTTTCTCTGAAAAATGCCATTGGACTTTGAATAGGGATTGCATTGAATCTGTAGATTGCTTGGGGCAAAAATTAAACTCTTAAGAGTCCTCCTTGACTGCCTTTGCTTGCTCTCACTGTACAGAAAGCCTGTGCGGGGACGCCTGGGGGGCTCAGTCTGTTGAGCGTCCGATTCTTTTTTTTTTTTTTTTTTAAAGATTTTATTAATTTATTTTACAGAGAAAGACACAACGAGAGAGAGGGAACACAAGCAGGGGGAGTGGGAGAAGTAGGCTTCCTGCGAGCAGGGAGCCGGATGCGGGGCTCGATCCCAGGACCCTGGGATCATGACCTGAGCCAAAGGCAGACACTTAACGACTGAGCCACCCAGGCACCCCAAGCGTCCGATTCTTGATTTTAGCTCAGGTTATGATCCTGGGGTCATGGGAACCAAGCCTCCAGTCAGGCTCTGCACTCAGCTCGGAGTCTGCTCGTCCCTCTCCCTCTTCTCCTCCACCACCCCCCAAAATAAATAAAGAAGGAAAGAGAGAAAGAAAGAAAGAAGAAAGAAAGAAAGAAAGAAAATCTTAAAGAAAAAAAAGAAAACATTGTGCAGAATTTCAGAACTTGGTGATTTGTTAGCTCTCCTCTGTTTCCACGAATCCCTTCATTTGAAAGCTGAAGAAAGGGAGCCCTGAAAAAGTGGAGTGTTGTATGACGTCCATATTGTCTTGAACTACGCACTGGCTAACTCATGAGCCTTCAGCAGTCCGGGTGGTAAACCAGAAGGCCCTGGAAGGGAGTGCAGGGGTGCTGCACAGTGCCAGGGACCCACCCCACCTGATGCTGTCACCATCTAGTGGCCCCTTGGATCTCCCCTGACCTGGGTGCTGTTCGGTTTCAGGAGAAGCAGTTGCTGGGTGAGGTCCCTTCCTCTGATCAGACCACCCTCCAGGCAGTTCTTTTTCATGTGAAAACCACGTCTTTCGCACTGTCATCTTTTTCATGTTCAGATGCACCAGGAGGATGAGTTTCAGGACCATTGTGGTGGGGGTGGGGTGGTGGGCATTCTCCTTTACATTCCTGACTATTGTCTTCATCTTTTTCCTCCTAGGCCTCTTAGGGGTTAATTGCTATCAGGAAGAACCAGGGAACGTTCTCCTGCTTATTCTGCACATTAGGAATGAGGAATATTTTATGTTCATGAATAAGCTATTGCTTTTTGATGTTCTGATTACAGATAAAATGTTCTTGTTCCTCTTTGTTACACACGAAATTGCAGCGAACGGTATAAGATCAACTATACATGACGTGCTTGAGTGATACGGTCTCTACTACACTCGGTGTAGACATTCCGGGGAAGAGAGTATTGGAGATGTATTGGAGTGTATTATTACCTGATAATAATAAATAAAACTAAATAATAATATAACTAAAATAAAACTAAATAATAATAATAATATTACTAAAACTAATAAATAATAAAACTAAATAAAATAATAATAAATAAATAATAAATTTTATAATAATATAATAATAAAATTAATAATGTAATAAAACTAACTAAATAAAATAATAATAAATTTAATAAATATAATAATATATTTATTGTATAATAAAACTAAAAATAATAATAATAATAATAAAACTAAAAAAAAAAAAGAACTAACCCTTATGAGGCACTTTCTAGGTGTCAGGCATGATGCAAATGCTTTATGTGACTTAACTCATTAATCTTCATGAAAACGCTATGTAGCAGGTGCAGTTATATCCCTGTTTTACAGTAGAGAAATCAGAGGCGCAGGAAGATTGAGTGAGGGACGCCTGGGTGGCTCAGTCGGTGAAGCGTCTGCCTTCAGCTCGGGTCATGATCCCAGGGTCCTGGGATCAAGTCCAGCATTGGGCTCCCTGCTCAGTGGGGAGCCTGCCTCTCCCTCTGCCTGCTGCTCCCCCTGCTTGTGCTCTCTCTTTCTCTTTCTCTGACAAATAAATAAATAAAATCTTTAAAAAGAAAAAGAAAAAGAAAAAAAGATTGAGTGATAGAGAGCTGGTAAGGGCAAAGCCAGGGTTTGAATCCAGACTGGCTAGCTCCAGTGTCCTTTCTCTAGAATGCTGCGCCTGATGGCCTTGACAAAGGCTTCGTGAAGGAGGCGAGCTTGAGCCTTGAACAATGAGAGGTCCTACAGCATGGGGACAACCTGAGGGGTGGCCCAGGGATGGAGTAGGCAGGGCAGGCCCCAACAGGGAAGGTGAGACTGACCTCACTCTGTAGGGGACACATATTGAAGAGCAGTTGGGGGGATGGTGGGGCAGTAAGGCGGGACAGATTGTAAAAGGTCTTGACATCTAGGAAGAGGGTTTGATCTTGGTCTGGCAGGGCACTGCCTTTGAGGTGTGTTGCAGGGTGGCTTTCTAGAAGCAGACGTTTGGGGGCAGCGGCAGGTCTGGGGGTAGGAGGTATGGAGGCGGGAATGAAGCACTGAGGGTCTAGCCTCAGATGATGTAAGAGGAATGGAAGCAAAGGAGGGCAGTGTGAGAGAACTCACAGACGGGAATGCAGGTGGGAGAAGCAGCTTCACACTCAACTGGCTTTGAGATTTTGCGTCTGGCGAGATGCCCAATGTTGACTCCATGGGCTGAGATCTCACGCTTACTCACTCAAAGTGCTATCACAGGGAATGAAACATAGAGGACATCATCAGGTGATTTGTCTTAAACTCACACCTGTTTGGGTAGCCTACTACGACAGATTTTTTCTTTTTCCTATTGATGATTGTATCAGTCGGGATTTGATCAGAGAAGTAGAACGTCTGTGCGCTATAGAGAGAAGAGGGCTCCGAGCTCCGGTGCTGGTGGGAGGTCGGTCTGCAGTCTGTGTAAGGTGTTGTCCTGTGTCTCGTCTGGCCTGGCTCAGGGAGGGACAGTGGGTGTGAAGGGGAGAGGAGGAGGGACAGACTGGAACCATGTCTGGCCCTCGCTGCCTGCATTCTCCATGATGACCTGGAGGGGTGACCCAAGGGGCAAGCTGGGGCCCTCATGTCAGAGCCACATTCACCTGGCCCAGGAGCTGGCAGAGCTGCAGACCTGGCGGCTGCCCCACGCCAGCAAGGTGGGCCAGCAGGGCAGTGATGGTGTGTGTGGGGGGCGCCTGGCCTGTGCCACCTTCAGAGAGGAACGAAATGGCCACGCTTCACCTGTGCTCTCCAAACCTTCCGAATGCCCACACATTCCTCTCGTGGTCTGTGTTGACCCAGGACCCTGGAGGGAGGGGAAATCTGGGAAATGTAATTACGTGGACCCAGCACAAAACCTCCACGATTGTCCACATATGTAGTGGATCCCCTTTCCTTTAACTCTTCTGTTCTTGTCTTCAGATGGGTGGCAGGAGGCTTTCTGCAGCTCCATCTTCCGCACTCGCCTGCCAGGGCCGCCGTCGCCAGGTGCCAAGACCAGGTGGCTTAAACAACAGAGTCTTATTTTCTCACAGTTCTGGAGGCCGGACGTCCAAGGTCAAGGTCTCGGCAGGGCTGATGTCTTGAGGCCTGTCTCCTCGGCTTATGGATAATATCTCCACCTGGTCTTCCCTCTGTAACCGCCTGTGTCCTTATGTCCTCTTGGGATTAGGACACTAGTCCTATTGGATTCGGGCCCTTCTAATGACTTGATTTTACTTCAGTCACTTCTTGAAGGACCTGTCTTTAAATACAGTCCCATTCTGAGCTGCTGGAAGTTAGGATTTCTCCATATGAATTCTTCGAGGACACAGTTCGGCCTTTAACGCTTTCTTTCTCATCCGAGTTCCCTCACGGTGAAGGATCAGCCCCGCACCTCTCCCAGCCGCTTGGCTCTGCCTGCTCAGGGAAGGCAGCCGCTGGGCTTTTTTGCGAAGGTCGAGGACATTATTTTCTGAGGTCTGCGTTCCTGTGCGTGGCTGTCCTTGCCCGGGCAAGGCGTGTTCCCCCGTGCCATACATTCCGACTTGGTCAGATCCGAGAGCAGCAAATCCAGGGGGGATTTAAAAAAAAAAATTTTTTTTTAATTGCATGCAGAATTCCTTGCATAGCAGAGAGCTCAGGAAGGAAGGCCCCGTTTGGAGACAGAGGTCAGGGCTTCAGAGTTCAGGGCCTTTCAGGAAGGGTCAGGCCGTCCTCTGCTAATCCCAAGTTTGCTTGATTCGCCCCTGAATTGACGTACCTAGAATGAACTCAAACACAACTCCGAATGCAATTTAACCCTTGAGCTTAGTTTTCTCCCGTCCCTGAAGAATCAGCTGCTGCGGGGGTGGGGGGGGGCACGACGACTTAGACAGGGGCAGAGGCAAGCATAGTGAGGATGAGGGTTCTGAGGCTCTCACTGTTCAGGACAGCTGGCCGCTGGGTCCTGCCTGCCCCCCCAGCGGTCACGGGCAGGGACCGAGGGCTGCCCTGCCTGGCAGGAGGCAGGGTCTACACGCGCACGCGAGGCTTCCCTGAGTCCTGCCTCCTGCCAGAAATGGGGAGAGCGGGGTATGATACGCTTCTCCAAATCTGGAGTGGAGCCAGAGGGGCACCTGGCATCCTATCGCTCTCTCCTCTGGTTCCCAGCTCCCTGGCCCCAGCCAAATTCTCCATCATTTTTTATTGAAGTGAAAAACAGTGGAGATATGAATATCCCCTAAAGCCACTTTGGAATACTTTCAAGCATAGTTTCACAGCGAAACAGGGAAAAGGACAAGATTGCACAAAGGGCTGGATCACCAGCTTGGAGAGCCGGTTCTAGAGAGAGAACTTAGATTTCATGCCATGGGCTTTGCGTGAAAGGAGCGAGAGGTGTTGGGGTGGAGGGACGGAGGCCTGCTGCTTGTCCAGGAGGTCCCCCTGTGCATGGCGACAGGCTGCTAGGGAGACATCTTAGTAAAAGGGGTGGTGAGCAGTCTGGCAACCTGCCAACCCTCCTTGCACCTGAGACAAAAACGTTGGCCCGACAAACCTGTTGAGGGGACTTCCTAGAATGTTTACCACTTTACCAGACCCCAAACTATCCAAGGAAATGGGTCTCTTTTAAAAAAACAAAGCCATCGGAAGATTTGTCCCACTATCTGACTACAGTAAGTGCTGTGGTAGGCGTCCTTTCTGCTCTGAATTCTTGACCTTCGTGAAACTCTCGCACGCCAAGGCCGGGCAGGTCTTATTTAAAAGTGATTTTGTAGGTCGCACACTCTCTTCTCTTCTAAACACGGCTAGGTGTGGTCAATTTGAGACAGGCAAAGGGGAAGGAAAAAGGAAAAGAAGAGGCCCTTTTCCACCAACGCTCTCCTGGCGTCTAGAAAGGGGTTAACATGGCCCTAGTGAGCTGGGAGCTGCCTGCAGGGACTGCAGGGCAGCACTGGCAGGGACCAGGGGGTCCAGTTTTGGTTTGAAGAGGTCTCAGGGCTAGGCCCCCCTCCCCCCTCCCACCCCCCAGTCCCAGCTGTAGCTGGAAGAATGGAATGTGTGTGCTGACCAGACCTGCCTGGCTGAGGCCGTGGGAGGCAAGAGGCCATCCCAAGAAACCCCAGGGAATTGTGTGAGGAGATAAGGAGGCCAAGTGCTTTGTGCTCTTAAGATAACACCTTCTCCTGTAGAGGGGAGTTCCTCGGAGCCAGCAACCGAGATTCCAGGCTGCTTCGCACCAGGGCTGCTGATTTCTGAGAGGCCTCAGGCCTCTGACCAGGCTTCCCTTTGTTCTTGGTACAACCCTCACCAGCCGGCCTTCCGGCCTTCTGGCCCTTTTCACACATATCAGAGGCCTCTGGGCCTTTGCACGTGTAATTCCTCCGACCAGCCACCCATTAGGCCAATTATTCCTCAGGGTCTGATACAGCTCTCACCCCTCAGGAAAGCCTTGAGGGATCAGGTCTCCATGGTCTCCCTGCCCCTGTAACTCTTCCTCTCCTTCTCCAGGTTAGAACCCCAGCTCCTAGGAGGTCAGCAGCCTCCTCACATGTGTATTTGGGGCCAGTGGGCTGGTTCTGGCAGGCAGCTCTTGGGAGGTGTGAGAGTGGGAGAAGGGAGACCCCTGCCACCACCCCTGCAGGACGGGACGGTGTAGCCGCCACTCCCAGATAAGGAAGGCCGGGCTCAGCAGGCCCCGGGGAATGGAAGGGGTGGCAGTTCCTGATTCTCACACAGAAGGTGTGTAACAGTATGCTGGTTGCGTCCTAGCATTTTTAAAAAAGATTTTATTTATTTATTTGCCAGAGAGAGAGAGAGTGTGGGAGCACACAAACAGGGAGAGCAGCAGGCAGAGGGAGAAGCAGGCTCTCCGCTGAGCGGGGGGCCCATGCGGGGCTCAATCCCAGGACCCCGGGATCATGACCTGAGCCGAAGGCAGACGCTTCCTCGACTGAGCCACGCAGGTGCCCCATTGCATTTATTATTAAAAAAAACTTTTTTTTAAGGATTTTATTTATTTATTTGGGACAGAGAGATACAGAGAGAAAGCATGAGCAGGAGAAGAGGCAGAAGGAGAGGGAGAAGCAGACTCCCCACCGAGCCAGGGGCTGGACGTGAGGCTCGATCCCAGGACGCTAGGATCATGACCTGAGCCGAAGGCAGACACTTAACCATCTGAGCCACCCAGGCGCGCCCCCATAGCATTTATTTTTAATTGTGGTAAAATATACATAATCGAAACTTTACCATTTTAATCATTTTTCAAGAGCACCGTCTGGTGGCATTAAGGACATTCACACTGTTGTGCAACCATGACCACCAGCCATCTCCAGAACTTTCACATCTTTCCAAACAGAAACTCTGTCCCCATGAAGCACTCACTCCCTGCTCCCTCTCCCCCAGCCCCTGGCAGCCACCCTTCCATTCCCGTCTCTGTGGACTGACTGCTCCAGGGACCTCCGATAAGTGGGATCACACAGTGTGTGTCCTCGTGTGTCTGGCTTCTTTCTCTGTCACAGCATTTTAAACAAGGCCCCTGGTAATCCTCATGTAGGGGTCTGGATCACTCTGAGAAATTCTGGCAGCGGCAGGGAGGGGGGGAAGGGGAGAAGCGTCCTGGCTCAGGCTTTGAGGGCTGAGTTTACACGGAGGGTGAGGCAGGAGGGAGTCAGGGAGTGCGGCCTGAGGGGGGCGGGGGAGGTGAGGGTGGTGGTGATAGAGGGGTCCTGGGGGTGGGCAGGGGCTGGTTTCTGGCCAGTATTGCTTAGGACAGGGTGTTGATCCAGGCCTGGGAGCTCAGGGCAGAAGGACAGTGGAGGGAGAGGTGTGTGGACCAGTCGGTTCAGGGTGGGTCACAGGCCAGGGTGAGGTGCCGACAAGGGGAGGTCAGAGCGGGTAAGGAACTGGGGTGCGGTGGGGTGTGTGAGGGCCACGAAGGCGAGATAAACCGGAGGGGGAGGGGTGGGGTGGTGTCAGAGCCACATGGGTCAGGCCAGGTGGGGGCGCCCATGAGCAGCAGGGGCCGGATCCCACCCTAGGCCTAGAGGCAAATGGTGGGAAGTCTGAGTGGGCAGTAGGGTCAGAAGAGGTGGGAAAGCTGGCCTGTGGGCACAGGAGGGAGACTGGATACGCAGCCAGCCCTTCGGGAGATTGCTCATATTTCCTCTTAAGGAGGAGCCAGTTTACGGGCGTGTGACCCTGAAGCAGGGTCCAGGGCTTGGGAGTGGCACAAAGGGCAGCCCTACCTCCAGCCCAGCTCAGGTCTTGATCTCAGGTTCTGAGCTTGAGGCCCTCGCTGGGCTCAGGAAGGAATCTGCTTGTCCCTCTCCCTCCCTCTCTGCCCCTGCCCCCACACTCTCTCGTGCTTTCTCTCTCTCCAATAAGAAAAATCTTTAAAAATAAATAAATAAAAATAAAATTGGTAAAAAATGTTTAAAAGAAAAAACTTAATTTAAAAAAAAAAAGATATGGTGAGAAAGTGGCTATTGGCAAACCAGGATGAGGACTCTCACCAGAACCCCCCGTGCCCTGGCACTCCAATCGCCGATTTCCAGCTTCCAGAACTCTGGGATACATTTCTGTAGTTTGAGCCACCCATCTCGAGTATTTTTGTCCTAGCAGCCCGAGCTAAGACGCGGCGGGGGGGTGGGCTGCTAAACTTCCTACGGGCGCGCAGAACCCCCCCAACAAGGAATTATCCTGTACAAACTGTCTCAAGTGTCGCTGTTGAGAAACTGTGCCCTAGGGCTGCCTGAACTGTTCGCAGTCAGCAAGCTCTCCCCCAAAGAGAGCCGGCCTCCCCGTGTGGCCAGGTATGACACCTCTTTTTTTTTTTTTTTTTACGAAGACATTTTATTTTATTCATAGAAACCGAGAAACATCACTGCCAAGGAGACTTGTCACAAGGTAGCCCTTGTAACGCCTGGTGGCATGGCCTCTTCTCTCAACAATCAGTGCCCTCCTGTCCTCGTGCCTGCGGCTGCAGGAGGCTGGGGGCTCTTGCCCAACAAAAATTCCTCGGATCGTTCTCCTGTATTGCTGTAAATACAATCGGAAGTTCTCCTAACTGGCAGAGCTCACCGCAGGTGGAGGAGGCGTCTGTGTTGAACAGCAGGGAAGGTTGGCTCTGGAAGGGTCGCAGTTGGCCCAGCACCTTGTGCGGTCGGTTTCTTCTGCGGAAATGCACCAGCTGGGTGAGCGTGGGATTCTTGTGAATAAAGAGATGAGAGAGGAGGTTGGTGGGACGTGATGATCTGATGTCAGCGGTCAGTCACAAAACTTGACCTTGCCCACCTGGGGTGACCACCCATCGGACCCTTTAATCAACGCTCACGTCTTATTCTGTGGCCACGAGACGCAGCGTGGGGACGATTAGCGGAGTTTTGAACCACTTCATTTGTGTGGCTTTGGTGGCTAGGAACCAGAGTTCTAGCTACAGGACTTACTCTCTAAATTTCTGTGAGGTTTTTTTTCACGTAATTTTTGGTTTGCGATTCAGCACTCACACATGGATGAACTGCGCTTCCTGTTTTCCCCTGTTGTCCGTTTTGTGGACCCAGGCCATCTCTCACACCACCTTCTTTGTGCCTGACGTCTCTCCCCATCGGGGAGTTACCTGTTTCTTTACCTGTACCTGCACGGTGCCTCAACCCCCCTCAACCAAGCTTTTGTTATAGTCTGATTATGTGAACACAATCCCAATATAGTTAATATAACGAATATAATTATCCCCCAGTGGAAGATTCTGGAGTGTAGGGACCATGTGTTGTTTACTCATCATTGAGCCCTTGGCACTGGCGCTGTGTCTGACCCGAGATCGGGCTTCAGGAAGTGTTTGCTGAGCTGAGCTGAACTTCAAAAGAATGAACCATATGCAACAACTTCACCGGGAAAATGGCAAACGCGGGCCGCCGATTATATCAATTAGGTCGTCTAGGGGAGGAAGGCGCTGCGGCAGGCTTAGCAGGGCATGCTGGGAACTGCCTGAGAGTGGCCATCTCTCTTTTTCCAACCAATTACGGCTTCTAGCATGCTTTCCTCAGTGTCAAAAGGTTTGAGTATTTCAAGATGCATTTTTGGAATGCTAGGCGAGCCATGGTGGAGACTAGAAACATCGAGAAGCTCGGGTGTTTCTAGCGCGTGTATGCTCTCAGAGATCACTGCAAACGTTTGAATTGTAGATTACGCATTTTCTTTTAAGGAAATGCAATAATATTACTTTGAAGGTTATGCTTTAAATGTATTGAAGCAGGCTGTGAGGAAGGACCCAGGCTCTGTATAACCACCAAGTAAACCAGGTCATTTAAAAGGGAAACCTGGGGACCATCATGAGTATGCAAATGATTCAGGGTTAGCAGGCATATTGCTTGTAAACAGTTTATTGGCCCACGTAGTTAAAATGCTTCCTTATCTTCACTTTACTGTTAACTGTGCTTTGTAGTCTCTTTACATGGTCACAAACTCTCAGTCAGGGGAATGTTTGAATTAATAAGGTTTTATTTCATTCATTGATCTAACGAGTATTTATTGAATGCCCATTGTGTTCCAGGTCCCTCGGATAGCAATGCACAGACTAAGTCCTTTCCCTCTTGGAACATTCTAGTGAGGCAAGACGTAATGATGTTTGGCAGAAGGGGAGGAAATATCTAGAACGTAGAGCTGACAGAAACTGCTGATGGGGGAAACAGGGAAAAAGGGATCTGGGAAAGAAAACCCAAAAGTTCAGTTGGGGCATGTTACGTTTGAGACCGCGGGGGGGGGGGGGGTGCGTCAAGGACACAGATGCGCGTATAGAGTTCTGGGGTTCAGGGGAGCAGTCCAGTCTGGAGATACAAACTGGGGGGTTGTACTGGTTTCTCAGGGTGGCTTAAAACAACAGAAATTGATTGTCTCTCGGTCTGGAGGCTGCAAGTCCAGAATGAATGTGTTGTCGGGGCCATGTGGCCTCCGAAGTTTCTAGGGAAGACTAAGACTCTTTCCTTACCTCTTCCTGGCTTCCGGTGGTTGCTGGCAAGCCTTTGGCATTCTTTGGTTTATGGCTGTACCCTCCCTTTCTGCCTCTTCACACACAGGGCCATCTTCCCTCTGTACACGTCTGCGTCTCTTTGTCCAAATTTCCCTCTTATAAGGACCCCAATCATTGGATTAGGGCCCACGCTAAACCAGGAGAGTGTGGGGTCTAGAGCAGTGCCTGGTGCACGAGGAGGCATGTTACAGAAATTCAGAGTAGGCATTCAACCACGTTTATAGCCCTTTTACCCAAGCACGTCCTCGTTCTAGTAGCTATTCATCCGTATTCTCTTTCCCAAAAGTATTAGTCTGTAATCAATAGGAAATAAACATGTGAAAATCTCGCCACAGGTTGAGAAAGATAGGAACTCAGAATTCACTTTGGATTTGGCAGTGTGGGTGGTCTTGGCCATGGAGGTTTTGTTGGAGGGAAGACGAGGGGGCCTGAGTGGAAGCTGTTGGCCAAGAATGGCAGGTGTGAAAGGATTCAGTGAGGGCGGGTAGAGCTTTGCCCGGAAGGGCAGTGAATCAGGTTGGCAGGAGAGAAGAGTGGGGTCAAGGGAGATGTTTCTTATTCTTTAGGGTGGGGGATCTTAGATCTTGTCTGCGTGGTCAGGAGAAGGGGTCAATGGACAGGGAGAGGTGGTTGAAGCAGAAGAGAGGGTGATGTGGGACTGGAGCCAGCCTGCCCTGAGGCTGGAGAGAGGCGATGGCACCCCGTGTCCCCCTGAGGGTGGGCCTCCCATGGGAAGGAGCGGGGGGAGCACATCTGTGTCTAGAGTGCCTTCCCCAGTTTTAGCACTGAAAGTCCCACTTCCTGGGAAAGCTTTTAAACAGAAAGTTCCGTGTCCCAGAGTCACTCCCCGTTGCCAGTCCCAGGCAAACCGGGACAGGTGGTCACTCTATCAACAGAACTGGCCTGAAGGGAGAGTTGGATATTGGGAGGCAGAGGGCTTGATAGAGGGAAGACGAGGTAGCCTTTGATCGTGGCTGCTATTTTCTGGGTGACATAAGGGGCAAGGTCATGAACTAAGAGCAAAGGCAGGGAAGGAGGCTGGAGGGGAGAGGAGAAGGTGCTGGATAGCCATCTTGGGATGGGGGAGAGGGAACTTGTTAAGAAATAGAGTAGCATTTCCGGGCAGTGCTGGGTGGTAACTTGAGATCTGTGGTCATAAACTTAAAGGGATACCGGTCAGAGTGACAGTGGGGTGTATACTCTGCAAAAATCCAAATGGCTAGCATTCCGTCATAAGTGATTTGTTAGAACACAGGACATTCATTGTGTTGTCCTGGGATATGGTGAAAATGGATCCATCGTTAGAAACACATTCCTGGTCTGTAGGACTTTCAGATAAAAATAGACCAGAAGCCAGCTCTCCTGAGAGTAGATTAACGACAGACACTTTCACTCCGGCCTTTGATTTCTTCACAATTACAGTGCGAACCTGGTCACGTTGTCCACACCCTTTGTATCTCCTCTCCTGCAGAAACACCTCAGTGGCTTGCTCATACCGAATATTTCTTTGCCATTTGCAATTACGATGATTCACACAAGAACAATTTAACAATAACGGAAATAAAAAGTTACCGGCCAGCTTGATTCCTCCGATCCTCAGGTTAAAGGAATTTAGCTGGATTGCCAATTTTGGCTTATGCTGCCTATTCTCTTGGCAGATTTTAGATATCTGATCCAAGTAGGTAATTCAGAAAGTAGCAAGGTATAAGGATTTGGAGTCTGAACACCTGGATTCCAGTTATCCCTCTACTGGTTTCTGGTCAGGTGACCTTTCGAAGCTCATGTAACCTTCAAGCCTTAGTTTTGTCATAACAATGTGGCTAAAACTACGTGCCCTGTGTCAGTCGCCGGCTGGCTCTTGCTCTGATGGCTGGCCGTGTGGTTCTGTGTCTTTCTTTGGTAGATTCCAATTCTGTAGCTTTAATAATAGGGACAGAAAACTGCTGATGCACTGGGCGTGGCAGCCGAGCTCTGGATGACAGTCAGTAATGAGGCGCTGGCCTGGGGACCAGGGATAAAGTGAGTGCAGGGAGGGCAGGGGTGGAGGGAGTGAGGCACGGGTGTGGGGTGGGGATTGTGGCAAGAGAGGGAAAATTCTGGACCTAAGAGTGGAGTCCTTCCAGGCATTGGTAAGCCCTTAAAATGGGATTATGGAAATAACATCCTGGGTCCTCTGTTTTAGAATGCAGGAGGCGAGGAGGCCAGTTTAGAAAAACTTCTATTTAAAAGTTTACTTGTCTGTCCCTTCAGGTTTTCGCCTTCAGCTATTCAGGAAATTCTGCACTATAAAGTGACTCATTCATTCCCTAAGGGTTCCGCATAGCCAGGGTTTTACTGGGTCAACCACAGAGGCATCAATTCCTGGAAGATTGTTTCCATTTTGTCATGGACTGTAACTTAGAGGTAATATTTCTGAATGCTCAATTATGGAGAACTCAAAATACTTTTTAGAAATTAGCTCTAAAATCCTCAGGTGCTGTCTTTCGCCTGGGACAATGACAAGTAGAAATGCTTGATGGTCTCCAGACTAGTTACTCTTACTGTTCTTAAAAAGGCAACTTGGAGTCCACTTCTACCACCATACAGACACCTCCCCTCCCGGAAATGCACCTGACCTCCAGTTACCAGGGGTCCTTTGGTCTTCTGGCCTTGATCTCAGCCTCTGCCTTAAAATCCCACTATTCTCATCTCTTTCCATAGCTCAGGGCTTAGTCTTCTGCTCCTCTCTTACTAGCCACCAAGGAAATTCCCCCCCCTTTAATCTTATTTATTTTATTATTATTTAAAAGATTTTATATATTTATTTGAGAGAGAGAGAGGCAGAGAGAGAGAACAAGCAGAGGGAGGGGCAGAGGCAGAGGGAGAAGCAGACTCCTCACTGAGCAGAGAGCCTGATGCAGGGCTCGATCCCAGGACCCTGAGATCATGACCTGAGCCGAAGGCAGACGGTTCACAGACTGAGCCACCCAGGCAGCCCTTATTATTATTATTTTTTAAGTAAACTCTGCCTCCGATGTGGGACTCGAACTCACAACCCAGAGATCAAGAATCACATTGCTCCACGAACTGAGCCAACCAGGCACCCCCAACTCCTTTAATCACAAAAATCAAATTCTTACCAGTTATTTCAAATACCTCCAAACTGTTTAAAGTGAAAAGTGAAAGTCAGCCCCACTGCTCCTGCCAGGATAACCCCTATTCTCTCCGGGAAAGCACCCCGGATTCAAGGCTTCAGGACTGTGTCTGTACATCCGGGACTCCAGTTTCGGCTGCACATTGTTCGCGAGGATCTCTCATTTCAGATACAGCAAATCTTCAGAGTCGTTGGCAGATCCCACTGTAGACAGGGCTTAAGTGACCTGCAAGAGATGTTTCCTGTGTATGGCCTTGAGAAATATATTGGACCTCTGTGTCTCAGTTTCTAATCTGTAACATGTGGGGGGGTCAGGACACCATGGTCCTTAAGCACTCTTTGCTCTAACCCATCTACGTGTCTAGCCTCAATGAGTATTTCTGATTTCTTTTTCTGCTGTTGTCTTTTTTTGTTTGTTTGTTTTGCTCACAAGCCCAGAAGGTGCAGACATCAAGGAGCTGGGGTCACCTTCTGGCTGGCTCACTACATGACCCTGCCAATCACATGGCCCTTCTGGACCTTGTTTTCTCATCTGAGAAATCAGGGACCAGGACTGATCTCCAGGAGACTTTCTGGTTCCGACACCCATGATTTTCATGACTTCCTCCTACCCAAGGGTGACTCCTCTGGTCCTAAGGGAACACTCAGTTCAGGGCAGAGGTTTGCTGCCTTCAGGACAGGGTGGCGATAGTAGGTTTTGTGCAGGGGACAAACTGGGGAACTGGACCCTCTTCTAGAGTCCCAGAGTCAGCTCCTCCTGGTCTGACTTCATTTTTTCATCTGGAGTGTTGTGAAATCCCAGAACATCACCCACGCCCACTCTGAACGCTGAGTACATTTGGGGCGTATTCCAACACCAAGTGAGAGCCATTTGGAGATGACATTTCATCTGCGAGCTTGGAAAACCCCGCTCCTTGTCCTTGTGTGTGATCTGAAGGGGGCTAGGATGGCCAGCCGTCCCGGCTTGCCCTGGACTGTCCCCTGTCCCAGGAAGCCCCGGGCCACCCCAGGACGGTTGGTTCCCCTACCGATGTTCCCCATCAGGGCCTGGCCCGCTTCCTGAGCGGATGAAGGAGCCAGCAGAGGAGTGAGACTCAGAATCAGCTGGGGTGCTTGGTGAATGCAGATTGCTGGGCCCCACTCCGGAGAGCTGATTCAGTCGATCTGGAGGCAGGGACTGGGAATTCGCATTGAACAAGGCCTCCAGGGGGGTCTGGTGCAGGTGGTTCCGGTACCGAACCTGGAGACACACACCAAGCTTGGGGCGATGCGGGGAGCAGAGCCCACCCCTGCCCTCACCTTGCTTGTACCACAGGCAGGAGAAGCCTGGTGGGGAACGAATAACGCTTATGTTGAAATGAACGCTGTGACTTGAGTAGCATGAGGACCGACAGATTTGATTCCTCCTCCCACCCTCCAAAGTAATTCAGTGCTTACAAAGCTCGGCTTTGTTCATTAAGAGGGTTGACTTGGCATTTTTCTGCAGGGGGCCTGCAGGGAGGGTGAGTTAGTAGCAAGAGATGACCATTCCCTGCAGTTTATGTCAGACTCCCGTGTCTCACTACCACCCCTGCTCGGTCTGCTGCATCGTGGGACCCTCGGGTGGAAGGACAAGGGGACCATCTCTAAGGCCCATCGTAGCTCCGATCTTTTGGCATGGGGGGAGGGGGCGAGGAAGCAGCCCTGGTCTTATTCTTGGTAGGTAGCTGTCATTTCTGTTGCTTATGAGCTAACCCTTCTTCTAAGGGGAGTCGATGAACTCGAGTCCCCAAGGGCACCTAGCTACAGGGATGATTTGAAGAGGACCCAAGATGGCTCGCAAAGGGCGAGCTTACTGATGGTTCCAGTGGGCTTGCTCAGTGTCCGCTGCCAAAGAACAAAGTGGCAGAGGCACCCCTCAGAGGGGAGAGCAACGAAGTCCCTTCTCCACAGGTCTTCTGATGAGGAACGCGAGGTTCATGGGCTGGGAGGACACGCCACCACTGGGGTTCCAGGAAGGCGCTGTGGGGCTGTGCCCACTGGCCAGGTTGGCTCTACCCATCGGGCTCATCAAGCTGGTCTGAGAGCTAGGCTGAGGGGGGCTGTCTTAGCTCGGGCTGCTCTAGCAGGAGACCATACACTGGGTGGCTTATTAACACTCGATCTTACGGAAAAGGCCAAGAAGCGTTGCGTGGCTTATTAAGGATAGAAACATATTTCTCGTAGCTCTGGAAGTCTGAGGTCAGGTTCTGGTTCTCCTCCGGATTGGGGCCTGCCAACTTCTCACTGTGTCCTCACATGGTGGAAAGAAGTGAGGGAATTCTGGGAGGTCCCTTATATAAGAGCACTCATTCCATGGCCAGAGCCCCACCCTCATCACTAATCACCTCCTAAAGGCCCCACCTCCTAGTATCATCCTGCTGTGTGCGTGTGGGGGGGGCGGGGGTGGGTAGGATTTCAACAGATGAATTCTGGGGGGACACAAACATTCAGTCTGTTGCAGGGTCCTTCCGGGGACTGGGGCCCTGGGCTCCCCAGGGGTGTGCTGTGATGGCTGTGAGCTGAATCCTGTCTCAGTCATTTATCAGCTGGGTGACCTCAGGTAAGGCATTAACTTCTCTAAGCTTCAGGTTCCCGTTTGTAAAATGGGGTAACGTGCGCTGTGTTGTTGAGAGGATTGAATGAGATAAGCGCGTACACTGCCTTAGCACAGAGCCTGGTGCGGAATAAAGGTTAGGCTTTATTATTATTGGTGACACACAGTGGCTGAGGCCCGTAGTGAGGTCTGTATTAATTTGCTCAGACTACCATAACAAAATGCCACAGACCGGAGGGCTTCTACAACGGAAGATTATCCCCTCCCAGTTCGGCAGCCTGGAAATCCAAGGTGAAGGTGTTGGCGGGTCTGATTTCTGAGGCCTCTGTACTTGACTTGCATGGCTGCCTTCCCACCTTATCCTCATGGGGTCTTTCCTGCACACGTGTGAGTCCCTGTGTCTCTTTGTGGGTGCAAATTTTCTTTTCTTATGAAGATACCGGTCAGACTGGATTAGGACCCACTCTATGGGCTTATTTTAACTTAATTACCTCTTTAAAGACCCTGTCTCCAAATAGTCGTATTTTGAGGTGATGGAGGTTAGGGCTTCCACATATGGGTTTAGGGACACAATTCAGCTCATAACAAGGGCCAGTCTCTGGGCCAGGATCTCTGAGGGTCAGACAGAAAAGGGCCACTCTAGGGAGGCAGACAGGAGAGTGGGTCGCAAGCTCATGTGCACACCCCCCCCCCCACCAGCGCTGTGGTTGACCAGGCAGCCCATCCCATTGGACCATGCTGCCACCTGCAGTGCGTCTAGGATGATGGTCGATGGCTGGGTTTGCCTGGGCCCCAGCCTGGGAGGTGTGGTTGAGATCAGCTCCATGGGTGGAATGAGGAGATGAGTGTGCGGGATATGGAAGGGGGAGCAGAGGGTAGCTCTCAAAGAAACACGAAGATCACAGCCATGGGAATTAGGGGGACAAAACAAAGGCAAGGTTGGGGACCCCTGGGCCCCCAGCCCAGCTCCTTAGGGTTCACAAAACTCTTGCTTGCTTTCAGGGGGTCAGGAAACCCTTTAAAGGAAGGCAGTGTGATAGGTGCTTCAGTGGAGTCCACAGGCCATTTAGGGGCTTCTCATGGGTCCAGTCCGTGCATTTCTTTGGGAAGTGCAAACGTGGGCTTCAGCAGACAACCAGGTGGCTGGGGTGTAGGTCCTCAACTTCTTGGAGCCTTTTAAGGTCAGGCCTAGAGCCCAGCATGGGGGCAGGTGTGCCAGTCCAGTAACGTTCAACCCCAGGATGAGCTTCTGAAGGTCAGTGGTCAAGCCCCCTCCCCTCATCCCCCTCCCACTCTTCTCTTCCACGACGGGCCTCCTGAGCCACTGTGTGGACTTCTCCAACATCCCGGCAGATCTGCGCCGGCTGACTGGGAAAGCCTGGCTTCCTGGACTCAGCATCTCCTTACCTGCCATTCGGCTCTGATTTTGGCTGAAGGCAGGGTCCCGAGGACGGCAGCCTGGTGGCTTGTGGCTGGAGTGAGGGTGGGCAGTGCCCACTGTCACCACGATCATTCCAGCTCCCTCACCTTGATCTCAAGGCTGTCTTGGTTTCAGCATCTTATTCATGTCAATTATTTAAATGATTTGGGATGTGATAGTCTCTCTGTTCACAGTCATTCCGAGGGTGCTAGAGGTGGGAGATGGCATTGTTTTCAAACGCTTTGGCTGTCTCAGAATTAACTTAGAGTTTCTGACCGTGCACATGGCAGAAGGTATTTAGACACAGTTCTTTTAGGGGAGATGTGTTCCTGGGGCAGAGCCCCTGAATCCAGACTAGAATTCAAACTTTATCCTCTACTTAAAGGGTCTCCTCAAGCCACCCCCTCCTCTAGGGGAGCTGAAACGCTCTGGAGAACTCGCTTAGCTCCTATGGGCACCAGGTCGTAACCTTCTTGGAAAGAGAGTCATGTGGTGCCAAGTGCAAGTCCTGGGTTCAAATCCTGACTCTGCTGTTGACAAGCTGGGTCTGCTGGGGTGTTTCTGAGTCTCCGTTTCCTTATTTCTGAGTTGTTGTGCCTGACACATATTAAGTACTCAAAAAATCATGGCTGATTTTATTCTTTTTTTTAAAAAAGATTCTTTATTTGAGAGAGAGAGAGAGAGAGACAGAGAACGAGTGGTAGGAGGAGCAGAGGGAGAGGGAGAAGCAGACTCCCCGCTGAGCGGGGAGCCTGATGCAGGGCTCCATCCCAGGACCCTGAGATTGTGACCTGAGCCGAAGGCAGACGCCCCCTGATTTTATTCTTATTGTTATCATTCATTCAACTTCCTCAGCCCAAATGCATTGAGTATAGTGGTTTTCCCAGGAATGAGGATAAGGCGGAAGAAATGACCTTGGAGCCACACTGGTCCTCAGGGAAGCTCATGAGTGACAAGGTGGACAAGAGTGATGACAGCCAGCTCGAAGGCACCGCTCAGTAGAACAACCTGAATGGTGGGAGAAAGCAGAGTCAGTTTTAAAATATCTGAAGCGCTCCTTCTGACATGCCAAGATAATGCTCTTTAGGCTTCTGTAAAGGCAGTGCCTAGACATGGATAGGGTTTGGAGATGGGATGCTCCTGGGACACCCTACTTTGTTTTGGGTAGCAGATGTGCAGAGGGTCCTCATATTATTCTTGCAAAATTTTCAGGAACCCCTCTTACAACTTTACGGGTCCCGTTGTGTGAGCCCAGGAAGAGCTCAGACTCAGGGGACAGGGGTTGTGGAGGACACCCACTGACTTCGATCTCCATCACCCCCCCCCCCAGCTTGGGAAGTCTTAGATGAAGGTCAAATAAAACCATGGCAGGGACGGCGAGAGCACTACTGAGGCAGTCACTGGGGGACTGACGGTCCCCTGCCTGCCTTCTCCACCCTCCAAATAAAAGCAGCTGGTAAGAAACTACAGGAATCCAACTGACCCCCCCCAACCCACCATCACCTGGGGGCAGAGCCCCCTCCTGCAGACAGTGCAATGGAACAGGCTCTGTGTCTTGGTAGGTACAACCCCAGCCTCTGGAGCAGGGCTGCATCCAGGTCTGGCTCCCCACTTACAAGCTGTCCTTCTTTTTTTAAATTAATTAATTAACTTGAGGGGGGTGGGGAGGGACAGAGGGAGAGGGAGAGAGAGAGAATTTCAAACAGCTTCCCCGCTGAGTGCGGAGCCTAATGAGATGCGGGGCTCGATCTCATGACCCTGAGATCATGACCTGAGCCCAAATCAAGAGTGGGATGCCTAACCACCTGAGCCACCCAGGCATCCTACAAGCTGTTCTTAATTAGCCTCTGCTTCCCCCTTGCTAAAAAGGGGATAATAATAGCCACACACATCATAGCAGTGCTGTACAGATAAGATGAGACTATAAATGTGAAATACTGGGCACGCAGGAAGAAATGTTATCTGTTGTTGTGATTACTCTCTTTGGGGTGGGATTTGTGCTCTGCCTGGAGGCTTCTTGGGAATACATTGCTAATTGTCACAGGCCCTGAAGTGCCATCTGTCCTGTGAGATTATTATTATTTTTTTGAGACTAAAGGCTTTTGGTCTTCTAGAGAACCTTTTTTTTTTTTTAAGGATTTTATTTTTAAGTAATCTCTACACTCAATGTGGGTCTTGAACTCACAACCCTAAGATCAAGAGTCTCCATCCCCACCGACTGAGCTAGCCAGGCGCCCCTGGAGAGTCTTGTTAGTAAGCAAACATTCTAAGCATTCCAGCAACTGTCCTGCCAGGTGGCTCGCTGGGCAAGGACCTGGGGTGGGCACAGGGTGAGTGTCTGGGGTTGCAGAGGGACCTGGAAGAACATCGGGCCAGACGACAACTCTCTGACCCGACGTTTTGTCCTGGGCTGCATTCCCCAAACCACCCATGTTATTTAAACTGAAGTCTAGCCCCCAGGATTGTTCTGAAGTTTTGGTGCAGGAGAGATGAGTTGAGACCCGCTCTTGGCATGTGGAGGTGAAACCGCTGGCCCACAGCTAGAAGGGCCGGCTGAGATGTTGGCCCTTCCTGGAATCCTGAACTGGTCTCTCCACCACCCTTCCCCATGACTGCTTTTTTTTTTTTTTTTAAGATTTTATTTTTATTTATTTATTTGATAGAGATAGAGACAGCCAGCGAGAGAGGGAACACAAGCAGGGGGAGTGGGAGAGGAAGAAACAGGCTCATAGCGGAAGAGCCTGATGTGGGGCTCCATCCCATAACGCCGGGATCACGCCCTGAACTGAAGGCAGACGCTTAACCGCTGTGCCACCCAGGCGCCCCACCCCATGACTGCTTTTTGAAAAGGTCATGAGCTTTTGATATTTACTTCAGCCATCATCTACCGAGTGGCTGCTGTTGTGTTAGGCGCCCAGAGTGCAAAGAGGAGAGGGATGTCCCAGTCTGTAAGTCCAACGAGCCTAGGGCTGGTGGCTCTTGGACCTCCCTGCTGACAACTTCCTGTCCCCTCCCTGGTGGAGAAGGGCCAGGAGGGCGTTCTGCTCCTGGAGACAGCAAGAGCAGAGGCTTGGAGGTGTAACAACGCGGTACATTCAGGAAGTGAGCGGCCCCAGATGGAGGAGTAGGTCATGTGGGTGGTCAGATAGTGAGACCAGGGAGTCCTTATCTTCGGTGAGTGGAGCCACTGGAGGTTTTTATATGGGGGAAATGACACGTGCTGGCTTTCGTTTTTCTTGTAATAGCTATCACAACGATTGGTATTGAGCATTTCTTGTGATAGGCATTAAATAAGGCTTTACCAAGTTATCTTGTTCTTTTTCAAGATTTATTTATTTATTTGAGAGAGAGAGCGCATGTGCTCGCGACTGAACGGTGGGGAGGGGCAGAGGGAAAGGGAGAGAATCCTGATCAGACTCCCCAGTGAGCATGGAGCCCAACGTGGGACTTGATCCCAGGACCCTGAGATCGTGACCTGAGCCAGAATCAAGAGCCTGCCACTTAATGGACTGAGCCACCCAGGTGACCCCCAAGTTATCTTATATAAGCCCCTTTTACAGATGAGGCTGGGAGAGCCCACAAAACCCAATCATGTAGCGGCAGACAAACCCACGTCTATCCAACACCAAAGCCCTTGCTATTAACGGCTCTTCAACCTCCCTGAACCTCAGAGTCCCCATCTATAATACTTCCCTCATGGGGTTGTTTAATGAACTTAAGGAGTATGTGGGCTCTTGGTACAGTGTCTAGCACATTGTAAGCGCTCAGTGAATGTTAGTCACTGTTATTTTTGGTATTGTTGTTGTTATCTGTTGCAGAGAGTGCCGCTGGCATGCCAGGTGTTGGGTGGTACCTTGATGTTCGAAACCACATGGGCTGGCATGAGTAAACCGCGCTAGAAAAGCCACTCCTGCCCGAGCAGGGTGCTGACTAGGGTTCGGGGCCAGAGTCTGCCTGCACCCACCCCAGTTGCTGTGGTTACCGACCTGGGCACCTCATTCGATCTGTCACGGGTGCCTCTCCAGCTCAGGTCTGGGTGACCCCGTTCCCACAACTGCTTCTCTGAGGCTTCCTGCTGCACCCTCTGGTTTCCGTTCTGCTGCCGCTAAGTGGTGGCCCACCCCGCCAGTGGCAGAATGGTGGATGGACTGGGGGGACCGAAGTCCAGGAGGCTGTTGGAAGTCTCCAGGGGAGACAAGGTCAAGGCTGGAAGGGCACAGTCATGGGAATGGAGAGAGAAGGCAACTTTTGGAATATTTTGGATTTAAACCGAGATGTGGCAATCTAACATCACAAGGAGAAGACAAAGGGAGATGTGAAAAATAATATCTCTCACTTAAATGGCCTGATTACCCTACTGTTGCCCTTTCCATGCTCCCCTCTGTGGATCTCATCCATTCCCATGGCTTTAAATACGTTTTTAGGCTGACAGTCTCCAAATTCCCAATTCCCTGACCTCCAGCCTTGAGTACTTAGCTGTCTCTTGCTCTCTTCACTTGGTTGGCTCGCAGGCATTTCAAACACAACATCTCCAAAATAGAACTCCCAAAATGATTTGCCTGCCTCACCCCCAAACCTGTTTTTCCATCTCAATCAATGGTACGACTCTTCCTTGCATTAAAGCTAGAAAATATGGGGATCAACTTTGATGCCTCCCACTTCCTTACCCCTGGGATTCCCTCCATCAGCTAGTCCCATAATTTCTACCTTGGGGATATATCACAAGGGAAACACGTCACCATCTGCACTGCCACCATCCTGGGCCAAGCCACTTCCATCTCTCACCGGGGTGACTGTGAGTCCACATTGCCTCCCCTCGTCTATTCTGTCTCCAAATTCCAGCCACAGTGATCTTTTAGGAACTTAGATTTGGCTGTTAATCATCTTACCTCATGAATTCCAACCATGCTTAGCATAACCACCAGCACCTTCCTGAGGCTTACAAGGTCCTGCACGGATCTCAGCTTCATCTGCCTTCCTCCTCCCCTTCACTCTTCTTCAGCCCCACCTGCTTCCTTGCAGTCCCCATAACATGCCAAGTCTTTCCTTCCTTGGGTCCTCACCCATGGTTCACATTGTTCCCACTGTCTGGAATGTTGTGCCCCATCGTTGCCAGTTCCTTTTCCTCCTTCAAGCTTCAGCCTAAATGTTCCCTCTCAGGTCACTGCCTACAGCCTAAGGAGGTTCCACCATCTTTCTCAACACCCTCTTTCGTTAATCACTTCATTCAGAGGATGCACTGATCACAAGTTGAGATTTGTTATTTTTTCATCTTGTTTATTGCTTGTCTCCCCCTCCAGAGTGTCAACTCTAGGAGGCCAGCCAGGCACATAAGAAGGTGCCAATAGATATTTGTTGAGTTAGTAAGCAGGTAGACAAAGGGCACACACCTAGGCAGCACAGAGGGCCAGGAGAACCCCTATATTCTTGGGGTGGGCAGAGGGGCTGTCTAAGGGTCATGGAGACTTGAGAATGAGGGACAGGAGAGAAGTGTCAGTAACCAAGAGAGGAGTGCCATAGTGGTTGGGGATGCTATTGGCTCCAGGTAACGGCAACCTGTCCAGTGGCGATGTAGACAGAGATGATTTTTCTCATAGTCAGAATGTTTGGTGGCAAAGCTCTGGGCAAGTGTTGCTGAGGTGCTCTTGGCCTTCCCTCAGCTTCAAGCATCACATCCTCACACAACTGAGTTCAAAGACAGGAAACAGGGAGCAGCATGGGGCAGACATCCTCCTCACATGTCTCTCTCTTATTGGTGGGGGGTGGGATGTTGGAAGGGCTTTGTCCAGAAGACTCCAACAGATGTTCCTCCACATTCCGCTGGTTAGAAAGGACACATGCCTGCCCTTGGACCAGGGCCTGTGCCCACCCTGCTGAAATAAAAGAATCTCTTTCCTGTCCTTGAACAAAGTTGGGCTTGTGCCAGCTGAGGAGAAGGGGAATGGCTTTTGAGTAAGCAATGCACAGTGTGCTCTAAGCACATTTCATCAGGAAGAGTTTTTTTTGTTGGTTTGATTGAGGTAAAAGGGTCAGGTAGGGTGGGTATTGAGCAGTGGCTGCCAGAGTTGATGCTTATAGACTATTTGTGGTCCTTGAGAGAGCAGTTCCCATAGAGTGGTTGGGCTGGGCTGCCCACTGCAGGCTTAGGAATTAGTGGGAGAAATTTAGGAGAGGAAGGTGGACTACCAGGAAGTTTGATGTTAAAGGTAAGAGGAGAGATGGGACAATCTCTGGCCACAGGAGGCAGACACAGAGATCTTTCCAGTTTGGGGCAGATTTGAAGATGTTTATTGGATGAGCCAAAGAAGCCAGCAGGAGAGAAGGGAAAGCAAAGTGGGGTAGTTGATTTCCTTGCCTTGAAAGAGGCGTGGGGATGGGTTCAGGTGCA
Organism: Ursus maritimus; assembly: GCF_017311325.1. Taxonomy (NCBI): domain Eukaryota; kingdom Metazoa; phylum Chordata; class Mammalia; order Carnivora; family Ursidae; genus Ursus; species Ursus maritimus. The sequence goes on along the minus strand of NW_024424786.1, from coordinate 38,042,349 downwards.
CAAGAGGGGGTGGCTGTTACTGGACAGAGTGGGGAGGCTTTTCTGGAGACTCAGATGCCTTCTGAGATGGGAGAAGGGTCGCAGGATGGTGAAGATGCCCAGGGATGAAGATTCCCCTCACTCTCCTTTGTGTGACAATGGACTCATTTAGAGAGCGAACGGGTGACCTTGACATTTCCAGTACCTTTGTTTTAACATTCTGATATAACAGACGAACAACAACAACAACAACCCCAGATCCACTTGTGTGGTTGTACACTGGAAAGTCCAAGGACAAAGCCTGATCCTTGGATTTTCTTGTTTAGACGGACAGAGCGGCCCGGCACATGGTCAAGGGTGTGGTTATGATATCATGCCGTCCAGAGGGTGCAGGACACTTAACAGACAGCACAGAGCTTCCAGATCCTGCAGCCGATGGGCAACAGGGTGGAGGGGGAGCGCCCTGAGTTGGGCAGAGAGGACTCAGGTCCCAGGTCCAGGCGTACCACTTACAAGCTGGGGTTCACTGGTGTCCTTCAAGCCTGTGACCTCATCTGCAGCGGGTTGGGCTGTGACAGCTCCTCTCCTCCCTCCTCGCCCACACGTTTAAAATGTGCATGCTCCTTACTGGGAGCTAGGGGAGTGCCCTGCCCTCTCCATGTCCCTCTCTGGGGAGTTTTGACCCTGCTCAGTACCCCTTGGAACAGGACGGTGTTTTCTTTCACCATTAACCCTGGTCCCTCACTTCTGGCATCTTTTCCCCTTTGTTTTGGGGAATGATGGCATAGGGCCCAGCTAGTAGAATTGGGAGCCAAACCTTTCTCCTCTATTTATTCAGATCGTAGCTATGGATGCAGCAAAAAGCAAACAGAAGTTTGACTAGATATATGAGCTCAATATTCCACAACATTTGAAGCTGGTGCCTACGTACGTAGGAGGCATAAAACACAACATTATGTTAGAATGAATAATAGCCCCAACAGAAAAAAAGAGTGTGTTTTTAAGAAAAAATCCTTAGCAGAAATGTTCAGATGGTAAGTTGGTAAGATTGACATTGGCTCTGTATGTCTCCGCCTCAAGAGCTCGTTAATGTCCACCCACATCGTGTGCTGCCTCTTGGGGCGTGAGCTCTGAAGGGGACACGTCTTCTCTTAGGCCACCCTCGTTAGCTGGCATGTGAGGTTGGATGCTGACCTCAAGAGGGCTCTGTGCATGTCTCATGGCTTCGCTGGGGGATGCTGATGTTGGTAAGAAGTGAGGAGCGGGATCGTTTAGTCCCATCAAAGCTACCACAGTCAGATCAGTCCTGCCCATCCCTGGGTCGCCTGGACTCTACTTCCTCCTGACCCAAATGTGACAAATGATAGTTTTTCCCTCATGGGCTGGCTATGGGGATTCGATGAGTTTACCCCTGTGAAGTGTCTAGGAAAGTGCCCAGGTGGGATCAGTTACTCAACCCACAAACAGAGTGCCAGCCACTTTTGGGAAGGAAGCCCCAGATGCATCTCTGCCCTCAAAGAGTCAGCCTCTAGCTGGAGAAAGAACATGGACCTTGTGGAAATCAATCGAGAACCAGAGCAACCTCCAAGACCGGCCCTTCCCAATGGCATGGACGACTTCCTGGAGGGCCAGCAGCTGCTGGGTGGGGCGCACTGTCAGCCGGCCCTGCTTAATCTCCTGGCAGCCGAAGCAGCGAGAAAGGAGAATCTGGTATTCATTGTGTGGTTGTTTCTAATTTCCTTCTGCTTTCGAGATCCTCTTCTGAGGGAGAACAATGCCCTGAACAAGGCTCAGGCTTCCTTGTCCAGGCACCCGCCCAGCTGTGGGGGAGGTGGCGCCCCAGAGAATACAATGGCCGGCACTCCAAGGGCAGATGGCGTTTGACTCCTGTCCTCTGAGAGCGCTGGGGACAGTGGGGTTTGGCAGCTGGTTCGAATCCCAGCCTATTGTTTGCTGTTATATCCCTGGGGCTTTAAGCAAGTCCCCCCCCCCCCCGTCTCATTCATGAGTGGTATTTATAAACTGTCTCTATTTGCTGAGGAAGGACAGTCCTTCCTGTGTCACCAGGTACAGGTACAAATACAGAAAAGTTTGTCCGAGGCTGGGTGGGCGGAAGGGGCCATGGAACTCCCATAGGACCTAGATTCTGGAACCATCAGCCTCCGCCATGTGCCCCCATGCCACCATACCCCCAGAAGGAGAGGGTGGTGTTGGGTCCTTGGCAGCATTGCCCTGGCCAGGGCCAGCGCACAGACCGGTGTGGGAGGGATCCTCAGCAGAGGGCCTTGGGCCGGACATTTCCCCAGCCAGTGTCTTGTAAGTCTGGTGGGAGCAGGAGGCCCAGGACCGGGACCAAGGAAAGGGCACAGTTTCCTCATCCCTTTCTGTCTTCATACTTGGCCTCTTGTTTGTGGATCTCAGGACATTTACCAGCCTTGCTGGGTTTCTCTTTTACCACCAGAAAGAGGAGAGAATCCAGAAGTGAGTGACCCTCACGTGGGACAGGGCAGGAGAAGGCCGAAGGGCTGACTAGGGTCTTTCAAATCCACAGGGCTTTACTGAGGCAGGTGGGAAGCCGATGTGCAAGGGCTAGGGCAGGGCAGCCGCCTGTGCGTGGGGGGCCCCCACTTAAGTCCATCCAGTGCCACCATCACCCTCTCTGCACATTCACATGCCCTCTGTGCACTGTTTGTTTAATGGTGCTCTTGAAATAAATTTATTTTTAAAACCTCACATTTAATTAAAAAGAAATCTTGGTCACTACCATAAATGAAATCTGGCATTTTTCTAATAATCGTTGACACGAGTTCATAATTGTTAAAATGAAAATATTCATCACGGAACCACTGAAGTCTTGGGCTTTGTGTAAGTTCCTGGTGTGGACTTTTATACACAAGGGGGTCTCCATGGGTGTCTGATGGCGACATTTGGGGCGAGCTTGGTGTTGGCAAGAAGTAATGAGTAGGGTGATTCACGCCTACGGGTGACCCCGTCGAAGACGTTTCAGGAGGGCATCCCTGCTGCTTGACCTGAGGCCCCCGGCTCCAATCCAGCATCTTCAGTGTGGGAGAATGACAGTGTCTCCTTCAGAGGCTGGGTGAGGATGGACTGAATTCACATTTTTATAAGGTGTTTAGCAGTGTCTAGTGTATAGTAAGCGCTCAGTAGGCGTTACAGCCACGGTAACGCGGGAGGTTCCGGGTGAGGGCTGCCCTGGGGGCGGGGTCCCTCATCTGCCTGCTTGGCTGCAGGGCCAGGACAGACCCGAACTCCAGGTTCCCTCCCGCTCTCCACCCACCTCTGTTGCTCTCCAGCTCCCCTGTTGGGACAGGTGCGGCCAGGTGGTATGCCCATCATCACCCTCATGATGACAGAATTAAACCTAAGATGTGATCATGGCATTAGTCATCTCAGAACACTCCCGTGGGGATAGGTGGTCATCCGTGTCCACTGGAGGCTCTGGAACAGACTGTCAGAGACCAGCACTCATGTGCACACGTGGGGGGCTTGTCGGATCTGAGGCTGCTGCTCTCTCTGAGCAGCTCTGGTTGTTTCTGGAATAGGACGCACGGCTTGGAGGGAGAAAGTTGCTGTGGGAAGCAGTCCCAGGTTCCCTGGTGGGACTGGAAATTCTGCCTCAAGCCCTGGAATTCTGACTTCCTGTTTGGCCTGGCTTTGTTCCCCCACATATTTGGCTCGGGTGCACCCTCTCCCTCCCCCCGGGATCCGGGATCCATTTCCTCATCTGTAAAATGAGGGGGTTGCACTAGATCATATCGAAGGCTCTCTTCAGCTTGAAAAAGCTATGATTTGCCTCCCACCCCCTTACTGTTCCCTTGGGCCTCTTGATTGACAGAAGGAAGGTGGGAAGGAAACGGGAGGAACCGAGAGAGCTGTGCGTCCTACAAGGTACAGGACAGGCCCCAAAGCACAGGAGTTTTCAGCCCCAAATGTCCGTGGCACTGAGGCTGGGAAACCTTGCGTGGGGGGGAGGTGAAGGGAGGAAAAAGCAAAGGCGTCATAACTGCCCTAGAGATGAGAAGTGGGTAGGTGAATGATGATAAAAGGGTAAATCCAGGGAGAAAAGAACATGCGTGGGGAAAAGGTTTATAAAGGGCGGACAGTGAAAGTTGCTAGGATGGGAAGAATGTGTCTGCCAAGTGATCACAGCTAGAGTTTTGGAGTAAGCTGCTGGCCTGAGAGTGTAAACAGTACTGAGGGGGACTGATATCCTCCCTTCTCTTTTCTGGCTCATTTTGGAAGATGCCCCCTTCCCCCAATTAGGGTCTCTGGAATTACAGCAATGCAGCCAGTCAGCAATGGTGCCCTTTGATGCTCTAAATTGGCCTTAGGATAACAGACTGGTTGGTCCAAAACAGGCAGTCATTATCATGTGAGCAACAGCATGCAAACCAGTCATGGTGAGTTTTTCTGTGCAACCTTTGCTCCTTATTGAAATAGCAGCTAATCTCCAGCTCTAGAGGAAGATACCGGGGAAAGCAAGATTAAAGGAAATTAACATAGAGAGGATGTCTTCATGACCTTGGGGGTGGGCAAAATTTTCTAAAACAGAATGCCCAAAGCACTGACTATAGAAGAAAAATTGGTAAGTTGAGCTTTATCAGAATTAAAACATCTCCTCATCAAAAGGCACCATTAAAAACATGGAAAGGTAAGCTTCAGACTCAAAAGAAATCTGCAATACATACATTCCACCAAGTGTTCATTTTCAGGATATGTGAAGAACCATGATAAATCAAATCAGAAGGGCACCTGGGTGGCTCAGTCGGTTAAGCTCAGGTCACGATCTCAGGGTCTTGGGATGAGTCCCGCACCAGGCTCCTCACTCAGCAAGGAGTCTGCTTGTCCCTCTCCCTCTGCCTCTGCCCCTCCCCCTGCTTGTGCTTAGTCTGTCTCTCTCAAATAAATCAATAAAATCTTTTTAAAAAATTCTTAAAATAAATCAGTAAGAAAAAGATGAGGACCCAATAAAAATTGGGCAAAAGACTTAATAGATGCTCACAAGATAACATATCCAGATGGCCAAACAAACTATAAAAAGGCGTTCAACTTCATTACTCATCAGGAAGATGCACGTTAAAACCACAAGGACATACCACTACACACACACCCCGCAGCTAGAATGAAAAGAGTGACAGTACCAGGTGCCACGGAAGATAGGGAGCCACTGGAACTACCATGCATTGCTATGGCGACTGCTGAAATGTACAATCACGTAGGAATATTGTTTGGTAGTTTCTGTTTAAGCTAGAGATATGCCTACTTCTTACCTCCGTCATTCCCCTCTGGGTATACGTATCTAAGAGATATGACAACACAGAGATATGTGCAGAATGTTCAAAAGCATTGTCTCCACATTTGAAATTCCCATCAACTGGAGGTTGAAGCAATAAACAAACGGTGGTATACTCATACACAGAGCGCTACACAGCGGTGAGAGCTTGCACGTCGCAGGATTTCATCACTACGAAGTTCGGTAGGAGGCAAAGCTAAAATATAAAGGGTCAAATCATAGTTATATCTAGTGGAGCTATGGCCTGAGAAGGAGCATGAGAGAACCTTTTGGGGTACTAGAAATATTCTATGTCTGGACTGGTACTTACATAAAATGCATATACATGTAAATGATTATCAAGCTGTCCATTTATGTGTTTTATTTTATTTCATTTTTAAAAGATTTATTTATTTGAGAGACAGAGAGAGAGTGAGCGGGGGCAGGGGTGGGGGATAGGGGTGGGAAGGGGCAGAGGAAGAGAAATCCTCAAACAGGCTTCCCACTGAGGGCTGAGCCTGACACATGGGGCTTGATCGCAGGATCCTGAGACCGTGACCTGAGCTGAAACCAGGAGTCGGGTGCTCAGTTGACTGAGTCACCCAGGCACCCCAATTATTTTATTTTATTTGACTTTATTTATTTTATTTTATTTATTATTATATTATTTTATTTCATTATTATTATTCATTTATTATTATGTTTCATTTATATTAATTTATATTGTATTATTTTTATTTATATATTTATTGTATTTATTTATTTTATGTTTTTATTTTAATTGCAGTTAGTTAACATACAGTGTTATATTAGTTTCAGGTGTGCAATAATGTAATTCAACCCTTCCGTACATCCCTCTGTGCTCATCTTGACCAGTGCACTCCTTATGTACTTGACTATATATTCGATGTAGGTTAGACTTCGATTTAAAAAAATGAAAAGAAATGCAGATTCTCATGTCCAAGGGAAGTAGTAATGACAGCAATTTATTGAACACTCAAGGTATGCTAGATGTTTTATATAAATTATTTCATTGAATCCATCCAAACCACCCTGTCAGCTAGGTATTATTCTCATTTTACAGAAGACGAAACTGAGACTTCATAAGGAAAATAGCTTCCCGGAACCTCACCGCTGCAAAACACAGGATCAAGAACCTGCACCACTGTCCATGTTCTTGCTACTTGGCTTGGGATCTTAGGGTGATGCTGGTGCAGCATCAAAGCTTCCCCTCCAAGCACCAAAGCCGTAGATACAATTTTTTTAAAAGATTTATTTATTTATTTGACACAGAGAGAGAGACAGCCAGCGAGAGAGGGAACACAAGCAGGGGGAGTGGGAGAGGAAGAAACAGGCTCATAGCAGAGGAGACTGATGTGGGGCTCGATCCCAGAATGCCGGGATCACGCCCTGAGCCGAAGGCAGACGCTTAACGACTGAGCCACCCAGGCGCCCCCATAGATACCATTTTTAAAAAAGATGTATTTATTTATTTATTTATTTATTTATTATTTACTTATTTATTGTTTATTTATTTTATTATTTATTTGTTTTTATTTGAGAGAGAGAGAGAAAGAGCGTGTGTGGCCACGGGGGGTGGGGGGGCAGAGGGAGAGGAAGAGAGAATCTCAAGCAGACTCCATGCTGAGCGTGGAGCCTGATGCAGGGCTCGATCTCACGACCCTGAGATCACGACCTGAGCTGAAACCAAGAGTCGGACACTCAACCGACTGAGCCACCCAGGCACTCTGATACCATTTTTTAAAGAACACCTCGTCACGTCTCCTGATATTCCAGGATTTAATCTCTCTACTGTCTTAAAAAAGAAGGAAAAAACCCCCCAACATTGAATGGGGAAACTTCCCATGAATTTGTTCTAACTGGGAGAAGAACCTGTGGTTTCCTACCCACCCTGCTCACCCTAACTGTTCTGTGTTGTAAATTCTCTGAGAAACAAGTATTGAGTATTGGCCACAGCTGTCAATACTGGGAGCCAAGCTTGAGCTCCAGCTCTCTCTTCTTAAACTGGGAGGCTCTCGGGAAGTTACTTAGCTTCTCAAAGCCTTGTTGCCTTGTCTGTATAAAGGGGACAGTGGTACTTACCTTATAGTTTCATCGCAAGGGTTGAATGAGGTCTTACCTAAAAAGTGCTCAGCTCAGCAGCAGGATCATAGCAAGTGCCCAGTAAAGGGTCGTATAGAAACGTCAAAGCTGACACTACATTGATTCCACCCGGGCCTCTTAAAGAGGCTTAGCACCTTTCTCCTTCAAATGATTCAGCACACATATGAAAAAAAGAGTGACACTAATGATTTCTCTACGAAGTGGAGATACTTTGTGGGTTGGGTCAATCTCAGTGCTTTAGTAAGGGGTGGGGGAGGGAAGTCATTTTCAGCTAGACTGGGCAGAGAGAGGTATTAGGTGGGTGGGACTTTCTGAAATGGGTAAGATTTTGTCACAGAGACAGGACCAGGAAGGGGGGCGAGGGGAGGAGGTGGTACTCAGAGGGCAGAGGGGGAGTCTGGGAGTGGTGAGCCTGCCATTTTGGGAGGGCGCCTAAGTTTTATGCAGGAACGAGTGGAAGATAAGATTGGAAAGGAAGACTGTCTCCAGATGAGGCCCCACCAAGGACGCAGGACTCTGTCTGTAGGAAGAGGAGTCACTGGCCATGGTTGAGCAGGGAGGGTGTAAGATGAAGCCAGACCCACATGGGAGGTCAAAGTGACTGGGCCAGGAGGCCAGTGAGGAGAGAAAAATGCAGGTTCAGGTGGGGAGGAGTTTGGTGTGATCCAGGTGGAAGCAGCAGCATGGAAAGGAAGGGGTAAGTAGGTGGGGAGTGTGTGTGGGGGAGCTCCTGAAGTCTTGGAGCCCATTTCTTGAGTTTATGAAGCAGAGAGAAAGTCTGTGTGGAGATGGTAATGGAAGGCATTTCTTAATGGCTGAGACTGGAGGGGGTGCACCTCCTCCTTTCCTGGGTCCTCACCTTCAGTCTATTTGCATGTCCTCAAGAACACAGTGTCCTCTTCTGGTTTCAGGCTTGCACGGGGCACTCGAAGAACAGACACAGGCTTTCTACAAACTTCCTTTCCACCCTCACTGCCTAGGAACCACACGGAGGGAGGTGTATCAAGACCAAAACAGATCCAACAGCAGAGTAGTTTCCAAATCTAGCCCTCCCGAAGACAAGAGTTTGTTCAGATGCTCTACCAGGGGGTCGGAGGGATCTTTTCCCAACCCGTGCAAAGCCAAGGAACAGCCTCCTGATTTTATGGAGAGATGCACACAGTGTTTTGAATAAAAATCCCCCTGTTATTGTTGTTTTACAGATCTGTAGCTGTGGCCAGGAAGAAAGCCGCCCCCTCTGAAAGTTGTTTTTGTGACTGCTCTTTGGAGCATTGTTCTAAAAATGGGAAATTACATATTGCTGTGCCAAAGGAAACAAACACCTGCAGTTAAAGGAATACCTTCCACGAGGTGGCTTTTAGAGCCCCGGCCCGTTCTGGACCCAGGGCTGCCGCAGAAGTTCCACTCGGTGCGTTTCTTCACTTCTGACGGGATCGGGTGTGGGCTTACATTTGTAACTAGGGTGGCCTTTGGCAACTATAGGGCTCTGGTGATTGTCTTTCACTCATTCATTCAATAAACATCTATCGAGCATCTATGCTGGGTCAATGTTGGTGGTTTTCACTACTCCCTTCCCCAGTGCTAAAAATCGGGAGCGTGGGGCACCTGGGTGGCTCAGTGCGTTAAGCGTCTGACTCTTGATTTTGGCTCAGGTCATGATGTCAGGGTTGTGAGGTCGAACCCCGTGCTGGGGTCTGAGCTGGTTGTGGAGTCTGCTTAAGATTCTCTCTCTCTCTCTTAAATAAATAAATAAATTCAAATAAATAAATAAATAAAGTTTAAAAAAAAATCACAGGGAGAGTTGGCTTCCGGTCACTTTTTATTAATTTTCAGAGTCAGTGCCTGACTTCTGCCTCCATATCATGAGGCACTAGGGAGAGCCCCAGCACATTCTCTCCCTCCTTTCTCTTTCCTCTTTATCAGTCTACAAAAATAAAAATGTTATTTTTAGCCTGTCAGTCAATACGTTTCTTTACGCATAAGATTTTTCAAAGTTTCCAGTTACAGGGGATACATACGGAGACTCTTGTTCTACGATGTGAGACATCGAAAGGTAATATTTTGGTTATCTGGTTAATAGTTAACATTTATCCACATTGATATAATTGCAAAATAATCAGGTCTTGAAATTCATCAAGGGTGAAATGAATACATTTCAGACAGATTCGTGGTTTAGAGAGAATCCAGTTTTATAAGCTGATCTCATCTTTATTGGAAGCAAGAGAGACAGGAGCAAGGCGAAACAATGAATTTACAACTTTTTGGAATACGTTGACTGTGGTTAGAACTTCCCACCCAGGAACACGTGCGATCCTCCGATGGGCTGGCCAGAGAGTGATGGCAGATCTTCTTTGGGAGTCAGGGTTATCTCTCGGGGGCCTCTTGCCGACCGACGTGGTCCCGCCTGGAAGAAGAGAGATGGGGATAAAAAGGCTCTCTACGTCTCTAACGTGTTTAATCTACTGTCTCAGTTTCCACATCGATCTCAACGTTTCCACCAGAGGCTTGGAAGCAGGACCCTGCTGTGCTGGATTCATATTTGAGTGCTTTTTTCCCCCCTTTTGCTTACCTGGATTTTCTAATTTTTCTTCAGGAACTGACAAGATAACACAAATTTGGATCACGCCCTCACGGGGCTCACGTTCGAGAGAGGAAAGCAGACATAAGCGAACATACTCCAGGGAGATAAGTGTACGACAGAGCCTAGATGAAGTGCGATGGTGGTAGAGAGAGCCCCCGGGCCTCGGGGCCGCAGGGGCAGGGCGGGAAGAGCCCAAGAGCTGAGTCTTGAAGGACCCGCAAATTTGCTAGATGTGGCAGAGAAATACAGGTGCCCATACAGGATGCCCAGTGAAACCTGAATTTTAGATAAATGATGGATTTTTTTCTTAGTATAGCTGTGTTCCAGATATTGCATGGATCACAAAGGGCGGAGTGTGGATCTTCAGGTGACTTGGAGAAGCGGAGGTACTTCAGGCAGTGGGAAGTGCCTGCAGAGGTGCGGAGATGGGAGCTGCGTGGATGCGGTGCGTCTTTCGGATGTAAACTCACAGGAGTGTAGATAAGTGTCCCCTGAGGAAGGAGGTCTGCCCACCAGGAGGACCCTCTGTTTGGCGCTGTTGGCATCCGGTTTCCTGTTTGCTTGCCCTTCCTTCCATTCCTCTGTCTTCCATAGACCGCACGCTTGGGGTGTCGGGGAACAGATGAGAAGTGGGACCTGGGTCTTTCTCCCGGCTTCGTCGCCTGGGAACCTGTGTGAGGGGACAGAATGAGAAGGGCTCCATCTCTCAGAGGAGGCAGCACACTAAGCCTTCAGACCCGTAGCTGCAACCGGATCACATTTATTTGCAAAGATTTTATTTATTTAAGAGAGAGCGAGAGTGGGGGGAGGGGCAGAGGGAAGGGAGAAGGAAGGGGAAGAATCTCAGTTTCTGTGCTGAGCCCGGAGCCCAGAGCGGGGCTCAATCCCATGACCCTGAGATCATGACCTGAGCTGAACCCAAGAGTCGGATGCTTAACTGACTGAGCCCTGCAGGAGCCCCCAGAAACATGTTTTTTCGTTTGCTCTGAGAACTGTCTAGTCGACTAGACAAGTATGTTCTCCGCCGTGGACAAGTCATGAAGGTTGGGCAGTGAGCACAGACTTAGTATCAAGAGCCCGGTTGAAGGGACACCCACGCAAGGCTCCTTGCCAACAGAGGCTGCCGTGATTCCCCCATCGCTCCGTCTTCCTGCTCAGGACCCCGTCTCTCTGGTGCTGTGGCCGGTCCCTCCTCTTTGGCACGTCAGCCCTTTCTGGTCATCTAGCGGGGCCCAGACAGCAGGTTAGATTTCCACTTACTAGATGACACCCCCATTCTTCACGTGACTCCCTCAGCACCTTGGTGGAGCGCAAGGTGTGGCAGAAATCTTTTCTCTTCGTTGGGGACCATCTCTTGGTTTGTCCCCGTAGACGGCTCACTACTTTCACTGTCTGTGAATTTGCCCCCCTAACTTGGAGCGCATCCTTGTTTCCAAGCCTGGTCCACTGCTGCCCCCCCAGTGGAGGCCGGAGCCACAGGCAGGGTCCGTCTCCAAGGAGGGCCTCCAGGGCCAGGGGAGGAGTCTGGACTTTATGCTATAGGAGACTGACAGCAGAGAAGGATTTTAGACAAAAGCATGGCATTTCTGTTTGATTTCTGGCAATCGTGGGGAGGGTATCGTGGAAGGGGGCAAGACTGAAATCTTAGAGACTGGGGGCCGAATAATGACTCCCAAAGATGCCCCCGTCTGAATCCCCAGAACTCGTGCTTATGCTAGGTTCCATGGCAAAGGGGAACGGAGGTTGCATGTGGAATTGAGATGACTAATCAGAGGTTGCCGAGTGGCCTTGAGCAGCTGGCTTAGCGGGGGGTCCCTGCCATGCAAGCAGCACTGCTTTGTCTGCAGCAGAGGGAGGCAGAGGCGGAGACCAGAGCCAGAGAACAGAAGACGCTGCACTGCTGAGTTTGAAGGCATGGGGAGGACCACAGGGCCAGGAACAAAGGCGGCCTCTAGGAACGGTGAAGCAGGGAACCGGAGTCTCCCTAGAGCCCTCGGAAGGAACACAGCCTGCTGACATCTTGGTTTTTGGCACCGTGAAACCATTTTGGACTTCTGACGCCCAGACCTATAAGATAATACAATTTTTAAAGCCACTCTGTTTCTGGCCATCTGCTCTAGCAGCCATAGGAAACGAATTTAGAGACTATTTGCAATCATCCAGGCTACAGACGGTGAAGGTCTGCTGTTGGCGACAAGGGGCAGCAGGAAGGGGACAAGCTCAAGGGAAACTGAGGACATAGACTCAGAGATGATTTGACACATAGGGTTGGGGTGCAGAAGACCCTGAGGCTTGCTCCTCATCTCATCTGTCCCGCAAGGCAGCCCCGACCCGAACCTCCACCCGGTCCCAGGGCTGAGGGAGTACCCCCGGGTCACCGGCGCCACGGGAGAGAATTCTAAAGGACGCTCCGTCGTTACACGTCCCACAGTTAACACAGGACGGTCGGGCCCCACAGACACACAACCTCAGATATTTTATGGGTTAACTAGACTTTTGGGATGGGCTAGGAATCCCCTCACTTGGTGGGGAACAAATCTGAGTTCCGAACCCCAACACTGGCCACTGTGCTTGTTTAGCTGAATCTATTTTCAGATTTTTTTTTTCACATGTGCTATAGTTTTGTAATTTGAGTTTGCTCGTGGAAAGATGGGGGGTGGCTTACGACAGATGATTCACCCTCACATCGTCCCATGTGCCTGTTGGTGTGTTCCGCACACGCTTGGGAGAAGCGCTCCCTAATCACACGTTTCAGGATGTGTTGTTCGTGTGGCCCGTCAGCACAGATCAAGGAGCATTTCATCGTCTCTCTGAGGCCCTTCCGAGGGGCGGTCACCCTACGGAGAATTACCACCCACCCGGCCTCTCGGCCTTCGCAAACAGCATGCCTTGCCTCAGCCATAAACTCGACATAATTTTATCCACATCATCTAGATAAAGTTGATGCGGGCTGGTTTTGCTTCCTCTTCCTGCCTCGTGAGTCATTTATAGATGTTTCTGCCAGGCTAACCTCGACTGCCTTGCACTGAGGGTGTAAAACCAGCTTTCCTAGGGATCCGTCACGTCAGGGGACACGGTGACTTGCAGGGACGGCAAGCCCGGGATTTTGCACTGTGACGACACGTCTGAGACTCACCATTCCTTCCCTGCAAGAGTAAATGTTACTTTGAGGGCAGGTGGTGGGGGTGACAGACTATTTGCCAAGACCGTGTTCACCCAGATTCACCCTTTGGTTGACAATGTGATTGAGGAATGTGGTCTTTCCCCTGGGCTCCTCAGAGGTGTGAAGGCCAAAACGAATACAGTGCTAAAAATACAATTTCTTGGCTTTGTTTTCCTTTGTTTTATATATATATATATATATAGAGAGAGAGAGAGAGAGAGAGAGAGAGAGACGAAATATATATATTTTGAGAGAAATATATATATAAAATATATACATATATATATTTTTGAGAGAAATATATATAAATATGTATACTTTTTTTTTTGCTTTGTTGGGACGCATTTAAATTTTTTCTTTAGATAGTTTGTGTGTAATGCTTCTCGAAGGCAGGAGGCTTACATTCGTACACTGGCCTCCCTGTGTTTTTGTTTGGCATATTCATAGTGAAAATGGCTGATTTTATAATTATATATTTAGATGATACAGGGGTAAACAGGCTTTTTCTCCTCCTCTCCTCTTCCTTCTTCAAATGTAGAAACCGTTCTTAGCTTGAGGTCCATTCAAAAACAGGCCATGGATGGGGCGCCTGGGGGGCTCGGTCAGTTAAGCGTCTGCCTTCGGCTCAGGTCCTGATTCCAGGGTCCGGGGATCGAGCCCCATATGGGCTCCCTGCTCAGTGGAGAGCCTGCTTCTCCTTCTCCCCCTGCTGTTCTCCCTCTCTCTGTTAAATAAATAAATAAATAAATAAATAAATAAATAAATAAATAAATTCTTCAAAAATAGGCCATGGCTTGAATGCACTGGCCGGAGTGTGTGGACCCATCTCTAACTTATGGGTAAGCACATGCAGTCAGAAAAGAACCCAACGAACATTCCTTCAGTTCTCCAGTTTCCTTCTGTTTTCTGGCAACACGCATCACACGGAGTCGTGCTCTTTCTGTGGTTGGGATCAGTTCATCTTGCATTCTGCTCCCTTAAACCTGAACACACGTTTCGTGTTCACAGCTCACATCCGTGCGGGTCACCTCCATCTCTAGCCCCCTTGAGGCCGACACTCGCTGCAATGTCACTGGACTTCCTTTCATCTCCAGATACCTGTGTTTTATTTGCCCTAGGTACGTACTTCTCGGGCTGTGAATAGGTAATTAAAATTCTGAACCTTTTACGACCCTGGATCTTTATCCGTTTGAACAATACTCATCTAGGTGGATGGCTCGCAGGGGGTGGGGGGGCGAAGGTATGTGAGTTGATGATGACCTGAGCAGCGAGGGAGTGAGTGTAGGAGGTGGGAGAGTCCGGAGGCCCCCCACCAGGGTCCCACCTTCTGCCAAGAATCTCTTTTGAAATTGCCAATCTTGATGACCTGCTCCGGAATTTTTACCACTGCAGTCCCTCCTTTGACCCACAGTCCCTCAGCATTGTCCCACAGTGATGGGGCGTGGTGGCCTGAGGACGTGCGTGCACGTGTGTTTTGGGGGTGGGTGGACATTGCTCATCAATCTTTATTGGCTTAGCAGATTCCTGCTTCTGGAATCTCCTTCTCTGTAGAGCAGGGGTTGGGGCCTGGGCTCTGGAATCTGGGTTGTGTGAAGACTAAATAAGAAATTGCAAGAATGCCCTCCAGCAAGTAAGCCAACTATAAAGATAATTATTAGGTTGCGCTTTCTGCTGCCAGACTTGAAAAGTGGGGCGGGAGGTCGAAGGTCAGCTCGAGCAGCGCCCCTTGGTCCTCTCGGGTTGTAGATTCTGCTGGACTCGCCCTTGGAATCGTCTGGGAATGGAATTATTACTAATTCCCAAGCTGACACGTCGCTGGCAGCCTTCGTTGGGCCGCAGCTTTGCGGGACTGTCCCTGTGTTTTCTCAGAATTCTGATTAAAAAAAAAAATCTCAACAATCAAATTAAAGCAATCATATACACACACGATATAAGGGCCCCGGGAAGGCGCTGTGTTTCATCATCTGTCCCGGGCCGCGCTCGGGGCTGCGGTGCGCAGGGGGTGGGAGCCCCAAGGCCCGAGCCGCGAGGCCGCTCCCCGACACCTTGGCCGACACTGCCCCCTAGTGGCCCCGGCAGCCCCGGGCGCTGAGGGCGCGGAAGGCGCGTCCCCGCCTGCCCGCGGTGCTCGCTGGAAAATTCCGCCTGCCGAGGTTTCTCTCTTTGGCAGCCTGTTTCCCTGCAGTCCGCCAATGCCCTTTCCTCGCCTGCCTCCCCTCTGCACGTCCTCCACTTTCATTCAGTGTCCGCGGATGGTGTGGCCCGGCCGGGGACCGACTGCCACGGAACAGGGGGGTGTTCTGGGGGTTTTTATATGCACACGGGACACATCTTTACGACAAGTTCTATTCTTTGCACCTTTTGTTCTAGGGCGATTTTCTAAACCAATCAACGTGCTTTTGCGCAGTTGATGCTGTGTGGCCAGTGCAAAGGCCCTGAGGTGGGAAGGGGCTTGGCTCTTAAAAAACACTGACCTGAAGGCAGGGAGGGAGGGAGGGTGGGTCGTGGACTGAGCAGAAGGAATAGGCAATGGGAAGGAGGGTGGGAGGTGAAAACCAGTGATGGGCAGGTTCTGCATTTTATCAGAGCGTTAGAAAGCTTTGAAGCATTTTACTACGTGGAGGAGGGTGGCGGTGGAACAGGGTTTTCATGTGATTAAAATGACTGGCAGTTGGGAGGAGGATGGACTTCGGGGGTGCTGAGTGTGAGCTAGGAGGCCCCTGTGTGTGGAGTGAGAGGAGGCTGGTGTGGCCCTGTGGACATGGAGGGAGTCCCCCGATTCTTTGGAGGGTGACTTGCTTGGCTGGATGCCAAGGGCACTGCCCAGGGCGGGGTCAGGGATGCCTGTCTTTCTGGCTGGAGCAGCTGGGAGGATAGACGGGAGGATAGACGTAGAAACAGCCTGGGGTGAGGGGTGGAGCATGAGTTCTGCTGGACAATTGGAGGTGAGAGGTGGGGGGGGATGGTCTGGGGAGGAGGTCTGGGCTTTTTGGGGGACAGGTAACAGAACCTATAGGAAAGTTCCTTTAGCCGAGTTCTGAATTTCCTCCTGGGGTCCGGGGGCTGGGTTCAGTGGGGCTTCAGGAAGGGAGCGGGGTGTCCCAGGCACCCTCCAGACTCCATTCTCTGTGTGTCTGTCTGATCGTCCTTCCTGCTTTACCCTCTGCCTGCAATGCCCTTTCCTCTTCCCCCAGTGGCTCCTGTCATTGTTTTACGTCTCTGCTCGAATCCTAAGAAGGGGGCCTTGCAACCTACAGTTGGCCTGTCTATGGGTTTCTTTTAGGGTTTTTACCGCTGTTTCATCTACCTGTTTATTGACTTGTTTATTTTGCCAGAGCTGGTGAGCTTCCCCATGCGATTGCCAGCCTGCCAAGAGCTGAAGCCCCTGTTTTACCCATACGGCCATGCTTGGGCATTAGTGCACTCCTGGCCCAGAGCGAGTGCGTTACACATACTCGTTGGGTTATGAAATGTGCTCCTGGGTTCCTCAGAGCGCAAGCATCGAAAGTGCCAGTAAACACCTACAGATGAATTTCACGCCTGAAGACTCCTTTGCCACAGAAGAAAGGGGTGACTGATTCTCTTTCTGCAGGAAAGTAGACCAAACAGGGGCTCGGGGAAGGGGGCAGGGGTACAAGTCAGGGTGCAAGAGCATCACCCCGCGGATGGTGGACGGCAGGAACCCCATGCTGACCAGCCCTGCGTCTGTGACACCACTCCCCACCCCCAGATCCTCTTCTGAGCGGAGATGTCCTTAAAGTAAGACTGATGCGAATGGACAGTTTGACTTGTAGGCTTTTGCAATTTAAACCTGGAAATATAGGGGTGCCTGGGTGGTTCAGTCGGTGAAGCATCCGACTCGATCTCAGCTCGGGTCTTGATCTCGGGGTCGTGAGTTCAAGCCCCGTGTTGTGTAGGTTATGGAGACTACTTAAAAAACCAACCAACCAACCTGGAAGTATAATGTCTTAAGGATGGCGACAGATAAAGGATCTAGAAAATGCATAAGCAGGGTTTTTTTTTTTCTATTCTCTACCACCTTTAAAAAATAGTTTGATTAATATTTTCACGTAGCATATATGAAGCGAACAAAAAACTTAGCCCGCCATCTCTGGGGACTCCATGTGAACCCCACTGCTGGCGCTGAGGAAGCAGGATCTGTCACCCTCAAAGGCACCCCAAACACCTCGAATCCCTAATCAAGAAATTGAACCTATCCCCCCTCTAGCCTTTGTTGGGTAAGCGTCTTACAGGCATCCGATTCCTTCCATGAGTGAGCGTGTGCTGTGTGTGATGTGAGGCCCTCTGATGCTGGGCCACCCAGCCCCTAAGAGATCCCAACTGCTCTGCCCACATGCTTGAAACGGACGTTTCCATTGATCCTTGGGAGACGGAACTCTCTGGAAAGCTCCATCTTTGCTTGCAGGTGTGTCTGGGTAGCATAACCAGCTTCAATATTTACAGGACAGTTAGTTTCATCACTAAATGGCTGGAGATTGAGGATTCTGTCTGAGGTCAGCCGCCACCCTATATGGACTCCATTTTCTTCTTCTGTAGGTTAAGTTTGAGCAGGGCCCTGGGTGGCTCTCTGTCCAGGCCAGGGCACGTGTGCTGGACACTGTCTTGCCACCTGTGGCTAGCCTGGTGTGTGTGGGGGACTGGAAATGAGGCACCTGGGCCCCTCGGAGATGTGTTTGCACGGCCACTGCCTTGCTCTTTGCAGGTGCTAACCTTACCCTCTCAGTGGCAGACCTTCTCACTCTAGCAGGTGCGCAAAAAAGAGGCGGGGGTGGGAGCGCGAAGTGAGATGCTTATACTTTATTGAAGGGAGCCAGGCTGGGGACAGAGTGAAGGACGTGTCCGGGGAGCTGCAAGAATTTCAGCAGTTGGAGATTTTCGGCTTCTATGTCCTAAGCGCACACTGGGCTTTTTAAGACTAGTTCCTAAAACAGACAAAACCACACCAAAACAAAACAACACCAAAACAAAAAACCCAAGACAATAGTGAGCGAAACTCCAGGTTTAACCAAGATGTCTACATGCAGACACTTGTTAATTAAGAGCTTCAGTAGCTCTGGGAAGAGCTAAGCTAGTAAGAGTTGTGCTTATTTCTCAGAAGCCTCTTCCAAAGGGTAAGATGACTGTGTCTGCTTCCTGCAGGAATATTTGCTCTGGGACCCTCCTCTCTGGATTAGAAAGGGCTCCAAAAAAATGGCGCACGGCTGCAGCCCAGGGACTGGGGTGGGGGTGGGGGTCCGCTGTTGAGCAGCGAGCGCGGAGGGAAGGGAGCTGCATACCGTGAACTTCAGAATGTTCTCCGTGGTGTTTGCGGGGAGGGTGTTCACCAGACTCTTCAGCTGGACCATCGCGTCTTTCATGTCTGGGTCTGGGACAAAAAATTCGATCGCAGCCTCATAACTGGAAAGCGTGTCCAGGAAGAGGGTCTTGATGATGTTCAGAAAGTTTGGGCAGATGGCTGCAGAAGCTGAAGCACGGAAAAGAGAGAGCACACGTGTCCAGGCCCTTTTCCAAGCCTGCCAGCCCCCTGGCTGGGCCTGCCCCAGGGGCCAGCAGGGGCGGCATCAGCACGAGATGGCTGGGATGGCGTGAGCCTGAGATCTGCTGGTGCCCCCAGCAGGTGGCTCTTTGGCAACGGAGAAGGCTTGGGGGGGTGGGTGGGTCGCAGCCAGCTTTTCGAGGCTTGCCCGAGCCCTCCTTGCACTTCCTGGGTTGGGGTGGGGCAATTTGCCATTTGTTCTTTCTGTTCGAGTTCTAGGCAGAGGACTGATTAAAGAAGAGGCTGATCTGAGCTTTTATGCAACAGTGGGGGTTTGGGAAGAGGCTACCGAGGGAAGTTTCTGGTTGTTATCCCGCCAGAAGCATGCCTCTTACCAACGGTTAGTGATGGTCTGAGCCACTTGCCACGGGGAGCACGTGGCAGAGTCAGGCTCTGGCAGGAAGAAGGACTTGTCAGGGCCAAGCACGAGCCCCTGAGCTGGCCCGGAAGAGGCGTGCACCATGAGCACCGGGCCCCTGCGGTGCCCACACGCCTCTAGTGTCCATGCCTGGCTCCACCATGTTCCCTTCCCCCGTGGTGCTCCCCAGGTTGTGCTCCCCTTTTAGGCCCCTGACCCAGGAACATAGGGGAGAGTCACCGCTTCCTACACCCTGAGTCTCGGTCCCGGTCCTTGAATCCTCCGCCTTGTGTGCAAGTTCTGCTTCCCTGCCTGGACTCCAGGGACCCCCAAAGTGGCCACTCCAAGTCAAACCCCCTGCGGAACTTAGAGCCCTGCTTTGTAACTTACTATGTCATCTGGCAAGTTATTTTCTCTTTGTGTGGCTCCCTTTCTCATCTGTAAAATGGGAAAAACATCCCTATTTCATAGGGTTATTGTAAGGATGAAAAGGGGTTCAGAACAGTGATTGGCACATTGTCAGTGCTGAATAAACGGGGGATATTATCATTGTTCTTATGACATGCGTACCCACACAGATAGACAAATGCCTCAGACCCACCCCTGACCATATTTCAGCCCTACGCTGAGCCACCCTCTCTCTGCCCAGCCCCGAGATCTAATTCACATACAAGTGACTTTTGAACAACCCGGGATTGAACTGCGTGGGGCCTCTTCCATGTGAATTTTTTTCAATAAATGTATTGGAAAAATTTTTTTTTGAGATTTGTGACAATTTGAAAAGACAGATGAACTGAGTAGCCTAGAAAAAGTGAGAAATTTCAAAAAAATTCGGGTATGATTGTCAGAACACAGTATATAATACATACAACATACCCGATATGTGTGAATCAGCGGTTTGTATCATCAGTAGGGCTTCTGGTCAACAGCGGACTGTGAGGACTTGAAAGTCAGAAGTTACAGGCAGAGTTTTGACTGTGTGGGGGGCAGTCAGCACTCCCAACCCCCATGCAGTTCACTACGTGTCAACTGTACATGTCAGTCCAAAATGATGTTGTTTCCCCTTAACGACGAATATCTCTCCACAGTAGTTGTCCCCATTGCCTCTTGGTTTTGGTTTTCCAACTCCCCTGCCCCTCCCCAGGGTTATCACACTTATTGCGATGGGTGTCAAGAAACTTCCAAAGTGAATTAACTGAAATTTGCTAAAAAACTTTTTGTTTGTTTGCTTATTGAAAGAAGTAGAAGAGGCTGATACAGAGTAAAAGCCAAGTAACTCAATTACCAAAAGATCAGAGGGCTTGGAGAGAGGTGGGGTCCAACTCCCTCCCTCCCTCCCTCCCTCCCTCCCTCTCCTCCCTCCCTCTCCCCCCCTTCATTCCTTTCCTCTTAGTGACAACTGCAACTATTCAGAGACTCCTAATCCTTTTGGCAGAGGACAAAAATGTTTAGAAAACTCCACTCTGGGTTGGCAGTTTCCCAAAGGGAAGATCCCTTTCTAGAATATTCCTCTCTGCCCAGAATGGGAGACCTTGCCTTAGCTTGGATTTTTTTGGAGACATGAGGCTCTGCAGCTCCTTCTAGCCCCTTTGGCTGCCAGAGTGGTGTGGAGACCCCAAACCTAAGGCGGCACTGTACCAAGGTCCCTTGGCATCTTGGGGTCTCTCCAAGACTGGGCTCTGAGGAGCTCATTAT
The DNA here is from genome assembly GCF_017311325.1 of Ursus maritimus. Lineage (NCBI taxonomy): Eukaryota > Metazoa > Chordata > Mammalia > Carnivora > Ursidae > Ursus > Ursus maritimus. The sequence goes on along the minus strand of NW_024424786.1, from coordinate 38,021,599 downwards.
TCCTATTCTGTCGGTCATTGGACACACACATCCATTACGGGATCTCCCCCACCCCTGCCTCCAGTCTGTTCCAACGCTGCAACTCTGAGGTTGTTGGCTATGGAAGGTGGGATTCCTTCCAGGTTTCTTCATGGGCTCAGGGCGCTCCCCAAGTTCCCAAGATCGGCCTGTTCACAGACCCAACTTCCTGGCTGGGAGTGAGCATTCCAGCTGAAGAGCTGTCCCCTGTCCTGGGCAGCACTGGGCAGCAGGAAGGATTCCTGAGCCTGGCTTGGGGGAGAGGGGCCCTGGGGACTCACCAGGGCTGCAGCAGAGAGCCAGGGTGGCCAGGGCGAGGATGACAGCAAGCTTCATGGTGGGCAGGAGGCTGGCGAGTGAGGTGCTGGCCTGTCTTTGGATCGGGTGGTCTTGTGTGAGACATGCCCATCGGGGTGCCTTCTTAAATGCTCCAGGCTGTACCTGGAGAGGGGGAGGAGGGCAGGGCCTGGGCTCCACTGATGGGACCACACTATTTACCTGGGTATCAGCTTGGTGGGAAAAGTAAATATTCTCTTTTCTTAACCCGGTTTCTTTCCTCATTGGAACTGAGTTCACACAATGGGGCACTTGGATGGGGAAACCCACAGTCCTATGTGGCGGCCACAAGGGGACTCAAGTCAGAGGGTGTGGAGACCTGACTACCTGTGCCACTCTCATTGAACCTGAGCGCCGGGGCAGGCCAGGTCAACAGTGGCAATTGCCAAGTCCACCTGGACCCATCACCCCAGGAGAAACTGAGGCCTAAGGCCCCTCACACATCATGCCACAGGACTAGGGCTCGGGACTCCTAATGCACCATTGGGCTCCTCCTATTGCCTTTCCAAAGAAGGCGGCCGGAGGGTCACGAGGACCAGAGCATCTCCGTGGTCAGCCTCAGGGGAGACCCTGGACTGAAGCATGTCGAAAGCCCACGAGAAACCCAAGCCTCAGATCAGACTGGAGAATGCACTGCTCTGGGCTGGGTCTCTTCCCACCCAAAGCTGCTCTCAAGTCCTGCCCTCCTGGGGGCCAACTCCATGGGCACTTCAGGCCCTATCTCGCTAGACCTCTTAACGGCCTTGACCCTCTTGACTTTTTCCTTCTTGAACTGCTCTCTCTCCTGCCCTCCATGGCCCTGTTCTTTCCTGATTTCCTCCCTGACCGACCACCCTTTTTCTTTAGACATTTGCTCTTTGCTGACCTTGGTTCCCTGTTGGGGGTTCCTGACCTTGGCCTTAGCCCCTTCTCCCCTCCCGCCACCGCATCTGTGGCTGCTCCTGCCCTCCTCCAGTAGCCGTGCCTCGGGACACAGGCGGCCCGCTCAAAGCCAACTCCTGGGCAGCCTCCGGTCCCTCGCTTGCGCTCCTTGGCCGTCCTCAGGAAGGCCAGCAGAGTGATCTTTCTAGAACCAGCCAATCATGTCAATTCTCCTTCTCAGAACCCTTCGAAAGCATCCTTTTGCGACAGGGTAAAATCCAAGTGTGATCTACAAGGCCCTTGTCCACTGGCCTTTGCTTATTATCATTTGAGCCTCATTCCCCCACTTCCCCACGTGGTGATTTAAGCTTATCTTTGTGTTTGTGGATTCAGAAACATCCCATGTGTTTTTTCATGCCTTTCTACCTCTGCACAAAGGATACCTCATGCCCGGAATACACATTTCCTGCCTTGTCTCCTTCTCCAAATCCTGTTTGTACTTCGAAAGTCAATCAGATGTTCATTCATTCATTCTTTCTGAGCACCTACTATGTGCCAAGCATTGTGCTAGGGGTTGGGGGTTCGGGGTTGGAGCACTGCCTGAAGCCCCGTCAAGAAGAGCTTGTCACCTGGCCGTGAGGAGCGTGGTCAGCAGAGAGCCGCTAGATGCCCGTCACTTTGGGGTTTGCCCCGGACACAGAACACTGCCCTGCTCAAGGTCACGCCCTTCCTGAGGCCGCTCCCCTCTGGTGACCAAGCAAGGACGGCACTTCTGCACCATGAGGAACAATTGGGGTGGGCGACACCGACTCCAGAGCTTCTGGCCCGGCTGGCTGAGATTTTGCCAGGCCCACATTGCCAGCCGGCTTTCCCTCTGCCCAAGCCTGCTGCGGCCCCTGCCCTGCACAGTTACTATCCCTAATGGTGGTCTTGCCCTCCAGGCTCCATCTCAGCATTGGCTTCCTTGGAAGCCTCCACCCAGAGCAGGGAGGCAGTGACAGATGAAGCAGGCCCAGGTCTCCGACGCCGAGGAGCTTCATGCTGTTGGCGGAGACCGGCAGGGAGGCCGTGAAGCTGGGGACATAATTGCAGGGGTGCCAGGTGCTATGGGAGCACGAAGCAGGACATGGGGTAGAAAGCAGGTGGGGGAGTCAGCGGCAGTCACTTCGAGCAGGTGACTCCCTGCTGAGACCCTCGGTGTGGGGTCTGGGCAGAGGGGACGCCCAGCACCGAGGCCCTCAGGTGGGAAGAACCAGGGTGTGCCCAGGAAGCGCAGAGGGGCCGTTGTGCCTGCAGTGGGGAGTGGGGACCCAGATCTCGCAGGGCCTCCTGCTGAGTAAGGTCTCTATGCTCACAGTCCCGGGAAGCTCTGGAACGGGTTTTTCTTTTTAATGCTTTAAAAAAATGTGTTAAAACACACATAACGCAAAGTGTCCCATCTTTACCACTTCTGCGTGTACCGTTGAGTGTATTAAATCCATTCACATCGTGTAGCCGTCCCCACTGTCCCTCCCCATGGCTCTTTTCATCTTTCCGATCGGCTCATTTCACTCAGCGTAGTGTCCTCGAGGTTCATCCATGTGACCTACTGCAGACTTTCTTTTCCTTTTAAGGCCAAATAATGTTGCATTGTATGCGCAGATCACATTTTGCATGCTGCATTGTATGCGCAGACCACATTTTGCTTCTCCATTTGTTGGATGCTTGGGTTGTGTCCACCTTTTAGCTGTTGTGGATAATGCTGCTGTGAACACGGGTGCACAGTCTGGAAGGTTTTAATCTGGAGAGATGTGGTCTAATTTCCCTTTTGTAGGGACGCCCCTGACTACTCTGCGGGTGGGGGCAGGGTGAGAGGGGGTGACCAAGCAGCTCAGCAGAAGGGATGCTGGGCTTTGGACCAGCTGGTGGCAGCGGGGTGAGGGTCTGAGAGCCCCCAGACAGGCTCAATGTTGGCTAGGACAGGTGAGGCAGAGGGAGGCGACGGGATGAGCCAGGTGAGTTTCTGGCTGGGGCAGGTGGGTGCATGGGGTGCTATTCCTGACAGAAAGAAGACGCCAGGTGGAATAGGGTTGGGGATGGGGACAGAGTGGAGCCTTCTCTGACCTGCAGTTCCCGTGGCTGATCTCTCACTTCTATACGGTTATGGCCTCCCCATACAGTGTTTCAACTGTACGATTCTTTACTTGACTTTCATGTCACGGTTGCTAAACAGGGAGCCATGGCGGGATCAGTGCAGGAGCCCTGCTCGTCATGTGAAAGCTGGAGGCCATGATGAGGCTCAGGGGTGCCTAACCACACTCGAGACCGCAAGTTCCAAACTAGCCAGCCACGTGGGCTCACTGAGGAAGCTGCTGTGTGTCCAGATGATGCAACACCAAGGAGCTGAAAGATTAGGAGAGGAAGGCCTTCTGAACTAAGAGCAGAATGATCTCTGCGGCAGACTGCAGAGGGAAGAGAAACAATAACAAGGCAGAACAGAGTAAAAAAAATACCTGGATGAGAAAGAGCAAAACGGAATCCATGTAGGTAACTGCTTGTGTATGCATAAAAACTCTCCGGAAGTGGTGGTACTGGCTGTTTCCAGAAGGAACAACCATGCGGGAGGGAGACTGAGAAAGGAAGCTTTTCACTTTTAACGCTTTGGTGCCCTTGGCATTTGGAACTGTGTAAATATGCTATCGATTAGAAACACATTTTTTTTTTTTCAAGTAGGCTCCACACCCAGCACGGAACCCAACACAGGGCTTGAACTCACGACCCTGAGATGAAGACCAGAGCCGTAATGAAGAGGTGGATGCTTAACCGACTGAGCCACCCAGGTGCCTCTCAAAACAAATTTCTAAAAAAAGACTTTATTTATTTATTTATTTATTTATTTATTTATTTATTTGAGAGAGAGAGGGAGAGAGCGCACACAATCCAGGGAGGACAGAGGGGGACGGAGAGAGAGAATCTGAAGCAGACTCCTCACTGATCTCGGAGCCTGATGCGAGGCTCAATCTCACCACCTCGAGATCATGACCTGAGCTGGAACCTAGAGTCAGAGGCTTAAATGACTGAGCCATGTAGGCTGCCCCATAACAAATTATTAAGAGAGAACAGGTCTAACACCTGCCACAGCATGGATGAACCCTAGGGACATTATGCTAAGTGACAAGCCAATCACAGAAAGACAAATGTGCTGTGATTCCACTTACATGAAGTCCTTAGAGGCGTCAGGCTCACAGAGGCAAGTTCACGGGCTTGTCAGAGGCTGTAGGGGAAGAGAATGGGCAGTTATCTTTGTTTAATGGGACAATCTCAGTTTGGGGTGATGAGAACGTCCTGCAGGTTGATGGTGGGGATGGTGGCATGACAATATGAATGTCCTTGCTGCCACTGAACTTAGCACTGCAAGATGATTAAGACAATAAATTTTGTTATGTGCATTTTACCACAATTAAAAAAGTAATAAAAAGGATAGATAATAATAAAATAAAATATAATACATAATAAAATAAAACAATAAAATAAAAAAATGCAGTACAGGTTTTAGAATTGGGCTGAGTTGAATCCCAGACCCATCACTTACTAGTTATATTATTTCAGGTCAAGGAGGTAACCCCTCTCTGCCTTGATTTCCGTGTCTGTGCAGTGAACATGATACTATTATCTGTTGCACAAAAGTGGTGCTGGCGTGGAGAACGTGCTCTGTGAATGAACCTTGCCAACTGTTGTATTTGCCTGTCTCTCTGCTGGGAAGCTGTGAGAGGAAGGTCTTCCAATTTGGAGTTTCCTTGTCCAAGCCTACGCATGCGTGACCAAGGCAGGGAGGATCTGCTTCCATGCTCAGCCCGGGCCATCAGGATGAGCTTTTCTTTGGTTCCAACTACTGCACCGTGTCCATCACATGCTGAGCTGCGGTGGCTTAGCTGATACCCATCTTCCTGACCTGATCCTGGGCCGGGAGGTGAGAGGTGAGCTTACACGAAGAAGAGGAGCTCTGAGGTCCACCTGTACGTAAGCTGTGTCAAGAGGCTTAGAACACTCAGGACTAGCTTCGTGTCCCCTGAGTTGTAGACTTGTAGAGTGAGAATCTCTCCATGTGTTCTCGTCTGAACCAAGGAGGGCTTCCTGGACACATGGCATGACCACTGGGGGACACAGCCCAGTGGCTGTGCAGAGAATGGCCTGATGAGTGTCATCAAGACAGTTCATTGGGTCAAGAATCTTAAAAATGCAGCCTTTGTGAAAGACTTCTGTCTGTGTCATCGAGGGCCGTCCGTGCTATTCTCCACGGTTTGTTGCGGGGGAACGTGCATGTCCTGTTCTAGTTCCCACCATCTCTCTCTGGAGGCTTCTTTTCTGGCTCCTCTGTTCCTCCATGTGCCTCCTTCCTTCCCCTCCCTCCCCTCCTCTGTATTCCCTCCCTGGGCACCTTATCCCTGCTCATAGTTTCAGTTACTTCCTATGTTAAGACAACTCCCTAATTTTTATCTCCATCTCAGCGTTCTTTGAACTGCAGCCTTGACCATCCAATGTCTGCTAGATATCCTCATCTGTATCTTTCAAAGGCCTTCAAACTCACTTTTACAAAGTCAAACTCATGATCTTTGCTCCTAAACTTGGTAGATCTCTCCCCAGGATTATCTCAGCAAATGATCTCACCACCCGATTTGTCACATAACCTGGAGACACTTCTTTGATGCCTCACCCTCCCTGAGGTCATCTTGACCCAGCCCCATGTCTACCACCAAGTGCATAGGCTTGGACGCAGCTTTGAGGCTGCCCCCCTTGCTGTTCTCTGCGGGCCCTTCCAGATCTGTCAATCGACCACCCAGGTCCTTCTCTTCCTTGTCCAACTCCCTCTGGGGCCATCAGCTCTGGGCATCACAGTGGGGGCCTGAGGCTTTAGTTTGATGATTTCCCTCTGCTTTGAGAATATCACAGATTCATGATAGGTTTATTTGAAGGGCTACTTACCTAAGATGTAAACAAACAAACAAAACCCCCTGGAAGCTGAAAATAAAAAGCTCTTCATTATTAAAAGAAAAGAAAACAAAACCCCCATGATATGAAATACCACCGTCCTCCTGGGTCTGACTCCATGATCCAGTGATCTGGTCTCTTGAGACCAGCCCATCTTTCAGACTCGGTTTCAGGTGTGGGAGTCACATGCTGGACCCCTGGGTGCTCCCAGTGCTGCCCCTAGTGGGTTGGTCCCTCCGTGAGCTGGTGGTGAGAGTCGCTGGGGGCTGTGGGTCTCCCAGCACATCACCCACAGCCTTGGACTTTGTTCTCTACATCCCACCTTCACGGTTTGAGGTCCTGGGAACAGAAGAGCTGGCTTCTGGGTCTCTGAGGAACCTAACATCAGACCTCTCTCCTGCCATTAGGAAGGTATGACATGGCCCTTGGTCAGTTCACGGAGAGTCAGTCCCTGCTGTTCCCGGGGCAACGGCCTTCCAGGTAGGAGCCTGGGGGTTTGTCTCAGTTCTGGGTGGGACCCTTCCCTGCTGGTCCTCGGGAGAGCCCTGCTCGGTGGGGGAGGTGTGTGTGTGCGTTTCTTTCCCCCTTTGATTTGCTGTGTGCAGCAGTTACGTAAAAAGTGTTAGTCAATGCTCAGAGTTTCTTAGACGCTAACACCTGCTCCTCAAATCCTTAAACCCCACACACTGTGAGCTCCAGGCCAGAAGCCTAGAGCCTGCCTTGGCACAGGGGGAGGGCTGGGAGCTGCTGTTTCCGGCTACGCCGGGCAATGACCGGGTCCCTGTGCAAAGATAGACTGTCTGAGGGAAGACAAGCCACTTGGTTATTAGCACTGTGGGCATGGCAGTGAATTTGCCTGGTTCCTGCCAGCTCCCCCCTCCCCCACCCCGCCCCCAACCAAAACTGTACTGTGTTGACTCTGCCTGGGTCTGTGTGAGCCCTGACCCTGGGTTGCTGGAGCTTTAGGGGCAGGGCTGGGGGAGTGGCCAGGGAGTCTGCCTTGGAGGGGATGCCTGGTTCTAGCCCATGAGAGGAGCAGGAGAAGGAGACTCAGCCAGAGCCTGAGGGTCCCGGGGGATCCAGAAGTCCCCCTTGGGGACTTGGACTGTAAGGCCCTAGGTCTGCTTGTCGTCCCCCCACCCCCACCCCAAGCATTTAGGGCCCGTGTGTGTGCACGTGGAGCCAGGTTGGTGACTCACGTTCAACGCCCCTTTGGGAGCCTCTGCAGGCCCCACTTAAGGGTCTAGTAGCAATGGTGGGTGGGAAGGCTTGGGCCATCAGCAGCCCCCATCCCATACAGCCAGAGGTATCGACTGGGAGCAGATGTTCAGCCCCGGGGCTCAGTGCTTGGTGTATCCTAATGAGCAGGAAGTTGGGGTGCAGCCTGGGCTGGCATCCAGCTTGCCGCAGGTCCCAGCACGGCCCAGGAAACGGGTTGGAGGCGTGGGTGGGCCATTCTGATCCTATCCATCTGGCTCGGTTGCTGAAGGGGGACTGGTCAGGCCGCAGGTTCATGAGATCAGCTCATGGGGTCCGTGCATGGGGCAAGCTGCAGAATTCAGCCTCCTTCCACCCCGGGCTTCTGGCTCTGTGCTTGCTCTGGATGCAGCCCCAAGTGGAAGCTGATTTCCCCCTGTGGGTTTGGTTTATTCTCTTCCGCCTTGGTGTCTCCTCGGGCTGATCCCTGCATTGACCCAGGAGGGCCTGGCAGCTTCTGGACATTCCCGCCATTTTGGCCGCCAGCCATGATGCATAGGACCTGTGAATATTTTAGCATGTTCCCCAGGTGATCATGTATCTATTGGCTCCAAAATAGAAAAAGAAACCCTAAAAATTTTAAGTAATGAATATTTATCTAGGTAACATCATTTCCCCTAGCTTACTGCAACTCGGTTCAACTATGACCTAGCTTTATGTGGAAGCAATCAAGTTCACATCCTATGAACAAAATGCATCATGTGTTCTCAGGATCGGAATTATTAAATTTATACAAGCCCCTTCAAAAGTTTATCGCCAAAATTAGGCGTAGTGTGAGAAGTGTGTATATTTTAATGTGTTTGATATGATGTGGGGTGGGAACATCAAAACTAGGAGGCCCTCACGTCCCACTCTCACAGTTCTTGCAGCTGTGGGCCTAGCAGAGCACAAGCCACCATCAGAACAGGAAGAGAGGGATCAGAGGGAAGAAATGTCCCAGTTTGTCTCTGGTCCCATCCTCTGATCTATAGCTAGAAAGTTCCATTGGCCTAACCAACTGATATTCAGCCAGCGAAGGAGTCTCACTTTTGTGGTCCGCAGAGGCCAGCTTCCTGGGGGCACAGAGAAAGGTAGAGAACGGATGGGTGGGGTGAGTGTCAAATACAGAAAAACCCAAACGTCATGGCATCACTGTGTGCTACAGCCCTGACTCTTGCTTCTTTCACTTCATGTTATGTCTTGGATATCTTTTGAAATGTTGGCACTTACAGATATACTTGATTTTTGTCAAATTACAGAATATCCCTTTGTAGGATGTCATATAATTTGAGTCACCAGTACCTACCTTATTGCTGGACGTTGGTATTTTCCCCAGTTTTCTTGCCATTACAAGCCACATGGCACCTTGTGCTCCAGGGACTGTCCCTGTAGGAGAGACACCTGAATTCAGACATGCTGTCGCTGCCTAGGGGTGCTGACTCCCCAGGCTGAAGTCTGTCTGCTCCAGCTGCAGAGTTTGGGGCTGGGGAGGTGGGAGCAGGAGGACGCGTGCGGTTCTGATTTTCTCCGGGGATCTTGGTCATTTTCCCAGTGCAGGTTGTCCCTCAGCCCCAGACCAGGGGGAGCTGGCAGACAGGCTGCTGGGGCTGCTGAGAGCGCGCCCTCTGGGTACCCATCGGCCACCCCAGCTGGGAGTCGTACCCAGGGGAAGTGACCTGGTGTTAGCTGTTTCTGGAGGCTGAACCTGAGAGTTTCGGGGAGGGGTGGGCGTGAGTCAGGTGGTGACCTGTTAAGGATCAGAGCACTTTCTTGGCTCCCCAGCCAGGCAGGCAGAGAAGCTGAAACCTGGAGGGTGGGAGGGTGGAACAGGCCTGGGCACTAGGGCCGCTCCCCGTGGAGCCTGGCAGAGCCAGCTGGTTCTTTGCTCTGGGACAAGCTCTTCTGAGGGGTGGGGACAATGGAGTTGATGGAAGTCCCTGTTCTGCGGGTGGAAACTGGTTCCCCTCCACTTTACAGGCCAACTCTGGGGATTTGGGCCACAGGCTGGGGGGTTGACAGAACACATAATACGATTCACTTCTTGCCCTTTCCCAGGAAGCTTGCTTAATTCTGCAAGTTCTTTGTTCCGTGGTGAGTCACCCATGTCCTACCTTTCGTGTCTGTCCTCTCTCACCTTCCCTGCCCTGGGCCTGTTCCCACCCACAGATGTGGCAGGTCACTGCTCAGACCCCTCTGGGTAGGTTGTATGGCCCTGCCCTCGGCTGTCCTGGGGGACATGAGCCGACGCGGTCAGCAGACGTGGGGTGGCCGGCTGGACTGTAGCTGTCCTAGATGCCCGGGGATGGGGGGCAGGGTGGAGGTGGAGAGACCACCTCGAGCTCCCTCTGGCTCTTCGTCTGAGGCAAGGGGTGTCCCACTCCAGAGGAGCCTGGTGAGCCCCTGGGTCTATGTCCCCCAGACAAGCACCTGCGCTGTCCCCTCTGGGCACCGCATCACTTCCGCTCCAGCAGGGTAAGGTGGGCTCACAAGCACGGTGTTCACACAGTGCAGTCCGGCATCATCATATTTTTCTATCTGTTTTTATTTTATTTTATTTTATTTTATTTTATTTTATTTTATTTTTAAAGATTTTATTTATTAATTTGACAGAGAGACAGAGAGGGGGAGAGAGAGAGAGTGCACAAGCAGGGGGAGCGGCATTGGGAGAAACAGACGCCCCACTGAGCAGGGAGCCCGATGCAAGACTCGATGCCAGGACCCTGGGATCATGGCCTGAGCTGAAGGCAGATGCTTCATGGACTGAGCCACCCAGGCGTTCCTTACTGATGTTTTTAAATCCTCTTCCTGCCTGCACCTGGCGTGGGCTGAAGCCTCTGGTTTCAGCAGGGGCCACCAACCCTTGGTAATGCTTGCTCTTTACTTCCCAGCCAATCCTTTTCTGGGTGGGGGCTCTGGAAGCATGGCTCTTTACACGCAATGAGTGCCTGGAGGTCTTTCGTTTCCTCTGAAGGCCTAAGCTTTTGAACTTCAAAAGCCAGGAAAAAGACTCCCCATTCCTCTGCCTTCCTCTGTCTCAGCCCTTCCTGGGGCCGCTGAGTCAGGGGAAAAGCAAAAAGAGGAAAGGAAAATAAGAAGACAGATAACATAGGTGAACGTTTCAAAAACTCTCCACTGCGAATCGCACGCAGGCTGTGCCCTGGGGGAGCCCGGTGGGCCAGGGCTGCTATGACCCTGCCCTGGTGTGAGCCCCGGGTGAGGTCCTGGCTGCCTCCTCAGCCCCAGGCAGGCTGCCCAGGCCCTGGGCTCAAGAGATTCCAGGTGGTTCTCCGCAGCTGCCTCTGGCTTGTTCTTGCCTCTGTGATCTGGAAGGGTCGCAGGGAACATCTGCTCCAGCCTCCGTGCTCTGGAGAAAGGGGTCTCCGGCAGGAGAGATACTGTAAGTTAGGAGAGGTTGCAAAAGTGAGGGGCAGAGACGGGACTTGAACCCGGGCCCTGTGATGCTCTGCCGGGGTGCGGGGGCCGGGGGCGGGGGACTTGGGGGGGGTGCCCTGCTGTGCCGAACTGCAGAGCAGGGCTTGGCCCCTGTGGTTTACGGCTCCAGTCGTAAACGCACCCAGGCTCCAGGGGGCCAAGTCGGGTCTATGGATTTATGCTCTGAATCTCATGGACCCCTGGGGCCTGTAAACATGGTGAAAAACAAGCACTTTTGGCCGCAATAGACGTTCCTCTGAAGCCACTGGTGGGTCTTTTCCAGGTTGATCCAGAATGCCAGGAAATACGATAACTAGAGAGCTCTCATCCCTTGGTCCCAGAGGCTGCAGTTGGAGAGGCGCGGGCTGGGCAAGGGGACACTTGCGAGCGGCCTGTTCCCATTCTCCCCAGAGCAGCCAAAGTGACCTTTCAAAAATGTCAATCAGAGATCCTGTCACTTCTCTTGGCTTGTAAACCCCTCTTGGCTTCATGCAACACTTAGAATGAAATCCCAAATCTCCCCTGGTCCCCACGACCCAGAGCTACCCTCCAGTCCCAGCCTGTGTCACTCCCCCTGTGACTCAGCCCCTGGTGGCACCCTGGCCTCCTTACCCACAGGGTACGTGAGCACCGCTCACTGCTGGACCTTCGCTCTTGCTTTTCCTCTGCCAGGACACTCCACCCAGCTTTATTTCTTGATCACACCTCCCACCGTTGTCAGAGGCGTCAACCCACACAGCTCCTCTGCAGATAGGCCTCCCTCATCACCCTGTGCACGCCCCCTCCCCGACCTTGGTCCCTCTGGGTCCGGCATCTAGTTTTCTGCACGCGTTTGTTTATGGTCTGTCTCCCCCTACAACGTAGGCTCCATGCTCAGAGGCGATTCTCTGGGGGGCCAGCACATAGTAGGTGCTTTCTAAGTATTTGTTGGCTGAATGAATGGGACTCTGAGCCTTTCGCCCTGCAGCCCCATTTCCCGGTGTTCTGCGAGCACTGGTGGGGAGGACGTGTGCAGCATGCGGAGGAGCGACAGACACATACTAAATGGGAACGCGGTCAGTGTTTTCTGGGACAATGAGTGCTCCCCAGGCTCACCCAGACGCCGCCGAGCCTCAGGAACTCCTCCCGTCCCTGCAATGCACTCAGCTGTCTTCCCCCATCACCACCTGCTGGAACAACCCCGCTTGCTGCCCCCCTTCTTCCCTTCAACCCCAGGCGAAAGGCGACCTTCCACAGTCTCCCCTCACCCCTTTAGGGAGAACTGGTACCTGAACTGAGCACATACTCAGTTCTCTCTCTCTCACCAGGTAGGTGCTAATCCCGTCCCCATTTCAAAGATGAGGACACTGAGGCTCAGAGCGTTGCCTGAGGTCTCCTAGCCAGCCAGTGGAGGAGCTAAGATCTCCACCCAGGGAGGCCGACCCCACCTTCTGCTGAGGCCGGCCCAGCTGCCTTTCGCCTTGCTTGCCGTGCTGGTGTCTGTCATCTGCCTGCAGGGACCTGAGACCTCACGGACTGTTCTCATCTCGAAGCTCTGCACCCTCCTTGCTGTTCCCAGAACCTCAGCACCCTGTGAGTCTCAACAGCGTGGCTGGTGGGATTGAACCTAATTCTGGCCCTTCTTACCGCACCCCAAGCACCTGCTCTTTTGGCCTCTTTCCTGGGGTGGTGGTGGAGGAGGCACCCTGATTTTCTTTCTTTTTTTTTTTTTTTTATATATGTGGATTCTTTAGGTATAATTGACCTACAACATTATATTCAGGTGTACGACCTAATGATTCAGTATTTGTATCTATTGTGAAATGGTCCCCATGAGAAGTCTAGGTAACGTCTGTCCACACACAGAGTTAAAACATTTTTTTTTTCTTGTGATGAGAACTTTGAAGATCCACTCTCTCAGCGACTTTCAAATATGCAATCCAGGGTTATTAACCGGAGTCAGCATGCTGTACACCCCTTCCCCATGACTTATTGATTTTATAACTCGAACTTCATACCTTTGGATCCCTTCATGCATTCCACCCACCCCTGGTCCCCTGCCTCTGGCCAGCACTCATCTGTTTTCTCTATTTATTAACTGCTTTTTTTTTTTTTAGAGTCTGCTTTTTTAGATCCCCCCCCCCTTTTTAAAAATATTAAGTGAGATCGTACAGTATTTGCCTTTCTGTCTTATTTCACCCGGCATAATGCCCTCAAGGTCCATCCACGCTGTCATAGATGGCAGGATTTCAGACTTTTCTTTGGCTGAGCAATATTCCAGCCTGTATAGAAATCCTTCTCTACCCATTCAGCCAGAGATGGACACTTGGGTTCGTTTCCATATTGTGAATCACGCTGCAGTGACCACGGGAGTCCAGCTACCTCTTCGAGTTAATGTTTTCGGTTTCTTCCAACATACCCAGAAATGGGATTGCTTGACCACATATGGTAACTCTATTTTTAAGTTATTCTGAGGACGCTCCATGCTGTTTCCCACAGTGGCTGCACCAAGTCCCACCACCAGGGCACGAGGGTCCCCTTCTCTCCGCTTCCTCTCCAACACTCATTGTTTCCTGTTCTCTTTGATACTGGCCCTTCTGACAGGCGTGAGGTGAGGGCTCGTTGCAGTCTTGATGTGCGAGTCCCTGGTGACGAGGGAGGTTGGGCATCTTTTAAACTTTTATTAATTATTTTTACCGATAAAACTTGGTTCATAGAACTAGACATGAAAATTCTGATGGGAAAGAAGATTCTGAGCTGGGGAGGGATTGACAGGACTCCGGCAAATAGGAAGGAAATTCGGTAAACGTCACCTCAAAGTTTTTGTGCAATAACATTCTTCTCTGTGGTCACAGCTGCGAAAGAGTAAGTTTTAAAATACAATCCCGGCTGAAATAATTAAGTCCTCTCTCTCTTTCTCTCTCTCCTCTGGAGGGTCAGACCTTTGTGTGGAAAGGCTGGTGCCTCTGGGGCTCCTTCCTCTCAGCAGCAAGGTCAGAGCTGGGAGAGGCTGGCACCCCCGTCACTGTCCTTTCATTCAGCCCTCATGGGTGAAGGCTCTGCAGGGTGCCAACGTGGAACTGGTTCTGGGGACAGAGTCTAGAGTGACAGACAGATGCTAATCACAAGGTGACAATTTCCATGAAAGAGAGATTTGGGCCGGCCAGAGTAATCACCGGTCCGGTGTTGGAGGAGGTGTCTTGGGGGAGCTCTGTGAGATCAGCAGTCCTTGTCTAGTGAGGGGTGGGAGAGAGCACTGGGGACGGGGGGTGGGGGGTGCGTGAAGCTCGGTGGCCCCGGGAGCAGGGCACACACGAGATGTCAGCATGGTTGGAAGCCGATGCGCTGAGATGAGGCTCAGGACCTCAGGGCAGGGGCCTGTCCACACAGAGCCTTGTGTGCCAAAGGGGCATTTGGCTTCAACTTGCGCACAGGACGCTAGTACCAAAGGTAGTGAAGTGGGGTCTGGGGCAAGCTGCAGGGGAGGCTGGACTGGGGGCCGTGGGGGTAGTGGGCCTGGATGGAGTATATCCTGTGACTATTGGACATCAGAGAACAGGATTTGTTAGGACAGGGGAGGTGAGCAAAGCGAGGTACCCATCCACAATTCAATTCACCGAGTCTTCTAGAAGACCCAGGCTGGGATGGAGTTCGTTGTTTTACTTCTTGGTCATGGCTGTTATATTTGTCGAATGAATGTGAACAATCCCTTTGACTGGACTTCTGAGCTTGGACTTGTTCAGACGGATACCACCCCACACTCACACCCACACTTGGCCTGAGCCCGGCTCTGCCCTGGGCCCCGCAGGCCCTCGCATCATTGAGGTGGGAGAGGCAGCTAGAGGAATGGCCCCCAGCAGGGAATCCTGGGAGTGCCCTAGATGCAGGGGCTGCCTGTCCCCTTCTCAGTGAATCACCACTCCCGTCCCGCCTCTGCCCTGCCCCGCTCCCATCTGGAGGCCCCGGACCTGTGGGAGCCTCTGCCAGGAGGGCCTTCACCTCGGCTGGGAGGTGGTCCCTCTCCCCCAACAGCAAGGGGACCCTGAACCCAGGGGACCTGATAATGGGGCCCGGAGCCATCCCAGTGGGCCCAGCGTCCGGCTGTGGGCTGTGGGTGGGGAGAGGGTTGTGAGCTGGGCTGGGGCACAGGCTGTAACCCAGCTGTCCTCGGCGGCCTCACTTGCTAGCAGGGGAAGTCGCATCTCTCCAAGCCTTGGTTTCCTGTCTGAAAAACGAGAGTAGCACCTGGCTGGCTAGGTCGTTAGGGTCCGAGGGGGTTTGTGGCAACACCGTTGGCCTTGGCCACTCCTTGTTCTGAGCCCTGCGGTCTGGCCCTGGCTCTGGCCAGAGGCTCTCCTCCGAGGTCCTTCTGCCAGGAGCTGAGCTCACGGGGTGGGGCTGGCCTCGGGGACCACATATCAGTTGTTCTCTCTTTCCTGGGAGCTGGCCCAGGGAAGACGGGGTGGGGGGAGGGCGTCTGCTTTTCATCGGGCTGGGGGGCGGCTGCCTCTAATGCCTTTGGCGTCTCAGCTTGTCAGGAGGAGGGAGATGCACTTAACCGGTTGTGGACCAGCTCGGGGCTGAGGAAAGAGCGCTGGGCTTGGACTCCGACAGCTGGCTTTGAAGGCTCACTGGGCCACTTACTGGTTTGGAGACCCGGGTGAGGCACCCGTTGCCTCTGAGCATCGAGGGGCCCATTGGACCACGGGAGTAATGATTTCTGCTCTGCCTACTCCCCAAAGCAGAAATCCACATGCAAGTGCTTGGAAACCATGTAAAATAGGAAACGGGGGGCTCCCCTGTGCATTGGCATTGCCGTGGGGCGGTGGGGGGCGGGCTCTGCTCAGGGACCTCTCTCCACACAGCAACAGACAGGCCTGCAGGCCCAGTGCCTGGCCCCTCGTCTGGAATGGTCAAAGACAACTTTTTGGTCCGTGGAACAGAAGCGCATTTCAGGAGGTGGTGGCTGGTGACCCTGAAGATTGGCAGGGGCTCAGAAAAGGAAGCGTTCACTCCGGGGGGTGTGGCTTGGCGGCAAAACAGCATGATAGTAATCGTTAGCGGTTCCTGAGAGCTTCCTATATGCCAGGCACACGTCTAAGAATTTTCCACGTAGTAAGTCATTACAGCGACCCTCTGAAGGAGGTTACTATTATCTCCCCTTTAACCATGTTTTTAAGGGTGGAAAGGCATTTCGGGAGGAGTCTGATGTGCAGAGGCCTGGGAGCCTCTCCCATCCTGGGGGCGGGGGGCCACCCTGCCGGCAGCCAGGACGAGTGGGCCTAGTGGGGCCTTGGCGGCCAGCCACCGCGTTTAGGTCTGAGATTGTCAGCTGGAGGCTCTTGTGCGACCTAATCCTTGAGGGTGGGTGGGATGGGGCTCCTGGGAGGAGGGCAAGGGCCTTCATGGGCTGGCTTCGAACAAGGAGAGGGGTTCCTCATTCTTCTGTCTTCAAACTTGAGCACAGGCCCAGCTGCCACCCAGGGAGCCCCCATGGGAAGCCTTGACTCTGAGAAGGGCTCAGAAGCTGGGCTGTGTGTGGCCCGGGGGCCTGAGCTCTCAGAGCCTGGGGAGGCTAGGTTTGTAGCCAAGTGGCCCGAAGCGGGTCCGACACGTGCCAGACTGCACCCCGTCGTGGGGCTGACCCCAGGAATGCAGGATGGCCTTGTTTGCCGGGTTACAGAGGAGCCTGGAGTTTTCTGCCCACACTGGCAGGACAATGGCGCCTTCCTGGTCTGAGCCCCTTACACAGCCTAGTCGGGGGGGTGGGGGGCGGCTGGCCCAGCTGGGGACGGGGTGGTAGGTCAATGGGGCCTCAGTGATTAGAAACAGGAAGCAGGGCTGGAACCTCTTCTCCCAAATGAAATGAAGTCCAGGGAGGCCACGGCAGAGTTGGCCACGGTGGGCGCCTTCCAGTCTGACGATTCGGGTGCCCACACCACGGTAGGGCACTCTGGTAAAGAAAAAGCAGGCGAGAGGCACTCCCGGGGGCGGGCTGCCTGCTTTCTGCAGCACCTCTGAGTGAGGACGGCGGGCTGGGAGCGCTGGGTGCGTGTGGGGGCAGATTCCGTTCTGCAGGGCGCCCCACCCGCGTCCGGACCGTTTCTGCTTGGAAGCAATTGACAAGCACGCTGGAATTTCTAACCAAGACGGCGACAGGGTAAGAAGAGGCTTGAGGGAAGCGGCAGAGTTTTTAGTCATGAGGCATCCAGGGTGTGATATCTGTGCAAAAGCCAGAGATGAGATGAACAGAGATGGCCAGGAAGATTGGGGAGGCAGGGGGCAGGAAGGCCAGATCCGGGGTGAGGTCACCAGGGAAGCATGCGGGCCCACAGTGAGCTGTGGGCTGAGTGGGCCCAGGGGAAGGGAGGGGAACAGACGGAAGGGAGGAAGGGAAGAGCTTGCCTTGGCCTTTCTTACTTTGTAAAGATTAAGTACTTGGTGTCTGAATGGAACGTTGGGACAGAGTTCAGGAGTTCAGCCCCCCAGGGATCGGCGCTGGGTGGACAGTGGGACATTGTTCTTGAAGACGAGAGAACCCCAGCCTTTGTTCTCATTCCACTCGCGGAGTAAATATTCCCGGATTTGGGGTGAGACTGGCAGCCACCTGTGCCAGTTAGTCGGTAAATACTTCGGAAACTGCCCTTTGCCCGAGAGGCACTTGGGGTAGTTCTGTTTATTGTCTGGCAGGCCTGGCCTTGGGAAAGGTTGAAGGGTGAGCGCAGCCGGGAAGGGAAAGTGACCTGGGAAGGGGCCGCTGTTCCTGGTGGCCACACAGGGTGAACTCGATCCCCACCTGCTCTTCTGACGCCAAGTCACTCTTTGCCAAACTTCTGGGTGGGGCCTTGTGCTCTTGGCACAACCCACATTTCCCTTTCCAAAACCTTGAGCCCCGTCCTGTTCCCACAACCCGGCTCTGGAGGCTTCTACAGCACAAGCGGCGTCCACGTTGGTGTTCAGAGCGGCCGGCCTGGCCCCCAGCATCCCTGCCACGGGTTCTGGCCAAATGCTCACCTGATGGTTTGAGGAGGCAACCTGGCCTCCCGCGGAGGTGTGCCGATGCCTGGCCCCAGGTCCCCACGGCCTCGCCAAGTCACCTGGGGCGAACTCGGGAGAAAAGCCAAGGGGGCACCGTCACTCATCCAGACCGGCCACAGGATTCGGACATACCTGTCGTCGAGGGTGTTTTTTTGAGAAAACTGGAGACATTCAGATATTGACTAGTACATAAGGTGAAAGTTTATTGACATGGAAAGGTGGATTGTTAACTGAGAAAAGGTTTTAAAAAGCATGGATGGTATGATTTTATTTTGGAAAACATACAACAGGTGTTAATAGCAGTAGCCACTGGGTGACAGGAAATGTTCCCCCTATTTTTTTCTTGTTTCTGTGGATCTATGTTTTCTTATAACTTATTTAAGAATCGTTATTTTTTCCAACTTCTACAATGCACATATGCCCCTTTTAGTTAATTACAAGGTTATTTTTAACTTAAACATGTTGACTAAAAAATTGTTACCCTGGAAGGGAACAATCTAGGGGCTGCTTGAACCAGAGCATTGGGTGGTGGACCCTCAGCCCCACCTCAGAGGTTGGGAAGAACCGACCTCTTTTCTGCTTTTCTGCCAGCTGTTGTTTAGAGCCAAAACCCCATCCAGGTTCTGCACAGAATCCAGAAAGTGCTGATATTTGCAGAGCAAAAAGCAGTTAACTCTGAGATGATCAGCGATCGGAAAAAAAAAAAGAAAAGAAAAGAAAAAAGAGAGTGAGAGAATCCCAGTCTGCTTTCCTCTGTCAACCCCATCCATGCCTGGCCCTTCTTGCTCACTGTCTAAAAATCCAACTTCACTTTATTTTTTTCTTTAAAGATTTTATTTATTTATTTGACAGAGAGAGAGACAGCGAGAGAGGGAACACAAGGGAGAGGGAGGCTGAGCAGGAAGCCCGATAAGGGGCTCGGAACCAGGACCCTGGGATCATGACCTGAGCTGAAGGCAGATGTTTAATGACTGAGCCACCCAGGCGCCCCCCAACCTCACTTTAATAGTGGGTTGGGAAAAAAAGCAGAGTTTGGGGACGCCTGGGTGGCTCAGTCGGTTAAGTGTCTGCCTTCGGCTCAGGTCCTGATCCCAGGGTCCTGGGATCAAGTCCCGCATCGGGCTCCTTGCTCAGCGGGGAGTCTGCTTCTCCCTCTGTCTGCTGCTCCCCCTGCTTGTGCTCGCTCTCTGACAAAAAAAATAAAATCTTAAAAAAAAAAAATCAGAGTTTGAAGGATAAATTTGTTAAAACGTGGTGTTCTTTCCTGCTTCTCACCTGTAGCGCTCTTGGGACGGCCCATACGCCCTGTGCAGGTTTTTTTTTTTTTTTTAATTTTTTATAAAGTTCCATGATTTATTACTTGCGTATAACACCCCGTGCACCATGCAATACGTGCCCTCCTTAACACCCATCACCAGCCTATCCCATCCTCCCCCGCCCCGGAAGCCCTCAGTTTGTTTCCCAGAGTCCACGGTCTCTCACGCAGGTCTTGAAAGGCGCTGGGCGCCGTGGGAGAAGTGACAAGGACGGTGCAGCGAACAGAGATGCTGAGATCAGCATCAGTTTGATCTCAGGGGAATGAATGCCCCGGGGAAACTCCAGTTTCTCTGGGCCTTTTTTACATCTTTCAAAAGGGCTCCCTGTGGGCACCCCCCCATCTTTAACTCCCTGCAGGAGATACGCTATGTACGACTGTGGCTCAGTTGTTTTGGGGTGGATGGATGGAAGTGGGGTGGGGTACGGGAGAAAGGCGCTTCCCACTGCATGGTACCTGCATTCTGGATGGGACCACTCTGGGCACCCATACCCACTCCTGGCCCCAAGCCTACCTATGGTCCAGGCCCAAATCCCCCAATCCCTTTCCTGGCCCGCTTCGCCTCTGTCCTTCAGCCCGGCCCCCATTCCCTTGGGGGCCACTCAGGGAGGAGGAAGAGGACACCTGGGTTTCTCCGAGCTGGACAAGATTCTGTGGGCCCCTCCTTGCTCCCCGGATGCTGAATGCAGTGCTGGCCTGTGCAAAGGTGAAGGCTGCCCTGAGGACCACAGAGCGGGCATGGGGCTGAAGGGCCGTGCCCCTGCCAGCTTCCCCGAACACCACCCACTTCTGATGCGAGGGACCCTGACAAGGACCAAACACACGTCCCATCCACCTTCCTTTGCCCTCAGGGTTTGTAATCTTTCATGCCAGAGAGGAACACGTCCAGGAAGGACATTATTTGAAAAAAATAATTTTTTTGTTGTGCAACAGCTGTGAGGTTAAGGCCTTTCCAGCCCAGTGCTGACTGTGGTAGCTGCTGGGGTGGACACCCACTCTTGGCTCGGGGCCCCTCTTGTGCTCCTTCTCAGTTCACTGTTTTGGTGTGTTTAGGCCAAATACAGTGTATCTGTCTTCCTGGCTGGAAGGAGCCACGGAGGACAGAGTCTGGGGCTGTCTGAGCGTGCTCACCCTGGGGTCCCTGGCATCTGGCCTCACGTGTGGAATAGGTTTCTGTTGTTTTAAGAGTCAGACACGTGGTTTAAGAGTCAGGGACGTGGTTGATTTTGATGGGTTCTTTGGGGCATTTGCTAGCACTGTTTTTGGGATAAATCTGCCCTAAAATAAACTGTAGAGTTTTGGGGCACCTGGGTGGCTCAGTCGTTAAGTGTCTGCCTTTGGCTCAGGGCGTGATCCCAGGGTCTTGGGATCGAGCCCCGCATAGGGCTCCCTGCTCTGCTGGGAGCCTGCTTCTTCCTCTCCCACTCCCCCTGCTTGTGTTCCCTCTCTCGCTGGCTGTCTCTCTCTCCGTATAATAAATAAAATCTTAAAAAAAATAAAATAAAAAAATAAAAAATAAACTGTAGTGTTTAGATGAAAATGAAGGTCAGAAACAGGAACCCTCTTTTGGTCCCCAGTTTTCTGAGTAGATGATTCTGAGGCAGTCAAGAGAGGTCAGTCTTCCTGTGGGTCCCGGGCAACGCTGGATGGTTTACAGTTTGCTGCCCTCTAGTGGTACAGACTTGGTGACGCTCCTCTTTCCCAGAGCGTCTCGCTCACGGGGGAACGTGTGGGACGAAGCAGAGAGCCATGCGGTCTTCGCTGAGGGAATTCCCAGGCTACTGGAGGCGACTTTCCCTTGAACCATGGTCTGAGGGCAACAATCCACGCCTTGGGCTGTACAAGGGGGCCGACGTACGTACCCTAACCTAAGTGGGCCGCCTGGCCAAAGAGGTCAGGGGGCCCCCAAGCCGAGCCTCCAGCGCCTCCAGCAGTCTCTGACAACTAGAATTGCTTTCCTTTTGAATGGTGGAACTGATAAGCACAAAATGAGCTGTGGCAGCTGGCCTTCCTCCTTGCCCCCACCCCCATGCCCTTAGTGATGGCTATCTTCTTGTCTCTTCTCTCCCAACCTCTCACATAATTCTGCTTTGCTTCCCTTTTGGGCTGAATTGTGTCCCCTCAAAATCGGTATGTGGAAGCCCTAATCCCCAGTACTTCAGCACGTGACTGTATTTGGAAACAGGGCCTTTGAAGAGGTTGAAGAGGCTGTTGAGTTAATGGGGCCGTGAGGGCGAGCCCTCACCCAATCTGACTGGTGTCCCCATCAGAAGAGGACGGTTGGCTACAGACGTGTATAACGACCACGTGAGGACACAGCGAGAAGATGGCCATCTGCCAGCCAAGGAGAGGCCTCAGGAGACACCGAGCCTGCTGACCCCTTGATCTTGGACTTCCAGCCTCCAGAGCTGTGAGAACCTAACTTCCCATTGTTGAAGCCCACGTCTGTGCTGTTTTGTTGGCAGCCCTGGCAAACAAATACAACCCTAACAAAATACTGATTTCTACAGGACAGTGGTTGCATTTTGAGGGTTACCCCCTTTTTTTTAATTTAGAGGGAGAGAGAGAGAGACATAGAGGGATTGAAAGAGAGAGAAAGAGGCAAAGCAGGCGAGCTCAGGAAGAGGGAGAGAGAGAGGGAGAGAGAATCGCAAGCAGACTCCCTGCGAGTGTGGAGTCCAACGCAGGGCTCGATCTCACGACCCTGACATCGTGACCTGAGCCAAAATCAAGAGTTGGACACTTATGGGGTGCCTGGGTGGCACAGTCGTTAAGCGTCTGCCTTCGGCTCAGGGCATGATCCCAGAGTCCTGGGATCGAGCCCCACATCGGGCTCCTCCGCTGGGAGCCTGCTTCTTCCTCTCCCACTCCCCCTGCTTGTGTTCCCTCTCTTGCTGGCTGTATCTGTGTCAAATAAATAAATAAAATCTTTAAAAAAAAAAAAGAGTTGGACACTTAACCAACTGAGCCACCCAGGCGCCCCAACATTTTGAGGTTTTCAAGGATATAAACACACCCACTCTCTCCTGGGCCCGGCCGCAGTTTCTCTATCTGTCCAGAGGGTCCTTAAGATAAACACGGAGCAGTTTTCCTTTAATCTCCTTTAATCTTTAGGGTAATCCATTTTATAGATGAAAACATTCCTAGAAGTTAACTCGCCCAGGGTCACCCAGGTAGTGGGGACAGTCAGGATTCAGACTCAGTTGTGCCTCCAAGTGCCACCTCTTCCTCTGTAGCTCAGACAGCAGGCCGGCCCAGGAAGGGGGTGGGCTGGGCTCTGGAAGGGGGTGGCTGTCTGGTAAACCGCGAGAACACTTTGCCCTGCTGATCCTTGCAAATGGTGGTCTGGTTTCTCCCTTAACCTATTGAGAAAAAGCTCCATTCCTCTGAAAAACTCGCCAATGTATTCCACGAGGCAGGACGTACGGACACATCCCCACACCACCCTCTTCTCGAAAGCCCTCAAGTTAGTACGCCTGTCTGAACTGACAGAAACAACGGGAGCTTGTGGACATTCTGGTCTTTGTCAACAGTGACTCCTAACCACACTGTTATTCTTTCAAAATATATTTTATTAGTGGCACATGGAATTTAAAGTTAAGCAATTTCTTTCCAGAGAGAAGGTAAGACCTGACAGACTAAAAAATTGTCACAGCAGAAATACCATTTCCAGTGTAGACAGAGATTACTAGGAAGAGTTTCCACCAAGGAAATTACTTTCCTCACACGCTGACTGTGTTGTGCACATGGCCCCTGCAGTCGTGGGGGTCCGCAGCCCCAGACGGCGTGAGAACACAGTAGATGACCCCATGGGATCGGCGCGCTGGTTACGGCAGCGGCAGGGGGGTCATGAGCCCCCTTGCTCTGCACAAGCACCAGGAGGGCCTGCAGCATGCAGAGGCTGGTGGGAAAATGCTAGGCCAGCGGACTCACGTGGAAGCCCAAGAGAACCCTCAGACCCGCAGGAGCTCTGCAGAGTCCCCATTAGACCCTTCACCTGCAGACTGGGGGCTAGGGGTTTCCAGGGACGACTTTTAAAGTATCTGGAAACACGTCTACATTAGTAAGTCAGAGGAGAACTGAACCTTCTTCGAAACATCAGCTTCTCCTCTCGTGGGTTCTTTCCCCCAACATTCTTCTGACTTAACATGAACTCCACAACCAAGAGAGCCCCAGGAGGTGTTGGTCCCCTCCCACCTGGCGAGCCTGCTGCTTCTGTCCCCGCTGTGGGTCTCCCGATCCCAGATGGCACTCCCTGCATTGAAGTGGCTGCTGTCCTGTTCAGATCATGTCATTTCTTCTTTCTAATCTAAGACACTGGGGATGATTCATAAGAAAGACTCAGGACTTAGTCATCTGCACTGGTCTTATTTTGACCTTAAAAGGGGCGTTTCTCTCAGCACGTCCAGATCCGCCCCTCAACCAAACACTCAGATACTCATTGATCAAGGCGACAAAACGAGTGACAGACTGCAGAATTTTCCATTTCTAGATCTAATTGATTAAGCCAAGTCTCCACACTAGGAAACTGGACTTTCCCTCCAAGCTAGCATCTAGAACAATCTTCAGGGCCCTAGGGCAGGTCAGCGACACTGGTCTCGTCGAGGTCAATTCCAGAGTGCAGCTTGCCATCCTTGGCGGCCGCCCAGGGCATGGAGGTGGAGGTCCACTTCACCGCCCAGTCTCCTGCTTTGCTGACCAAGATGACGCCGCCTAAACCCTTCAGCTTTGACTTCATATAACCCAACGCCATGTCGGCCGCCTCTTCCAATGTCCTTCCTGGAAACGAGGAAAGGTTGAGAAACAACACACCTTGCAATGAAAGGAATCTGATGGGAAAATCAGTGGCAGTATGAAAATCCAAAGTGAGTTAACAAAGATTTTTGGGCAAATGATTTCTATTTGAATGCTTCAAAGAAGGATCCTCACCATAAAATGCCCTGTTTGCACCGAGACGGAGCCTAGCATCAGCCTAAGCAGAGCTGCCTTCTCTCCCACACCCAGGCTCAAAGTCTCTCCACTGCCCCTGAGATGCCCAACACGGACAGTATTCTAAGTGCACTTCTTTCCAGATCCTGACAGAAGGCGGGAAGAAGTCAAAGTAGCGTTAACGACCTGAAAGGAACATCTAAAGCAAATGCGAAAGGGTTTCATATACTTTACAGCCTATTATAAAGAGTTTCCATTCACTTGTCTTCAGACAGCGTGAACTTGTTCTCTGTACCTTGTTCTACGTGGAAGAGAGTCAGTCTGGCCAGATTCACCTTCAGGATGCTCTCCCCGTGCCCCGTGGTGGAAATGGCGCCAATGTCGTTGTCGGCATAACCTCCAGACCCTGCTCAAAAAAGGTGGACTGGTTCAAACTGAGCAGCACAGTGAAGAAATTCAAACCCATACCAAGTCTAAGGATACATAAATGTTAAATCCCAGAGAGGGCCAAAGTGTGAACAAAGGTCAGCAGCCGTGACCTTGAGGTGCAGAAGTGGTGTAGTAAGTGCCAGGTGATGACCCTAAAATCGGGGGGGGGGGGGGTGTTGGCCTGAGCTCTCACGGAGCAGCCCCTCCAGGACGGCTCTTGCTCCTCCGCGAAGTCCACACAGCCACTCCCAGGCCCGCCACTGACCCCGCCCGGGAACTAGAGGGCCTATGTCAATGTCAACACAAATGTTTCCATTTGTACCAGCACTGCGACGCCTTCAGGCCACTCAAATCTATTAGCGGCCAACCTAAATTCTCAGCTTTTTCTCAGTTTGTTAATTTGAGCCCATGCCTGGGAAGAGGCTTTGTGTATGTAACCGTTTGGGACTAAGTCTGCAGATCCTGAAGCTGGGGCTAGAGAGAAGAGGCTCTCCGGGGCTCGCTGGGGGCCACCTGAGCCTCCCCAAGTCATCCCCGGAGCCTCCAGCCTCGGAAAAGCCTCGTACCTGCTGGATACAGGTGCCCTCTCAAAGGGTGCCCTGCCCAAGTACTCCCCCCCCCCCGAAATGCTGGGGCTGCCGGAAGAGGCGGGGAGTGAAGAGGAGAGGGTGACAGGTGGATGGCAGCGGAAGGGGCGGGTCAGCAGCGGGCCACAGAGCCTACCTATGCACGGGGTGTCCCCAACCCGGCCGACCATTTTATTAACGATGCCGCCCGTCGAGGTCGCGTAGGCTACGTTTCCTTTGGAGTCCAAGGCGACGGCACCCACGGTTCCCAAGTCTCTGCCAAGAATAAAGAGAAAAGGGACAGACTGAGACGAGAGACCCTGATGTCACAAGTAACATCGGAGCTGAACAGCACTTAAATTCCCACATGAGATGCTAATGGTAAGTGGGGCGCACTTTGATTGCGACATTCGCGTCTCACGTTAGCTTTCCACTCTGCACGTCAGAGAGATTGCTAGACGTTCCTTCAGCTCTCAGCTTTAAGAGCACATCCCGTCCCTGCACCACCGTCCTCTAGCTGTGTGACTTAGTTACTAAGTTTTCTTAGTAACTGCGTCTCATTTTGCCCACCTATAAAACAGGGATAAAAAGAATTGAGTGCATCTCAGACGATGTGTGCATAAAAATCCCTTGGATCCCTGGGCCCGCCCCGCACTTCTCACACCTCCCAGGTGATGCCGACGTTGCCTGTCACACCCCACTTGGCCTGTTTCACGGGGCTTGCTGTAAAGATGAAGTTATTGTTTTCCCTATTAAACATTTTCAAGTAAAAAAATTGGAAAGAAAAAATTGGAAGAAATTGTGCAACAACAGCTATAATACCCCCCCCCCCAAGCTACAATGAACTATGTTTGAGGCACATAGTAAGTGCCAGGCCCAGGAGTGAACAGACAGTGTCCCTTCTCCCGTGCAGCTTGCCTTTGGGGGCAGAGGGCAACAGAGCGGTAAAAATTTGTTTTATGAACAACGGTAAAAATGACAACTCCAGCAGCACGGAGAGGGCTTTCTGCAGGGCCTTGCTGAAGGAGGGGAGGGCAACCCACACGGCTTGCTGGGGAGTGTGCTCCTGCAGCTGGACCACGGCTGGGACGCTCACGGCAGTCATGCAGGTCACTGCGGTTGCGGAGAATAAAGCGAGGGAGAGAGGGGAGGGGGTCAGGGGATGGCCAGCAGCCAGACCTTGGAGGCTCTGACGGGCGGGGTGACCGTACACCCTGGTGAGCCAGGACAGTCCTGATTTCTCCCCATGTAACAGCTCCCCTTTCACTCTCAAAGTCAAGTTCTGATCTGAACACTACGTCATGTGGTCCTCCGACGTATAGGCCCTGAGTGAGATGGGAAGGCACTGTGTCCCAAGGTGAGTTCAGTTTTAAAAATATCATTCTTACCACCACCCTCATCCACCGGAATGCCTAAAACGAAGACGACTCGTATCGGGCGAGGGTCAGGAGGTGCGGGACTGGAACACTCAGTCACTACTGCTGGAAACGTAAACTGGGGCAACCCCTTCGGAAAGCCATCTGGCAGGACCTACCAAAGCTGGCTTGGCAATCACACGCCTCCCTTTCTGCATTCTTCCAGCAGAACTGTGGAGCGACGCTCACCGAAAAACATACACCGAAACGTTCGCAGCAGGACTGTGTGTAGTAATGGCGAGCGGAAAGTGACATAAATGTCCGCCAGAGGCGCAGCAGGTGGCCTGAGAGCGTCCTGGCACCAACTCCCCTCCTGCCGTGCCATGAGCTGCTGCGCTGTGTGTGCCACACGTGGACGGACCCCCGAAATAGCACGAGGAAAGAAGGCACCAAATAAAGTACACACTACACGGTTCCACTTAAATGAAGTTCGAAAACTGGCGACTGTCGTCCACCGTGTTAGAAGCCGGGTACGTGGGTGCCGTCAGGGCAGGGCTGGGAAGGGAGCGTGGTGGGGAGCGTCGGGCGATGATCTAGTTCCCCACCCCCTGGGGGCCGATTTTGTGGGTCCGCTCGGTGAAAAGCCATCAGAGGCTCCGTAAGACTTGTGCACTTCTGTGTGTATGCCACACATGCACAAAATATTTCTCGCAGAATAATCATTCTGGCAGATGTGTGTGGAGTGAGGGAGACAAGAGAGGAACCAGAGACTGGTCAGGAGGCTTGAAGAGTTGCTGGCCTCTGTTGGGGTGCTCCTGGGATGCGGGGAAGCAGGCTCGGCTCGGGACACTCTGGAGGCAGAGCTGACAGACTTTGCGGGGGAGTTGGGTGTGAGAGAGATTATGGGCGGCTCTAAGGCTTTGGCTCCCAGAACTGAAAGGGTACAGGAACCATTCACTGAAAGGGAGACTATTAGGAATAGGTTTTTTGGTGTTTTCTGGTTTTGTTGGTGGGTGTGGCGTGACGTTAGGTGGGGAAATCTGGGCTTCAGTTCTGGACACAAGCTTGAGGTACCGGTTGGGCAATCACGTGGAGAGAGCGAACTGCAGCTCGATGTGGGCTGGCAGTCAGGGGGCTAGAAAGAGAAATCTGGCATTCTGCTTGGAAGAAAACAGGAACCCTATCTTCCAGCGTTCACAAAAATCAGCTCCAGAGTTCAAGGCCTGACTATAAAACAAAACAAAATTCTTCAGGAAAATCTAGGTGACTACAGATGTCTCAGGGTGGGGAATACCTTCTATGTTTCTAGTCCCAAGAAGTAGACAAGAGAGGCAGACTGCGTATTTGATTACGAAAAAGTAAAAACTTGTGTATGGCAAAAATACCATAAGCAAAGTAAAAGCAAGACTAAAAACAACAGATTTGGATTTTTTTTTTTTTAAACAGAGAAGACAGCCTTAAGACTGAGAAGAAGGAACATAACAATGAAAGAGAAAAAATGATCATAGGACAAAAATAGACAAATTCATAGAAACCAATGGCCCACCAACAAATGCCAAATGCTCAAACTTGTTGATAATCAGAGAATATAACTTAAAGTGACAGCGTTACCCTCCTCATGTCAGATGAGGGGAGGCACTCCCAGACTCGGCTGCTGGCAGGTCCACTCCTAACATTCGCTAAGTGTGGAGGCGAGACTACAAATACAAATGGCGGCCCACTACACCATCTGTTTACGTTTTAGAGGCTGTAGATATGTTCTTTTCTCTTAGAGTGATGAATATGTCTTTAAAAATATTGCAAAGCCATGGTTTTTACATGAACGAAAGCAGACAAACCACCAATAATGACTTAATGTAATTATTGTGCCCATCTAGGTCCTTTGTTGATCAGTTATTAATGGCTGGATGAGTGGGAAACACATACGCACCCCCCCTATAAATTATTGTTTACTCCACAAGGTTGATTCATTTCAGGGGGCAGCACGCTCTTATAATCATATGTCCGTACAACATGTGTTCTCTCGACAAACTGCCACATAAGACAGATCTTTTTGAGTCCGTGTAGTTCTTAGCAGGTTTTTAATTCATTTTAATTTGGAGAAGCTTCCCTCTGCTGAGGCAGCAGCAACTGGAATGTTCAACAAAATTCTTAAGGCAATCCTTGGATTTGGAAAGGAACTCCTGATTTGCACATTACCACGCTCAAATGCTACCGGGCATCGTGGGATACGTTTTTGTAACAGAAGACACTATTGCATACTTTGATTTGATCAAACATGTCATGACCGCTCCCTGTAGTCATTTATACCATCTCTGCAGCAGCACCTAGACCCACGCAGAGTATCTTCAGCTCTTTCACATTTCACTGCCGGCGTATTATAAAGAAAACTGAAAGTAGCACTTGTGTTGTTTGATTTTGTGCATGTCTCTCTTCAAATGGCACTATGCTCTGATATATAACAGACAGAAAGACAGCCTCTATCGGAGTTGATTTGGGGATTATTTGTACATGAATCTTCTCCTTCAAGTTGGGCAAGAATTTTTGTTGCCTTCCTTCAGTTTCCTTTTATTTTACTGGAATGCTATTAATAATAATAATAATAATATTATTATTATTATTTTGGAAAGAGGACGCAAGAGAGCCCAAGCGGGGGGAGGGGCAGAGGTGGGGAGAGAGACAGAGAATCCCAAGCAGGCTCCACGCTCAGCTCGAAACCCCACACAGGGCTCGATCTCATGGCCCTGAATCATGACCTGAGCCAAAATCAAGAGTTGGACACTTAACAGACTGAGCCACCCAGGTGCCCCTGAATTGTTATTCTTCTTGCACATTTCACATGCAGTGTGATTTTGTTTCTCTTAATATATTTTCAATCCTTTCAAAAGTGAAATAGCCAAAAAGATTTTTTAAAGCTTTTATTAAGCTTATCAATAGAAATTAACAGTTCATACTAAGTGGCTGTAGGTAGCATCGAATCAAAATTAATTTCACTGTCAAAGTCCATAATTTACTCTTTGAGAATCTTCTGTGATTTCACGGAATTCTTTATCTAAATTCAAAGTAATTACTTTAACAGCACTGGGTTGGTCATTCCCACCATCTGTCTGAGATCTGTTCTAAGGTCAGACAGGAGTCTGAGCGCCCTGTTCCATTTTGGACCTATCTAGAGAACCTTGCATCGGACCCTCTAGTGTCCCACAACATCGGCACTGCCGTGCAGCGGGGGCACACCTCCTAGAAACAGATTCAAACTGTGAGCCTACGTGTCACATGGAATACTTCTGGGCTCTTGGCCAAACTTCCTGTTTATATATCTTTTATTTACCAACCATGTTCACTCCATTATCACAGGCTTGCCTTTGACAGTTTTTTATTTTATTTTTTTAAAGCTTTATTTGAGAGAAAGAGAAAGCGCGCATGTGCAAGCGGGGTAGGGGGAGGGGCAGGGAGACTCTCAAGCAGACTCCGCACTGAGTGTGGAGCCTGATGCGGGGCTCGATCTCAGAGCCCTGAGATCATGACCTAAGTCAAAATCAAGAGTTGGTCGTTTAACCAACTGAGCCACCCAGGTGTCCCATTGCCTTCGAAAGTCTTTTAAGTTCATGCCTAAGATGAAAAGTTCTCCCACTTCTTCTCTAAATCCAAAACACCTACTTCCAAAAGCAGGTGAGTCAGACTTGTTTCTCTTCTCGGGGTCGTACGGTGATACATATAATCAGTGTTAGTTGCTCGATGTGTCTTCTGACCGTGGTACCTTCTAGCTGAACTGAGTATTTTGTTAAAAACATTTTATGTATTTGATTTCATCTCTCACTTATTAGTCACTAAATTAATCTGTCTGAATTCTCTTATCTTAGTGATCATTAGTTGCATTATTTTTTGTCTTAATTACATGTATTATCAAGTTTTGAAATAATTTTTATTAAGCCTGAAATGTCCCACTGTGTTTTGTAAACACAGTGCTGATGATGGAGTGTCATGAAAAGCCTCGTTAGGCCTGGCTAAATACCAGACACACTGTATTATTCTTTCAAGAACATTACAGCCCTGTTTCATATCGTCTTTTTCTTTTTCCGCTGATATCAACTGCCTGTTCTCCCCAGTCCTACTGACTGCACGTGTCCTTTTGGTGTGTGATTATTCGAGATAATCAATGAGCTCTTCCTGTAGTAAAGGACGGGAAATCGCTGGGATTTCATCAGAACTGTCCAAACTGAAGATGTGGCAAGAATATTCCTACTAATCTTCACTGTTGTGACAGGTAATTAAATCTTCATTGGACCAAGAATTTGGAATGTCCTGCTTCTCAACGTTAGCTGGGTCATCCTGGAAGAAGACTGCTTACTTTACTTTTTTTTTTTTTTTTTGACAGAGACAGACAGTCAGCAAGAGAGGGAACACAAGCAGGGGGAGTGGGAGAGGAAGAAGCAGGCTCCTAGCGGAGGAGCCTGACGTGGGACTCGATCCCAGAACGTCGGGATCACGCCCTGAGCCGAAGGCAGCCGCCTAACGGCTGCGCTACCCAGGCACCCCTGTTTTGTTTTTTAAAATGCGTGTGGATTGCGTCCTGGAAGATTATTTTCCTTCTGTTTACCTCTCAGCTTTTTGTTTTCTTTTGTGAGCTCTGCGTTTGTATTCTTTTTCTATCAAAATCTTGATTTAACATGCATTTTCAATAATCTAGGGATTAAAAAGATGTAATTGTCTTGAAAGTGTACAAAATTAGGATATATTTTCATCAAAAATGAAGAGCGAATATAACTGAATAAATATAAATGAATTGCAGATATAATTTCAAAAAGTTAAGTTTTTTCCTAATATACCAATCTATTAATATTAAAGTCAAAACATGAACTATAATTAGTGAATATAACATTTTAAAATTACGTAAAAGCTAAAAATGTTAATATATCTTAACAAATAAAACCATTTGTAATTCTACCATTCAGTGTCCATTTAGCTGCCAACATAAAGAGCTGGTTCTTCATGCAGGTTCTGTCTAGACCTGCACTGTCCAATATGGCAGGCAGGGCTACCTGCACCACTGGCCACTGGAAGCGTGGGCAGTCCCCGGGGGAGGGGTGTGCTGCAAGTGTAGTATGTGGGTCAGATTTTGAAGATTTCATGTGAAAGAAAAATGTAAAATACCTCCAATAATTTCTTATATTGATTACATGCTGAAATGATAATATTTTGGATATACTGGGTGAAATATATGTGTGTATGTACATACGTATTTTTTTTTTTAAGAGAGAGAGAGAGTGTGGGTTGGGGTGTGGAGGGGCAGAGGGAGAGAATTGCAAGTAGACTCTGCACTGAGTGCAGAGCCTGATGTGAGGCTTGATCTCGTGACCCTGAGATCATGACCTGAGCCAAAATCAAGAGTCAGACGCTTAACCGACTGAGCTACCCAGGTGCCCCTTACCTGTTTCTTTTCACTTTTTTAACGTGGCTACTAGAAAATTTTAAATTGCATATGCAGCTCTTGTCCTTCTGTTGGACACTGCTGGTCTAGACCGACATATATACACATGTAAGAGTAATGGGCATCAGTTTGCATGTGCAAGTCTTGCAGATACTGTACTAATCCATGAATCCCGCCAGAACCATAGCATAGAACACGTAAGGAGGCAAGAAAATGGATACTTGGCACTACTGGGAAACAGTTACTTTGTTACATAAGAATTTATTTGACAAGTTATTAATTTGTCTTTTTCTCTTACCTAAGTCCTTCTGCTGTTCAATTCCTCCCCCCCGCTCCAAAGCAGTGTCCATTTCCGATATCGGCAGTGGCACAATCCACAAATCTTTAGATTTAGGTGGCCTTTGCTTCTGAGACAGAGAGCAAGAGATGCAGAGAAGCATTTCCCTGGGGGCTGGATGGTGTTAATCGCAAGAGTGGATGATGAGGGCTATGGGTCATGCTGTGCCACTGCTGAGTGACAGAGGTGCCCCAGGTGTCTGTAGCAAGCCAACTGCTTTGTGTATTTGTGATATGGGGGTCCTCTAAAGTGCAGGACCCAGGGCGTAGCCTGTCTCGCTTACATCTAAGGGCAATACTGGCTGGTAGAGATGTGCACTGTTGCAGAATTTTTGGAAAGTGATGTGGCAACACCTGTTAAAACCCCCACGAACCATCGATAAAGCCGCCCCATTCCTGTGACTCTGGCCGACAGGTACAATAGCACACTTGGTAGGGTTATCAAAAGCTACTGGTACATGGCCAAGTTTGTAAAACAGATTCTTAAGCTGGGGACACACCAGAATTACCTGGGAAACTTTTTCCTAACACACCTGCCTGGCCTCTTCACCTCAGATCTATTAAATTTGGTTCTTTATGGAAGGGGACCAGACATGCAATTTTGAAAAAGCTCCCTAGGTGATATTAAAGTATGCTGCTGGTTAAAAATGACAAATCTTAAAGAGCATGAAGAGTACATAGATTATATTCCATTATAAACTCCCAGGCCATATTCAAATCTTATTTTTCAAATTTTGCTTTGAATAAGGGGGCTTTTATTTGAGATTTTGGAATCTGTAACACAGAAAATCATAATTCAGAACAAAGGATTAGTTCAAACTTCTAAGAACTGTACTGATTTGTCTGCACTAGGACAGCATGCTCAAGTAACTTCGGAGAGTTCACCAGCTCACAGACAATCTGTTTTGTCTGCTTAAGATAACGAACTGATCCAGAGGCATCCAGCAGTTAGTCCACTAATGCAAGGCACTCTACTATTGGAGAAGGAACTCTTGGCCAGATGTGAATCGTTATTACAGGAGTAATAAGTGAGGTTAAATGTAAGAATCAAAAGAGCAGTTTTTCCAGGATGCAGTGTCAATTATTTTTGTACAAAAACTGAAACTACCAAGTGATTCTTGACTTATTTAAGAAAGGTGGATAATCGGATATTTGTCGCACATCCACACCTGAGTAAGTCCCCAAACTGCGAGCCGCAGGTGACACTTACTGTTGGCAGTGTGACTTCAGAGCGCCTTTCTCTTTTTCTAGACGTTTTACGTTTCTCTCCGTCACCAGCTGCTCTTTAGGAATCGTGGGAACCCCCATGGCTGCTGCAAATTTTGCTGCACCTTGGTCAGTCAGAAAGCAGTGAGTTGTCTTGAGCCAGAAAGAAACAGAAACATGGTTAGTTTTTGGAAACAGTTAAAATCTTTTAAAGTGTTCCAACTGTGTGGATGTAATTACTTCTCTCTGGGTACAAAGCCTCAAAAATGCAAATTCCACTGGCTTGCTTTTCTGAATGTTGAACAGAGCCTGGCACTCTGAGATCTTGCATTTTCAAAAAACCCCTAAAGTGATGGACCATGACTAGAAAAGTACTTATGTATGATCTTAAGTTTAGAGGACATAATTCATTTTTATTTTACACATGCTATTAAACAGTCTGTTCAGTTTGTATCTGTTACGTCATACATGTTGAGAGAAGACTGAAGAAAATACAGGAAGGCAACATGAAAAAGTAATCACTGGACAAGGGATTACCAGTCCAATTCCACCGTCAACAGAGTCAGAGTCTCAGCTTACTTGAGAAATTTAAGTAGCATTGCTTCTGCTCTTTTATATGGTTTTAAGAGAACAATGCTCACAAGTATTCCCCCACAGTTAGACCACTTTTAGTTGCTCAAGTACAGCGGTAACGATTTCTTACGAAAAGGATGCTTGCGTCACATACCTTTTCCATAACAAGCCGTGCAAGTTTAATGGGATTTGCTATACAGCGGACTGCAGACACAGCTCCTGCAGACAGATCTTTTCCATTCATGATACTGGCATCCATTTCAACATCACCATTTACATTCAAGACAGATCCACAACCTAAAACCAAAGAGAAGTTGAAAAGCAAGAATTAAGAACTTAGAAATGGCTCCCAAGTTTCCTTCAAGCTGCCGACTTTAATTCATCCTCTACTCCATTGCCAGAGAAACATGTTTGGAAACACACATCTGGCTTGGCACCCCAAGATCTACAAAATAAAAAGTAGGAAACCCTTCCCGATCTGGCTTCTGATCTCCTTTACCAGCTTTATCCTCCCTCCTTGGCTGCATTTTCCTGAAATATTAGGTTTCTGTGAAAGTACCATAAGTTCTCATTGCTCTGTGCCCTTGTGCGTGCTCCTCTCTTTACCACCAGCACCCTTCCTCCAACTCCTTTTGCCTAGATAATGCCTGTGAGGCTAGCGATGCTTAACCTCTTTGTGCCCATTCCCTCATCTGTAAAATGGGATAAGAAGAAAGCTCAAGAATATTTAAAGGATTATAAAACTGTCCAGTACCCAACAAGGCAAAATTCACAATGTTTGGTATTCAGTAAGAAATTTCCAAGCACACACAAAAAACAAGAAAATATGACCCAGAGCGATGAGGGAAAAAACCTCACTCAATAGTAACAGATCATAAATGACATAAATGACAGAATTAGTAAACAAGGATGTTAATAAAACAGCTGTTATAACTATATTCTATATGCACCAGAACATGGAAGAAAACATAAAAAAGACCCAAACAGAACTTCTAGAGATGAAAAAAAAAAAAAGTCTGAAGTGGAAAACACACTGGAAAATAAAACAAGGTTAGACACTGCAGCAGAAAAGATTAATGAACATGAAGACAGCAATAGAAACTAACCAAAATGAAAATAAAAAAGGATAAAAAACCCCAAATTAACAGATGATCATTGAGCTTAGGGCCAATTTCAAGCAACCCAATCAATGTGTAACTGGAATCTCTAAAAGGAGTGGTGAGACAGAGGGACAACAAAATATTTAAGGAAAAATGGATAAAAATTTTTCCATTTGATTAAAACTACAAACTCACAGACCTGAGAAGCTCAATAAATTCCAAGCAAAAGAAACATGAAGAATATTACATGCAGGGACATCATGATCAAACAGCTTGGTGTTAATGAGACAGAGAATCTTAGAAGTAGCCAGACAGAGATGCACTAGGAAGAGAAGAAAAAGTGAGAATGAGAGTATGTTTCTGGTCAGAAATGATGCAATCCAGAAGATAGTGGAGCAATGTCTTTAAAGCCCTGAAATTAAAAACAACAACAAAACACACACACACAAACAAAAAAGCCTGTCAAGCTGGAGTTCAAATACCTAGTGAAAAACTGAAAACAAAGACTTTTTCAGATACACAAAAGCTGAAAGAAATTGCCAATAGCAGATGTGCAATACAAGAAATGTTAAAGGAAGTCTCTCAGGAAGAAGGAAAAGAACAGTGAACACCAATCATAAGCTACACAAAGGAAAGAAAAGCACTGGAAATATCTAGTATATGGATAAGCAGAAATACTTTTTCCTTTTATTTTAACAATATCTTTAAAATATAACTGTTTAGGGGCACCTGGGTGGTTCAGTCAGTTAAGCGTCCAACTTTTGATTTTGGCTCAGGTCATGATCTCAGGGTCGTGAGTTCAAACCCCATGTAGGGCTCCACACTCAGCAGGGTCTGCTTGAGATTCTTTCCCTTTCCCTCTCCGTTTGCCCCTCCCCCTACTCTCTCTCTCTCAAATAAATAAATATTAAAAAAAATTCTCTCTCTCCCTCTCCCTATGCCCCTCCCCTCTGCTCACACACAATCTCTGTCTCAAAGAAAAATATATATGTATCTGTATATATATATTATATACATATATATATATATATAAACACCTATAAAATTGTTTAAGGGAAAAGTAATAACAATGTATTGGGCAATTTATAACATATACAGAAATAAAATATATGACAGCAATAGTACAAAGGCTAGGAAAGGGGAAACAAGTATGCCACTACAAGGTTCTGACATTATGCATGAAGTACGATATTACTTGAAGGTGAACTATGACAAGTGAGAGATGTATACTATAAACACTAAAATAACCTTTTAAAAAAGAAGTCTAGCTACTAGGCCAACAAAAGAGGTAAGACAGAATCATAAACAACACTCAATTATCCCAAAAGATGACAGAAAAAGAGGAAAAAAGGAAGAATGAGTAGATTGGACAAATAGAAGAAAAATAGCAAGATGACAGATTTATACCTGACCATATCAATAATCACATTAAATGTAAATGGCGTAAACACCCCAGTAAAAAGCAGAGATGGTCAGATTGTATAAAAAGGTAAGATACAACTATGTGCTACCTAAAAGAAATCCACTTTAAATATGAAGATACAAATAGGTTAAAAATGAAAGAACGGAGGTGGGAGTTAAGGTGGCGAAGGAGTAGGGGACCCCTTTTTCAGCCGGTCCCCTGAGTCGAGTTGGATAGGTACCAGACCAGCCTGAACATCCACGGAATCAGCCTGAGATGCAGGAAGATACATCCGGATCTCTACAAATGAACATCTCCAGCACTGAGTATTGAGGTACGAGGCGGGGAGCCGTGAAACTGTGCACAGATATCAGAAGATAAATGGAAGGGGGAGGGAGCCGCCGCGTTGGGGCGCTGGGAAGCAGTAGCCACCTGCACGGGGGAGCCGGCGGACTCTCGGACCGGCACCCGGGAGAGAGCAGACTGAGACCGTGAGCCGGGAACCCGTACGACAGACTGAAAACCGGAGCTCCGGTCCGCTCACTGGAACCAGACTGAGACCGGGAGCTCCAGGAGTGCACAAGGGCGACAGGCGACTGGCGGCTGGCGGTGTTAGAAACACAAAGGACAGAGACGCACTGGCCCTGGAAGTGAGGGCTGGGACGCCAGGTGTGGGGCGCACATCCCGGGACGCTGCAGGGTTGAGCAGCACCAACAGTAACAGAGTTAAACTGGCCAGAACATCAGTAGAGAACGGGCCGCAATCCCTCTGTTCTGTGACAGAGGCTGAGATTCGGCCGCTGCTGCTCTGACTCTCAGAAGAGGCACAGCAAACCCCCAGGGAAAGCCGCCAGAGAACAAAAGCCTGGAAATACAGGCTCACAGTGTGCCCATGCCCATCCCCCCTCGCAGGGGACACGGAGACTCTACCCAAACAGGGTTGCCTGAGTATCGGCGTGGCAGGCCCCTCCCCAGAAGGCAGACTGAAAAATCAAGAAGCCCACATCCCTAAGATCCCTATAAAACAAGGGTGCATGGCCTGGGTCCCGGTCAATAATTTGGGCTCTGGACAACCCCGCAACCTCTCCTCATCAGAATGACGAGAAGGAGAAATCCCCCCCAGCAAAGAAAAGACAATGAGTCTGTGGCCTCTGCCACAGAACTAGTGGATATGGATATAACTAAATTATCAGAAATGGAATTCAGAGTAACAATGGTCAAGATGATGTGTAGACTTGAAAAAAGTATTAACGACACATGAAAACATGTTCAAAATCATTAGCCATCAGGTAAATTCAAATCAAAACCACACTAAGATACCACCTTATGCCAGTTAGAATGGCAAAAATTAACAAGGCAGGAAACAGCAATTGCTGGAGAGGATGTGGAGAAAGGGGATCCCTCCTGCATTGTTGGTGGGAATGCAGGTTGGTGCAGCCACTCTGGAAAACAGTGTGGAGGTCCCTTAAAAAGTTAAAAATTGAGCTACCCTATGACCCAGCCACTGCAATACTGGGTATTTACCCCAAAGATACAGACGTAGTGAAGAGAAGGACCCTATGCACCCCAATGTTTATAGCAGCATTGTCCACAATAGCTAAATCGTGGAAGGAACCGAGATGCCCTTCAACAGTTGACTGGATTAAGAAGCTGTGGTCCATATATACAATGGAACATTACTCAGCTATCAGAAAGAATGATTTCTCAACATTTGCTGCAACATGGACGGCACTGGAGGAGATAATGCTAAGTGAAATAAGTCAAGCAGAGAAAGACAATTATCATATGGTTTCTCTCATCTATGGAACATAAGAACTAGGAAGATCGGTAGGGGAAGAAAGGGATAAAGAAAGGGGGGGTAATCAGAAGGGGGAATGAAGCATGAGAGACTATGGACTCTGAGAAACAAACTGAGGACTTCAGAGGGGAGGGGGGTGGGGGAATGGGATAGACTGGTGATGGGTAGTAAGGAGGGCACGTATTGCATGGTGTACTGGGTGTTATACGCAACTAATGAATCATCGAACTTTGCTTCAGAAACCAGGGATGTATTGTATGGTGACTAACATAATATAATAAAAAAACATTAAAATAAAAAAAACAAATAAAATAAAAGGAGAACTGGTGATGGGTATTAAGGAGGGCACGTGTTGTAGTGAGCACTGGGTGTTAAATGCAAACATTGAATCATGGAACACTACATCAAAACAAAACAAAAAAAAGAAATAAGTTAATTTAGCAAGGTTGTTAAAAGTCAATATGCAAAAATCAATTGTAGATTACATATATTAGCAACAGACAAAGAAAATTAAAAAAAAAAGAACTTCAGAGAAATGTAACTAGAATCTAATAGGAAACACACACCCAAAAGTATAAAATTAAGAAGAATTTCAAAGCGAAGTGTTGGTGATAATGTGCAGCAATTGGAATTTGCTAATGTTTCTGATGGAAGTCTAAAATAGTACAATTACTTTGGAATATTGATTGACAGTATTAACCCTAAGTATATGCATACACGATAAATCAGCAGTCCCCTCTCTGAACCAGAAATGATTACTTCTGTCCACCAAAAAAAATTCACAAATATTTATAATGGTTTTATTTGTAATAGTCACAATGGAAATAACTGCCCATCAAAAATGGAATAGGTAAATATAGTGTGATATATTTGTATACAGGAATATTACAGAGCAATAGAGAAGAATGAACTCCTGATATGCAGTGCAGATCAACTCATAGGCAGAACTTTTAGGAAAGAATTAGTATAATGATTTGTAATTTGTAATTTCAATTATATTAAGTTCAAAACCACAGTAAAGTAACCTGTAGCGGGAATCAGAACAATCACCATTGTGGGGTTTACTGTTTGATAGCTTTGTGGTGTGGAAATACTCTACATTTTTATCGGGTGGTAGGTGTACACGTAAATGCTCACATGAATGTTTTCTAAATGTGAGCTTAAGATTATTAAAATTTATTTTTTAAGTTTTAGCACAATAAAATAATTATTATCCAAAAAAAAAAAAAAAAGAAAGAACGGAAAAAGTTATACCATGCTAAAATGAATTACATGAAAGCTGGAGCAGCTGTATTAACGTCGGGCAAAGTAGACTTCAGAACAAGGAACGTTAAATAATAATGACATTACATAATGATAAAGGGGTCAGTTTACACAGAAGACACCCGTCTACGTACCTAGCAACAATTTCTAAATATATGAAGCAAAACCGATAGAAGTCAAAGGAGAAATATAGAGATCCACAATTAAAATTAAAGACTACAACACTCCTCTCTCAGGACTCAATGGAAATAGAAAATGAAGGTATAGAAGATCTGAACAACATTACCAACTAACTCGACTTTATTGAATTCTTTTTTTTTTTTAAAGATTTTATTTATTTATGTGCCAGAGAGACAGCCAGCAAGAGAGGGAACACAAGCAGGGGGAGTGGGAGAGGAAGAAGCAGGCTCATAGCGGAAGAGCCTGATGTGGGGCTCGATCCCGAAACGCCGGGATCACACCCTGAGCCGAAGGCAGACGCTTAACGACTGTGCCACCCAGGCGTCCCAAACTCGACTTTATTGAGATTATAGAACTTTCCATACAACAATAGCAGAGTACATATTCTTTTAAAATGCAAATAGGATATTTACCAAGAGAGACCATATTCTGGGCCAAAACCCAAACCTTACAAACTTCAAAAGAATGTAAATCACACAGAGTATGTCCTTTGATTGTAACAGAATTAAAATAAAAATCAGAGAGCTATTAGGCAAATCCACAAATATTTGGAAATTATCGTACTAAATAACCCATGGTTCAACGAGGAAGTCACAAGTGAAATTATAACATGTTTTGAACAGAATGAAAATGAGAAGACAACACGTGAAAACTTTAGGATGCAATCAAAGCAGGGCTTAGAGGAAAATTTAAAGTATTAAATGTCTGTATTAGAAAAGACTGGTCTCAAATTAATGATCTAAAAATAATAGTAAATTATTCCTAAAGTAAGTTGAAGAAAGGAAATAATACAGACAAATCAATGAAATTCAGAAGAGAAAAACAGTAAAAACAACAAAAAAACAAAAAAAAATCCACAAAACCCTCCTAAAACCAAAAGCTACTGTTCTTTGAAAACAAACAAACAAACAAAAAAATCCCCAAAACCAAACTCGATAAATTCTAGCTAGACCAAGAAAAAAAGACAGAAATTCAAATATCAAGAATGAAAGATGGGACCTCTCTACAGACCTTACAGACATTAAAAAAATAATAAAGTATATTGTAAATAACTCTAAAGCCAATAAATTCAACATTTTTTTTTTTAAAGATTTATTTTAGGGACGCCTGGGTGACTCAGTCGGTTAAGCGTCTGCCTTCTGCTCACGTCATGATCCCGGGGTCCTGGGATGGAGCCCCACATCAGGCTCCCTGCTGGGTGTGGAGTCTGCTTCTCCCTCTGCCTCTGCTACTGCTCCCCCTACTTGTGCTCTCTCTCTTGCACACTCTGTCTCAAATCAACAAAATAAAATCTTAAAAAAAAGATTTATTTTATTGATTTGAGAGAGAGAGAGCTTGAATACATGAGAGAGCACAAGCAAGGGGAGAGGGGCAGAGGGAGAGGGAGACAGAAACACAAGCAGACTCTGCTGAGCTGGAGCCCGAAGCGGGGCTTGATCTCATGACCCTGAGGTCAGACCTGAGCCAAAACCAAGATGTGGATGCTCAACTGACTGTACCACCCAGGTACCCCTATAAATTCAACATCTTTTTTAAAAAAAGGTTTTCTTAATTAATTAATTAATTAATTAATTATTTTACAGCCAGTAGGTCAGAAG
The DNA here is from genome assembly GCF_017311325.1 of Ursus maritimus. Classification (NCBI taxonomy): domain Eukaryota; kingdom Metazoa; phylum Chordata; class Mammalia; order Carnivora; family Ursidae; genus Ursus; species Ursus maritimus. The sequence continues at coordinate 37,980,253 of NW_024424786.1, read as the reverse complement.
CACAAGTAACAACCTGGATTTACAGTTGGCATCTGAAGTGGAGGGTAGTCTTGTGGGAACGAGCCTTTCACCTGTGGCATCTTTTTTTTTTTTTCTTTAAGATTTTATTTATCTGAGAGAGAGAGCGAGTGAGCATAAGCAGGGGGGAGGGGTAGAGGGAGAAGAAGACCCCTCCCCCCACCAAGCAGGAAGCCTAATGTGGGGCTTGATCCCAGGACCAGGGGATCATGACCTGAGCCGAAGGCAGCCGCTTAAGCGACTGAGCCACCCAGGCCCCCCCACCTGTGGAATCTGATGCTACCTCCAGGTGGATAGTGTCAGAAATGAGCTAAATTGTAGGACACCCAGCTGGTGTAGGAAAAGTGCTTGGTGTGGGAAAACCTACGTAAGAACTGGAATTGGGTTCAGAATCTTCAGACGAAGGCAATCCAGTAGAGCAAAGATAAGTCTTTACAACAAACAGTGCTGGAACAACTGGACAGCCATAGGCAGAAAACCCAAATCTAGACACAGACCATACACCCTTCATAAAATGAACTCAAAATGGATCACAGACCTAAATGTAAAATACAAAACTATAAAACTCCTAGAAGATAACATAGGAGAAAACGCAGATGACCTTGGGGTTGGCTGTTTAGATACCACACTAAAGGCATGATCCATGAAAGAAAAAGTTGTTATGCTGGACATCATTAGAACCAAAAATTCCTGCCATGTGAAAGACACTGTCGAGAGAATGAGAAGACAAGTCACAGACTGGGAAAAAGTACTCATAAGAGACACATCTGATAGAGGACTGTTATTCAAAATATACAAAGCACTCTTAAAACTCAATAATAAGAAAACAATCTGATTAAAAAATGAGACAAAGAAAAAAAAAAGCAATGAAGAACAACAACAAAAAAATGAGACGAAGACCTGAGCAGACACCTTACCAAAGATCTACGGATGGCACATATGAAAAGGTTCAATTTTACTTTTATATTAGCAACAAATGTTGGTAATTCTAATCGTAAAAAGTAGCATTTACAATAGCACCGAAAGACATGAAATAACTAAGTATAAATCTAAAATATTTATAAGATATGCATGCTAAAAACTACAAAACACTGATGAGAGAAATCAAAGATTTAAACAAATGGATGTATATACTGTGTCTTGGGAGTCCTGCATCGAAAGGCTCAGAACTGTTCAGATTTCAGTTCGCCCAAACCCATCTATAGAGTTAATACAGTCCTAATCAAAATCCTAGCAGGATTTTTTCGGGTAGCAATTGACAAGGTGATTCTCAAACTGGTGGGCAAGACAAAGGGGACTAGGATAGCCAGAACAGTTACACACGCGTGTGCACAGAGAGTTGCAACTCTTACTACCTGGTTTTAAGACTTAATATAAAACTATAGTAATCAAGACAGTGTGGTATTGGTGAAAGGATACACATACAGACCAATGGAATAGAGTCCAGAAATAGACCCATACATACAAAGTCAAGTGATTTTTGACAAAGGTGGAAGGGTGAGTCTATGAAGAAAGAACTGCTTTTCCAACAACTGGTGCTGGAACAATTATGCAAAAAGAATCTTGATATATACCTCACACCATATACAAACAATTATCAAAAATGGATCAGAGACCTAAATACAAAACCTGAAACTATAAAATTTCTAGAAAACACACAAGAGAAAATGTGCGTGACCATGCGTTAGGCAGGTTTTTTTTTCTTTTTTCTTTTTTTAAAGATTTTATTCGAGAGAGAGAGAGAGAAGAAGAGAGAGAGGAGAGAGAAGAGAGAGCATGAGCAGAGGGAGAAGCACTGGCTCCCCTCGGAGCAGGGAGCCTGATATGGGGCTCGATCCTAGGACCCTGGGATCATGACCTGGGCCGAAGGCAGTCGCTTAACCGGCTGAGCCACCCAGACACCCCGATGGAAATGTTTTAAATCTTGTGGTGTGGTTACACAGGTGTATATGCTTTTCAAAACTGAAAATGGGTGCACTTCACAGTATATAACCTACCCCCATACCCTCACAAAAAGATGTAATAAAAAAGCCTCTCGGTATGTGAAGTCCCAGAAGCAAGTTAAAGAAAAAAAGGTGAATTGATGGATTTAAAAATTCTTAAAGCAACCTGGTCAACAGGTAAAAAGAGAAAAATTAAATCTTTGTAGCATATTAAATTCTACCAAAAAGCTTACTAGATTCATTGGCACTTTGGATTCTATTTGTGGAGGGGGATACGCTTAACCTGATTTGGCATCAGTTACTAGCTGCACTGCAAATATACCTGCGTTGAACTCAGGATGATTTTCCAGGAATGTCACAGCTCCTTCTACAGCGTCAACTGCACTCCCTCCGTCCCTGAGGATTCTGTAACCCTCCTCAGCGGCTTTGGTGATGCCCTGGCGCACCCGCTCCTTCCGGTCCTTAGAGATACTGCTGGCTCCGCCACCGTGGACCACGATGACGGGATTCATGTCGATGGATCCTACGGATCAGGAAGATGAAAGTGTCACTTCCAACAGGCCCAAGAAAACTACCCTGGGCATAATCTCCTGGGGGAGATTCCACTGGAGACTAGGTCCAGTTTCTACCCTGGGAGGGAGGCAAGGTTTTGAGA
>NW_024424786.1:37897289-37977628 GCF_017311325.1 Ursus maritimus | reverse complement strand
CAGAGGGCAGAGACAGCTCGGTTTGAACTTTGCACAAAATGCCCAGAGTGCCCCTGGCCTCACACCTTCCCCGTATCTCTATACCCCCACCTCAGACGTCTTTGGGACTTCGGGTGGGACCCAGAGCCCGCGCCCCCTCCACATGGGCTGCCATTTGGCCTCAGTTTTCCAGAGAACCGCAGTCTGTGCTGGTGAGGGATGGGGACTGCCTCCAGGGCCAGAGCTTGAGCCCCACTCCTGGGCTCTTTCTGATCTTGGGTTTCTCCTGGGATGGTCCCTTTTCCAAGCCCGCAAGTCCTGGATATCTGAAAGCAGGTACCACACTGACTAGGCATCCAGGATCCCTGGTATTGGTCCGGAGTCTGCACCATGTAGGGATGGTCTGGGACACAGGTGGAGCCTCTGGGAAGGACACCAGGCTGCTGGGGGTCATCCAGCTTCAAAGCAAAGTTACTACATCCTCCAAAGCCAGATCTCACAGGATCTCAGAAGCCATTCTGGGACTGTCAGAGTTTAGGGATGGGAGACTGGGAATCATGAACGCCAGACAGGCCCCAAGGAAAATGGGTATGATGGTCTGAGGGTAACCACAATTCCAACCTCCTCATCACTACTGCAGTGGGAGGAAACGCTGGCCTCCGGATAATTCCTGGTGGGGTAAGACAGGCCCTATCCAACAGGCCCGGAGGGCTGCCGGCAGAGGGACAGGTGCTCCCGTGTGAACTGCGCATGCACTTGCCAGAGACACTCAGCATCCAGGCTCCCTGGGATCGTCCGGTCCAGGCCGTGTAGGGACAGACTGGGCCACAGACACGGACTTCTGGGGACACCCCGCGCTGCAGAGGTCCAGGTCCCCCTCCCCGTCCCCCAAAAAGAGATGCGCCACATATCACTGGAATCCCTTAGCCTTGACATTCTCGGCCAGTGCCAGTTCGTCGGCGCCCGCCACCCCCCCGCCCCGTCCCGGACCCCCACCCCCTCCCCGGACAGAGGGCTTTCTCGGTCTCCGGCCGCTCCTCCGGCGGGGCCGTCGACTTACCGAGGATGCCGCGGGAGGCACACGCCGGGGCTTCAGGCTGGGCGGAGCAGCCCGGCAGGCCTCCGAACCTGCGCCGTCAAGCGCCTGAGCGAGCCTGTCCAGGAAACCGCTGGGCTCGCAACAGCTCGGCGGACAACGGCTCCGCGCTTGCGCACGAGGGCGGGGCCGGCGCGCAGCTCAGGTACCGTAAAGCCCCGACCCACGGCCGCCGCGCAGCACCTCCCTCCTTTGCTGGCGTCTCCGCTCCCGGCTCGACCCCAGCAGGCTGGCTCCCGGCACAGAGACAACGCTGGCCCTCCACTCACTCGAGCTTCCTAGTGGAAGGGGGAACCTCCTCTTCCTCCTTATGAGGCTGGGGGCGGGGTATTGGTGTTGGCGAAATGCGTGATGTGCCAAGGTTTTGTAATTGAAAATTGAAAAAGCAATGCTGTACGCACTGATATCCTTCCTCTGCTCGAAATATTTCTCAGTCTTGATATTCGCTTAAATTAAAATCTCTTCCTTTTAATCATCTCTCTCCTTAACCTTTTGTAAAGAACAGAAAGATAAACTATAATTGGTATGGTTCTGTGCGGTGGGTGCTCTAAAGAGTCTGAAACCCTAGGCGTATTCCTTCCTCTGAGCTTCCGGGAGCCCAGCTCTAAATTCCTTAAACCACATGCGCCCTTAGTTTTTTGTTGTTGTTGACACATTTTCTTCGACCCGCCCCAGAGAATTGCCTTAAGGCTCTTACCCCCTGGATGACTTGGACCAATCACCTGTATCCGCCCCCTCCAGTCCCGTTGCCATAGCGTCCTTCCAATAAAAGTTTATATTTCTATCCAGTAAGTCAACTGTACGATACTAGATTAGTGGCATGAACCAAAGGATACATTATTCTAACATGCAAAGTAGTCTTTTGAATTGTAATTTTATTTCCATTAGTAATTTGCTTCACACTTTTTATTGGTTGGATGAGTCAATGTCAAAGATAAATTTCCACTTTGTCCAACAAATAACATCACACAGCCTCCCCTATTTAAGATACTGACAAGGTATCTTAATTCTCGTTCTGATTCCGATAGAGCAGGCAGTTTAGTTAGAAGCTGGAGTCAAAGGTGGTGATAAATAGATGGCACATTAGAAGCCTGACTGTGGCTTTTTTTTTTTTAAATTTAAATTCAATTAGCCAACATCATTAGTTTTCGTTGTAGTGTTCAATGATTCATTAGTTGCGTGTAACACCCAGTGCTCATCACATCATGTGCCCTCCTTACTACCCATCACCCCGTTATCCCATCCCCCCACCCACTTCCCTTTCCGCAACTCTCAGTTTGTTTCCCTGGAGTCAAGAGACTCTCTTGGTTGTGGCTTTTAACACTCTCCTCTTCAACCTCTGCCCCAGGGTAACCTTATAGCTTCATTGTAATGTACTTACATTGTGTTTTCACCCCTCCCACCCTCCCATCCCACGCTCCCTGGAGGAAGATGGCCAAGACAACTCTGGCAAGAACCTGGTGGGGCCAACCAGTAGGAGTCCCTTAGAAGATTGGAAACAACCTTGGTGGGAGATCACCCTAGCTATGACCCATTACCTCTGCAGGCGTAAAAAGAAAAGACACCCCTAACCTCAGTGCGGTTGCCAACTCTGGGCCTGCCCACTCCCCCTTCTTGAGACCCTACTGTGCTTAATAAACGCCCGTGCTTGCTGCTTTCCTTCTGCTGGTCTTTATTCCAGTGCGGATCCTCACGTAAATCTTTCCTGGGAAATCCAAGAATAGAGACCTCCAAACACAACACAGACTCTTCCACTGGTAACAACTCCTTCCTGAGAGACTGAATTCAGAAGGGCAATGGCCAGACTTTATACAAAAATAGAACTCTGAACCACAACTTCTGTAGCAACCAGTCCAGGCAACCAAGTTTGTTGCGCAGATGAAATGAGAAAATGTATGCCAAGTCCTTAGCATTAACTTGGTGCATAGTGAATGCGTAATACAGGGTTGCTGTTGTTATGCTATTATTATTATTATTATTATTATTATTATTATTAATATATTTATTATTCCCTCGCCTCCACTTCCCCAGGGAAGGGAAGTGACTAGCTCTCTCTTTTCCATCATTAGGAATTTCTTAGGGAAAGAGTTTGAAAACCAGTGTAAGGGAAATGAATGCACAAGGCAGAGAAGCTTTTTTCAGAGCTGTGTCAAAAGGAAGTTGCTGCTATGAAAGATTAAGAATAGAAGCTTTTCGGGGCGCCTGGGTAGCGCAGTCGTTAAAGCGTCTGCCTTCGGCTCAGGGCGTGATCCCCGCGTGCTGGGATCGAGTCCCACATCGGGCTCCTCCCCTGGGAGCCTGCTTCTCTCACTCACCTGCTGTGTTCCCTCTCTCGCTGCCTGTCTCTCTGTCACATAAATAAATAAAATCTTTAAAAAAAAAAAAGAATAGAAGCTTTTCTTGGGGTGCCTGGCTGGCTCAGCCGTTGGAGGGTGCAACCCTTGATCTCAGGGTTGTGAGTTTAAGGTCCATGCTGGGCATGGAGCCTACTTAAAAAAAAAGAAAGAAAGAAAGAAAGAAAAAGAATAAAAGGTTTTCTTAAAAATTACAGCAGATCCAGTCACCCCACAACCAAGTTACTCTCAAACACTCACATTCTGACTTTATGTTCCTCGGCGTGAGAGAGAGAAGTGAGGTTTGTCACAAGCTGAAAGGAACTGCATACCCCTTGGGGATAGGGCCGGCAACAGAAGCAAAAGCAAAAAAGGTTTGGCCTGATGCTCTGATTTCCAGAGCTGAAGAAGGCCAGCCCCTGCTCCAGGGTCCCTTTTTAATTCCGAGCATGCTATAGCCAAGCAATCAGCTACCCTTACTTGTGTTTGGCAGAGACTCAATGGCAGGAAGGGAGAGAACTTCAGGTGTGCTCTGACTGGAAGTTATCGGTGTGGGGAAGCTGGGGGCAGGCTGACCGGAAGTGGGCATCATATATGATCGGTTAGGGGGACATAGTTGGCCTTCTCTGGTTGGTCTTAAGTTGGAAGCGGGGACAACAGTTGGGGAAGCTGGCATTTACTGACCAAGTCCTGACCTTTCCATCTCTTTTTTTCCTGGTTGTAGACCTTCGATCCATAGCCATAGACATGGACACAAAAACCCAACCTGGTCAATCATGGTATTCCATTTGTTTGGCAACAGCAGTTGGCTCGAAAAGTGACTGTGTGATCCAAGCAGGGCCAATTATATAACTTCTCTAGAATTGAAGTTTGGACGCTGAAAGAAAGTCTTTGTCTACTGCAGTTGCTAATTAGAGAGACTGTCGATTTGGGGCTGTTGGTGGCCATCTTTTCCACCATGTAGAGAGTCTGCGGACAGAATGAATCTGTGTCATAAAGGATTAACCTTACCCGAAGAAGGATCTGGCCTTTGCCCTTGCTCCTGGGAGATGACCTTTAAACCACCAGCATATCCTATCTGATAACAGTGTCTTTGTTTACCTGGGGGACTTGGGCCACAACAGGTGGTCTAACAATGTGATTATGAGAAGGAAATTTGGACGCAGAGGAGAAAACCATGTGGAGGTGGGAGTGATATCTACAAGCCAAAAAACCCAAGGATTATCAGCAATATCCAGAACCTAGGGGGAGGTAAGGGAGGCAAGACTCCCCTAGAGTCTTCAGAGAGAGCCTGGCCCTACCAACATCTTGATTTTGGACTTCTAGCCTCCAGACCTGTGAGGGAATACCTTTCTGTTGATTTGAGCTGACTGGTTTGTGGCACTTCGCCCTAGCAGCCCTAGGGCACTGATACAACCACCTAGCTCTCACCTGATTCTGCACTCTTGGGATCCAGGGGGGCTCCTCGTCAATACAGAGCTGGAAGATGTTACAGAAGCTTCTCATGCTGCCCTTCCAGGAGTCAGCCACGCTGCAATGCTTTCCTTCAGTTGGAAGCTCATCTCACCCAGCCTGAAGCTTTGAATCCAGAGACAGAATAAGCACCAGGCATTGCACAGAGAGAACCACATTCTTTCCTCAGTGACTAGAGGAAAGAGACTTTTTCTTAGAGACTAGACCATGGAGATAGGGCCTGGAAGGTATCAGCAACCAAGCTGTCTTATTTACTTTCTGACCACTCTGGCTGTCATAGCCCCACATCTGGCGAATGTTATTTATGAAATTTCCCTTAGATAACTACAGAAGCCTTTTCACTGGACTGTTGTACAGGAAAGGCACTCTAGAAACATTTTCCCACCTGTTCTTCGTGTAGTCGAGTCGGTATGTCATATGCTGTGGCTTATCTGCAACGACTTTGAATCCCAGCCAACATTCCCCTATCACTGGCGTACCTCTTGGGGACCCAGTTTGGTAGTGCAAGCCAGAGCACGTCTATAAATTCAGCATCAGCCTAAGGCCAAGGCCACAGAAAGGATGACGACTGCTTGAGGGACCCTGCTTTTCCCTCCTGGTGCCCTAATTGCCACTGTTATGTTTCCAATTCACCGCTAAAGAGTGAACCCAGGAAACCGCAGACACCCCACCCTCAACTCCGAAAAAAGCAGAACCCCGGGTCAGAACTCAATCTCTCTCTACCGGCTACCTCCACGTGCAGCCCCCAGCATGCAGTGTACCCTTCTGGACTTGCGAGTAACCAATCTTGTTTTCTGAAGTTCCTTGATGGTGTTGCTGAGGTGTTTCTTGCAATTGTAACAAGAACCACAGGCCCTGTCTAGCCACCACGTCAGCTCCAGGTAGAATGTGTCTGTCGGGGATCATTACAAGTGGTACCGGCCCAGTGAGTGCCCCAGGCATGGTTAGCTGATACCATCACTATTGATAGATTCACACCAACACAAAGCAGGTAGACCGGAAAGGACTCACTGAGGCCATCGATCAGCCCAGATCTGAAGGAGGTGAGGGAGGGAGTGTGAGGTGTCTAGGAGACGCGCATTCCTGGTGGAAGGACTCTCCAGAGTCTGGTCAGACAGTCCTCTTAGTTTTTATGTAAACATGGATTGTCCTCAGTCATTCTAGAGAACACTTTTCAGAAAATAGCACATTTAGGTTCTGTCGACCAACAAATGGAACAACTATTGCAAGACCCTGGAGGGTGACCGACTGTTCACTTTTTAACTTTCCATTTACTCCTCACCCCTATGCAATCTGGCTTCCAGACGTGATGTTGCAAAATTTAAGACTGAAGCAAATATGTACAACCAGCTGTCTTCTATTGAGACTTGGAAAAATCTAAAAATGCTAGTCTTCTCACTGAGAAAGAGACATTTGAGTAAAGACCAAAAAGGGGAGAGAAACTGAAGAGAGAGGAAAACAAGTTTTAAGAATTTCTGCATGAAATAGGGCCCCTGGGTGGCTCAGTCGGCTAGGAATCCGACTCTTGATTTTGGCTCAGGGTATGATCTCGGGGTTGTGAGACTGAGCCCCACATTAGGCTCTGCACTGGGCATGGAGCCTGTTTAGGATTCTCTCTCTCCCTCTCTTTTTGCCCCTCCCCCACCTCTCTCTCTCTCTCAAAAAAAAAAAAAAGAATTGCTGCACACTTTATATTTCTATATGTTAAAAATGCAATTAAAAGTAATTCTTTGAAAACCATTATCAGTTGTTGGACTGTGTATTTTGGAAAATACTCTGCTCAGAGATAGGGCCAAGTAGCAATCTATTCCATTTGGTTGCAGAAGTCATTTCTGAGTCCCTGATCTTCTCCCTTTACCTCCAAAATACATATATATCTCTCCATTTTTCTACTTATTTTTTATTATCTCAGTGGATTAAAAAATACTGGCGAATTATTAGACTATCTCAGTGCAATACACTTGGCCAGGGCAGGGGAGATGCTCCATGATGTGGTGGAGGTGGAGGGTGGTGGGGGGGAGTGTTCCCACGGGGTTTGGAGAATGAATGGGTGCCTGTTTGTGGAGGATTTATTTTATTATTTATTAATTTTTTAAAAAGATTTTATTAGGAAGAAGCAGGCTCCCAGCAGAGCAGGGAGCCCTGTGTGGGGCTCAATCCCAGGACTCTGGGATCACGCCCTGAGCCGAAGGCAGACGCTTAACGCCTGAGCCACCCAGGCGGCCCTGTTTGTGGAGGATTTAAAAATGACAACATAATGGAATAAAAGTCAACTGCTTTTACTGATCATCATGAGCTAGTTTTCCTAGACAATATCATGGATAACATGCCCCCTCCTTGCTGGATGTTCTAGACTTATTATTATTATTATTTTTCAAACTGGTTTTTTTTAAAAATTACGATGTGTTAGTCACCATACAGCACATCATTAGTTTTTGATGTACTGTTCCATGATTCATTGTTTGTGTATAACACCCAGTGCTCCATGCAATACATGCCCTCCTAAATAACCATCACCGGGCTAGCCCGTCCCCCCACTCTCTCCCCTCTGAAATCCTCAGTTTGTTTCCCAGAGTCCATAGTCTCTTGTGGTTCATTCCGCCTTCTGTTTACCCCCCCTTCATTCTTCCCTTCCTTCTCCTACTGATCTCCCTGCTATTTCTTATGTCCCATAAGTGAGTGAAACCATATGATAGTTGTCTTTCTCTGCTTGACTTATTTCACTTAGCATAATCTCCTCCAGTCCCATCCATGTTGCTGCAAATGTTGGGTAATTGTTCTTTCTGATGGCTAATATTCCACTGTATATATGGACCACATCTTCTTAATCCAGTCATCTGTTGAAGGGCATCTCGGCTTTTTTTTTTAAAGATTTTATTTATTTATTTGGGAGAGTGATAGAGAGAGCAAGCATGTGCACGCTTGGGATAGGGGAAGATAGAGAGCAGGGATAGGGGAAGAAGAGGAGGGAGAGCGATAAGCAGACTCGGCGCTGAGCACGGGTCTCCATCTCACAACCCTGAGATCGTGATCTGAGCTAAAACCAAGAGTCAGATGTTCAACCGACTGAGACACCCAGGTGCCCCCTTGCTGAACATTCTAAATAATTGTCACTTTGACCTGGAGCAGGGTGCTCTCAGTGGCCTGTCCATGACACATCCTGACCACATCCAGTCGTTCAGGAGCTCAGGCTGCTCCCATCGAGTGGCTCTGGCGTCTCCAAGGGACTTAGGGCTCTGCTGGATCTCTGCATTCAGTGGCAGATATTCTGGAAAAGTCAAAACTATGGGGACGTTAAAAAGAGCCATGGTTGTCAGGGGTTGGGGAGGGGAAGGAAGGAAGAGAGCTCGGATGACCTGAAGGGCATGAAACTCTTCTGTACTCTAAGAGGGAGTGCTCATCACACAGATTTCACAAAAGGCATAGGCTGTAACACACCAAGAATGAACCTAATGTAAACTATGGACTTTGGGTGATAAGGATGCGTCCATGGAGGTTCGCCCTGTGCAACCCAGTGAGGGATGTTGATAGTGGATAGTGTTGATAGTGGGGGAGGCTGTGCCTGTGCATGAGTAGGAAATACGTGGGAACTCTGCATTTTCTGCCCAATGTTGTTGTGAACAACAAACTCTACTAAAGACAAAAAAAGGAGGAAAACATGTTGTTGAGAATATTCTCTTGGACACTACAAAAAACGAACAATCCAATTAAAAAATGGGCAAGAGACATCCAGAGGGCCAACAGACATGTGGAAAGAGGCTCAACATCCTCCTCATCAGGGACCTGGACAAAGCCTGTGTTCAGCACAATCCATTCTTGCCTCAGGAATACGATTTTTAACTTTGTACTTGAAAATAACTTCAAAAGTATAGAAATGATGCAGTAACATGGGTAGTAGAGCACCCATATATCTTCACTCAGGCTCTTGCTGAGGTGCTACTCCATTTATTTACTATACAATCTCCTTCCCCCCTCCCATTCTAGAATCAGTACTGTCTTTTCAAAGGATCAATACTGGGCATCCTCATCTTCCCTTTTTACTGCTCCAGTCCATCAAAACCACTATTTCCAACTCTTGCATGACATTTGCTCTGTTCAGTATGGAGATACTTTCATCAAATGGGCCAGGGCTCATTTAGACAGATGCAAATTCCTGCACACCTGTGTGTCCATCGTCAAGCAGCTGAATCTCTTCCTTTTCCTCTCCTCTTAGGGTCCAAAAGTGAGAGAAGGTGGACTGAGGTCCCCATTTTTGAGAAGCAGAGAGAGATGGTGGGATTTCCCTCATCAGTGAGGATGCACCTGTCACACCAAGAACTGAATATGGTCCATGTGCTCTTACTAAATAACTGTGAAAATCTGTTCACAGATGTTCATAACAGTTTCATGCAAATTCTCCAAACATCAGAAACAACCCACATGTCCTTCAATGGGTAAAAAGTTAAACAAACTGCAGTACCTTCAGGACTACGACTCAGTCATAAAAAGGAGCTAACTATTGATACACACAAGAAAGGAATTCTACTGAGCGAAAAAAGCCAATTTCAAAAGATTAGACATTATAAAATGGTGACATAAGATTCTAGAATATTCTTGAAATCACAGAATTATAATGCTTGCCAGGGATTAGGAATGGGGGTGACACAGCTGGTATGACTACAAAAGGGGTGGCCCGAGGCTGACTTCTGGTGAGGGAATGATTCTGTATCTTGATAATGGTGGTGATTCCATGAAGCTACCCATGAAATAAAGTTGCATAAAACTATACAGACATGCAAATGAACGGACGTGAAGCTGCAGAAACCTGAGTAAGTGCTTTGTATCAGTGACGATTTCTGGGCTTTGATATTGTACCATAGGTATTTAACATGGTACCATTGAGAGACCATGACTGATGGAGGCACCGAACATCTCTGCACACGTTTGTTGCAACTCCCTGTGAATCCATAATTATTTTCAAATAAAAGGGTTAAGGAAATTACAATAAATAAATAAATAAATAAGTAAGTAAGTAAGTAAATAAGGGTGTGTGTGTGTGTGATAGGGGGATCTTTTAAGATGTGGGTCCTGAGCAAGGGTCCTTTTGGCGTCACAGACCCTGAGGTGTTTGGGAGAAGGGGGGGAGGGACTCGTTACCACTTTTGTGAGTCTTAGGTACTTTTGACCAGTTTCCATAAAAACCCCATTAAATATCATATCTTACAGCTGCATCGTGTAAAGACAACTACCACACACGCCCTCTGGAGGGCAGGCTTCCTTCATCCATAACACTTGAGTAAGACGCTTGACCTTGGGGAATACGATGTACGATTTGCACTGAGGTTGTTTATGTAAATAATATATCATTTAGGGGCATCTGGGTGGGTCAGTCGGTGAAGCATCTGCCTTCAGCTCAGGTCATGATCTCAGGGTCCGGGATTGAATCACATGTCAGGTTCCCTGCTCAGTGGGGAGACTGTTTCTCCCTCTGCCTCTGCCGTTGCCCCTGCTTGTGCTCTCTCTCTGTCTCAAATAAATAAATAAATAAATAAATAAATAAATAAATAAATAGTTTTAAAAAAGAATATGTCATTTAATTAACTAAATTTCATAATTCAGTCTATTATAAATCTATGAATTTTTAATTTTTTTAATTAAAAAATTTTTTTTAGCCGTTTAGGATTTTTTCCCACCAATTCAAAGGATGATGTGAAGCTGAGGAGCAAGTGGTTGCTCAGCAGAGGCAGGTGCTGCGTGGAGGAACGGTGACCAGGTCTGGGCTCGAACAGATGTGGATTCAAATCTTGGATGCAGCACCTAATCACGAAGTGTCCTTGGGCGAGTGAAACTGATGGTCATTTCAAGCTTCCTTTTCCTCATTTCTGAAATGTGCAGGCATAATACCATGCCTGGTTTTGCAAGGATATCAGACACTCTGTAAAGAGCTTATCCAAGGCTTCAAACAAGGTAATTAGGAATAAATGGGTGGTTCCATCTGTCCATCCATCCATCCATCCATCCACTGTTCAACAGGAGCCATGAGCTTCCCCCATGACTGGGGCCTGTGCTGTGTGACGCATATTCAGCTGTTCGACCAGAACTTCGACCCTGTGGAGCTTACTTGTCACAAGGGAGGCATCAAACAAGCCCATAACTGAATGAGTGACATCAAAAAGTGATTGCTGTGCAGAACCAGAAAACAAACATGAGGGAAAGTGTCCTGTACAGAGGTCCAGGTCGGCTACAGGACGATGGACTTTAAAGCCTGGATGAGTGGACAATGATATCAAGGGGAAGGTCTGAGAAAGAGTGTTCTAGGAGAGGGAACAGCAGGTACAGAGACTCTGGAGCATTTAGTATTTGGTAAGATAAGGAACACACACACAGTGTGCCTCTTGGTGTCAAGAGAGACACAGGACAGCCTCATACTATAGAAATAGAAAAAACACATCAGTTTAAGCAGGGACAATAGGAGGGTAATAGGAACAAGAGAAACAAAGTAGGCTCAGGTTAACAACAAGAAAAAGAAATTGATGAGAGACACAGAGAGATGAGTTAATTATTCATGAATGCAGTATTTGCTGTTTAGATTATTAGGGACTCATTTCTTCCCATCATTCCGCAGGAGCATAAGTTGCTAAGATCAATACCAATTTAGGGAGAGGCTAGAAATAGGGAAGAAGGTGATGTTCTTATGTGTGTGCTTTTCCCCAGTTGACCATTGCAGCTAATCTCCATTCCTTTTTTTTTTTTTTGAAGATTTTATTTATTTGACAGAGAGAGAGAGACAGCCAGCGAGAGAGGGAACACAAGTAGGGGGAGTGGGAGAGGAAGAAGCAATTTTTATTCTCCATTCTTGGATATGACCTAGGGTTTCCTTCTGAAAGAAACACCTTTCTTCTGAGTGGTGTTCAAAAGAATCACAGAAGTGTGTTTTGAGGTGAGGAGTGGTGGGTTATTCAATTTCATATTCTTCATTTCTAGGAAATGTTCTTGTCATTTTGCTTTGATAATTTTCTTCCCACTGTGATCTGTCTCATTCTGCAATTCTATTAGTTGGGTGTCATGATTGATGCTTTAACATGCTTTTCTGTTCTCTCATATTTGCACTCTATCCTTTCCACTACATATACACTACTTTTGTTCCACGGTCTTGCTTTGTTTTCCAACTCATTATTATTTTTTTCCAGATGTCATGTTTTTAATTTTTCCAGAGCTCTTTGTTTTACTTTGAATGTTTTTAAGCCATGAGGAGATGAAGGGATCTTGGTATTCCTGGCTTTCTGAAGACCCATGAAAGGATCCACAGGAGAAAGAGCTGCCTGGCCCAGAGAATGTACACTAAATGCAAAAGAATATGAGTCAGTTAAGAACTTTGTCTCTTGTCTCACCTCATTTTAGTCCCTAACTCTACCAGAAATTGTGGTTAGTAGCAGGGAGAGAAAAAGTAGTAGTAAAGGAGTGAAGGAAAGGAGAAGTCTTAATTTTGAAACAATGTTAGGTTTTGGTTATTATACAGGTCTGAATATTCTAATTTTAGAATGGAGACATTAGAATTCATATCCTAGGATATGGAGAACCTTTGAAGTTTTGCTTGAAATAAGCCATGGGAAAAGCAGAGCTTTGTGTTCAGAGTGTTGACCTTGTCCTAGAGAGTAAGATGGATGCAAGGAGAAGTTATTGGAGGAGGAGTTGCTGGGCAGAGAGTAGTAATCCGTGTCCAGGGGAACAATTAGAGGCCTCAAAGACAAAGTCAAAAGATTTTACAAACATCCATCCTTCATGCTTGGTTAAACACAGTTATGGGTTGAGCCAGAAAATTGGGCATATGTCAACAAAGAAAAATCTAGGAGGTGAATCAAACAGTGAGTTGACACCAGATGTTCTTTGACTTTGAGGTGTCAACAACTCTGGGGGAATATGTCCACTGGAGATTGAACTACAGGCCCTGATCCCACATAGTTATCTTTCTGCTGTCTCAGAGAGCTATAGCCTGTGGAGTCTCTGTGTGTGTGTATGTGTGTGTGTTGTGTGTGTGTGTTTGGTAAAATTTACATAAGATAAAATTTATCATATAAACCATTTAAGTGTACAATTCCACTGCATTAAGTATATTCACAATGTTGTAATGGCCACGCATTTGCAGAAGTCATCTCAAACAGAAACTCTACACTCAGTAAATAATCACTCTATAAACTTGTCTCCTCCCAACCCCTGCCTATGCAGTCCTGCTTTATCTCACCCCATGCTCTCTGGCAGCAGCTCATGAAAGAATATGTTCCTGTATGAGAACCTAAGTGTATTAGTTTTATAACAGTGGAACTAATGAATACCCCTGAAATGAGCAGGATTGGTTTAGAGAAGTAGCTAAGGAAAAGTCTCAAGGCAGGAGGAGGCTGGCTGGCAGAGTGGGAAAAGCATGGGACTCTTGATCTCGGATAATTACTTGAGTAATTATGAGTTTGAGCCCCTAACTGGGTGTACCAATTCCTTAAATAAAAATAAAACTTAAAATAAAACCCAAAATGTCTCAAGGTGACCGCCGTGGTGATGCTGGGGATTCTCTGAGTCTCATGGAGATTCTTGTCCTCCTCCCCCCCATGAACACATGGCAACTGCCTCCCCAGTCACTGGGCCACTGGCACCTAAAGGAGATGGAGATGAAAAAATGAGGACTGCATGGGCTCTACCTGCAGAGATATCTGTATGTTGGTCCTGGTGGGGGTGGCGAGGAGTCTGCATCAGTTGCTTTTGAAATCTTCCCAATTGGTTCTAACACAGAACCAGGGTTGAGGAACACTTGAGGAAGATGTTCTATATCTCTGCATTCAATGGTGGTATTAATCTTTAACCTTCCTGGCTACAGGTAGGGACTAAGAGAGACAGAACATGTAAACCTTCCAGGATGATGACTAGCCCATAAGAGTGCTCAATGAATGCAAGTGCTTGGTATTTTAGAAACAACAATAGTGACTGATAAAATTTGTTGTTTTATATTATTAATTTATCCAAAACTAGTCTGTGATATGAATAGTCTATCACAGAAGGACAAAGTGATAACAGAAGGATGTGTGTAAGTGTCTTTCTGTGTCTCTGTGGGAGTGTGATATTGTGTGTCTCTGGGTTTATCTGTGTGTGATTGTAAAACTAGGTATCTGTGTGTGTTGTTGAGGGTGAAATGTGTGTCTGTGTATAAAGATTTGTTTTAGGGTGTGTGACTCAGAGAGAGCTTCACAGAGGAGCAGATGTGAAATGGACCTTACAGGTGTGGTTGTAGGCTGTCCTATTCAGGGAGGATATAGAGGCAAAGAGAACCCCACCTGCCCTGGTACAACGGTGTGACCCAGCACAATACATAAGTAAATTGTATATAGAAAACTATGGCTGAGCACTCAGTTCTGGGTAATCAGGGATAGAGGCTAAGGGGTACCCAGGGATGGAGCCATGGATGTCCTAGTGTGCAATGCAAATGGCGGGCCTTGATCCTCCCAGCACCGTGTCTGCAGTTTAAGTATCTCAGAGTTTGTAAGAGCTCCATAATCCTTGTGTCCACTGAGCATAAGTGTGTAGGCTGAATATGGAATGTATTTCACAAAAGGGGAGTGTACATATTTCCTGATGTGTTAAAAATACACATTTATGTGGTTGGGAAGATGGCGGAGGAGTAGGGGACTCTTTTTCAGCCGGTCCCCTGAGTCGAGCTGGATAGGTACCAGACCAGCCTGAACATCCATGGAATCAGCCTGAGATGCAGAAAGATACATCTGGATCTCTACAAATGAACATCTCCAGCGCTGAGTATTGAAGTACGAAGCGGGAGCCGTGAAACCACGCACAGATATCGGAAGATAAACAGAAGGGGGAGGGAGCTGCTGCCTTCTGGTGCCGGGAAGCGGTAGCCACCTGCACGGGGGAGCAGGCGGTCTCCTGGACGGCACCCGCGAGAAAACAGACTGTGACCATGAGCGGGGAGTGTGTGCCACCAGACTTCTCACGGAACTCCGGTGTGCTCACTGGAACCAGACTGAGATTGGGAGCTCTGGGAGCGCGTGGGGGCAGCTGGTGGTGTTAGAAACACAAAGGACAGAGACGCGCTGGCCCTGGAAGTGAGGGCTGGGAGGCCCGGTGTGGGGCGCACAACCCGGGACGCTGTAGGGCCTAGCAGCACCAACAGAAACAGAGTTAAAGTGGCCAGATCATCAGTGGAGAACGGTCCGCGATCCCCTCTGTTCTGTGACAGAGGCTGAGATTCGGTCACTGCTGCTCTGTCTCTCAGAAGAGGCACAGCAAACCTCCAGGGAAAGCTGCCAGAGAACAAAATCCTGGAAAGACCGGCTCACAGGGTGCCCACCCCCATCCCCCCTCACAGGGGACAGAGACTCTACCCAAACAGGGTTGCCTGAGTATTGGCGTGACAGGCCCTTCCCCCAGAAGGCAGGCTGAAAAATCAAGAAGCCCACATCCCTAAGAGCCCTATAAAACAAGGGCGCACGGCCTGGGTCCTGGTCAATAATTTGGGCTCTGGACAACCCCACAACCTCTCCTCATCAGAATGACGAGAAGGAGAAATCCCCCCCAGCAAAGAAAAGACAATGAGTCTGTGGCCTCTGCCACAGAACTAATGGATATGGATATAACCAAATTATCAGAAATGGAATTCAGAGTAAAAATGGTCAAGATGATGTGTAGACTTGAAAAAAGTATTAACGAAAATGTTAATGAGAATATAGAATCTCTAAGGGCGGAAATGAGAGCGAATCAGGCAGAAATTAAAAATTCTATGAGCCAAATGCAGTCAAAACTATGGGCTCTGATGGCCAGGGTCACTGAGGCAGAAGACGTATTAGCGAATTGGAGGATGGGTTAGTAGAAGAAAAAGCGAAAATAGAATCTGGACTTAAAAAAATCCATGCCCACAAATGTAGGTTACGGAGATCACTGACTCAATGAAACGTTCCAATGTCAGAATCATTGGCATCCCCGAGGGGTTGGAGAAAAACAGAGGTCTAGAAGAGATATTTGAACAAATTGTAGCTGAAAACTTCCCTAATCTAGCAAGGGAAACAAACATTCATGTCCAAGAGGCAGAGAGGATCCCTCCCAAGCTCAACCATGACAAACCTACGCCACGTCACGTCATAGTGCAATTCGCAAATATTAGATCCAAGGATACAGTGTTGAAAGTGGCCAGGGCAAAGAAATTTCTCACGTACCAAGGCAAAGGTATCAGAATTACGTCAGACCTGTCTACACAGACCTGGAATGAGAGGAAGGGTTGGGGGAGCATTTTTAAAGCTCTTTCAGAGAAAAACATGCAGCCAAGGATCCTTTATCCAGCAAGGCTGTCATTCAGAATTGATAGAGAAATAAAGACCTTCCAGAATCGCCAGTCATTGACCAATTTCGTAACCACGAAACCAGCCCTACAGGAGATATTAAGGGGGAATCTATAAAGGTAAAAAGGTCCCAAGAGTGATACAGAACAGAAAGTCAGAACCGATACGAACAAAGACTTTACTGGCAACATGGCATCATTAAAATCATATCTCTCAATACTCAGTCTCAATGTAAATGGCCTGAATGCTCCCATAAAACGTCACAGGGTTGCAGATTGGATAAAAAGAAATGACCCATCCATTTGCTGTCTACAAGAGACTCATTTTGAACCCAAAGATGCATTCAGACTGAGAGTAAGGGGATGGAGTACCATCTTTCACGCAAATGGACCTCAAAAGAAAGCTGGGGTAGCAATTCTCATATCAGATAAATTGGATTTTAAACTACAGACTATAGTTAGAGATGCAGAAGGGCACTATATTATTCTTAAGGGAAGTATTCAACAAGTGGATATGACAATTATAAATATATATGCCCCCAACAGGGGAGGAGCAAGATACACAAGCCAACTCTTAACCAGAATAAAGAGACATATAAATAAAAATACATTAATAGTAGGGGACCTCAACACTCCACTCTCAGAAATAGACAGAACACCCTGGCAAAAACTAAGCAAAGAATCAAAGGCTTTGAATGCCATACTCGACGAGTTGGACCTCATAGATATATATAGAACACTACACCCCAGAACCAAAGAATACTCATTCTATTCTAATGCCCATGGAACATTCTCAAGAATAGACCATGTTCTGGGACACAAAACAGGTCTCAACCGATACCAAAAGATTGAAATTATCCCCTGCATATTCTCAGACCACAACGCTCTGAAATTGGAACTCAACCACAAGGAAAAATTTGGAAGAAACTCAAACACTTGGAGACTAAGAACCATCCTGCTCAGGAATGACTCGATAAACCAGGAAATCAAAAATCAAATTAAACAATTTATGGAGACCAATGAGAATGAAAATACAACAGTCCAAAACCTATGGGATACTGCAAAGGCAGTCCTAAGGGGGAAATACATAGCCATCCAAGCCTCACTCAAAAGAATAGAAAAATCTAAAATGCAGTTTTTATATTCTCACCTCAAGAAGCTGGAACAGCAACAGAGGGACAGGCCTAATCCACGCACGAGGAAGCAGTTGACCAAAATTAGAGCTGAAATCAATCAAGCAGAAACCAGAAGTACAGTAGAGCAGATCAACAGGACTAGAAGCTGGTTCTTTGAGAGAATCAATAAAATTGACAGACCACTGGCAAGACTTATCCAAAAGAAAAGAGAAAGGACCCAGATTATTAAAATTATGAATGAAAAAGGAGAGGTCACGACGAACACCATTGAAATTGGAAGGATTATTAGAAATTTTTATCAACAGCTATATGCCAATAAACTAAGCAATCTGGAAGAGATGGAATCCTTCCTGGAAACCTATAAACTACCAAGATTGAAACAGGAAGAAATTGATTTCTTAAACAGGCCAATTAATTATGAAGAAATTGAGTCAGTGATAAACAACCTTCCAAATAACAAAACTCCAGGCCCGGACGGTTTTCCTGGGGAATTCTACCAAACATTCAAAGAAGAAATAATACCTATTCTCCTAAAGCTATTTCAAAAAATAGAAACAGAAGGAAAGCTACCAAACTCATTCTATGAGGCCAATATTACCTTGATCCCCAAACCAGGCAAAGACCCCCTCAAAAAGGAGAATTACAGACCGATTTCCCTAATGAATATGGACGCCAAAATCCTCAACAAGATACTTGCTAATAGAATCCAACAGTTCATTAAAAGGATTATCCACCACGATCAAGTGGGATTCATCCCTGGGATGCAAGGGTGGTTCAACATTCGCAAATCGATCAGTGTCTTTTTATCCAGAAATCGATGCCGAAAAAGCATTTGACAAAATACAGCATCCTTTCCTGACTAAAACCCTTCAGAGTGTACGAATAGATGGTACATTTCTCAATCTCATAAAAGCCATCTATGAAAAGCCTACAGCAAATATTATTCTCAACGGGGAAAAGCTGGAAGCCTTTCCCTTAAGATCAGGAACACGACAAGGATGCCCACTCTCACCACTATTATTCGACATAGTACTAGAATTCCTTGCCACAGCAATCAGACAACAAAAAGGAATAAAGTATCCAAATCGGCAAAGAAGAAGTCAAAACGTCTCTCTTCGCAGATGACATGATACTCTATATGGAAAACCCAAAAGAATCCACTCCCAAACTATTAGAAGTTATAGAGCAATTCAGTAATGTGGCGGGATACAAAATCAATGCTCAGAAATCAGTTGCATTTCTATACACGAATAATGAGACTGAAGAAAGAGAAATTAGGGAATCCATCCCATTTACAATAGCACCAAAAACCATACGTTACCTTGGAATTAACTTAACCAGAGACATAAAGGACCTATATTCTAGAAACTATAAATCACTCTTGAAAGACATTGAGGAAGACACAAAAAGATGGAAAAATATTCCATGCTCATGGATTGGAAGAATTAACATAGTTAAAATGTCCATGCTACCCAGAGCAATCTACACTTTCAATGCTATCCCGATCAAAATACCAAGGACATTTTTCAAAGAACTGGAACAAATAGTCCTTAAATTTGTATGGAAACAGAAAAGGCCCCGAATCTCCAAGGAACTGTTGAAAAGGAAAAACAAAGCTGGGGGCATCACAATGCCGGATTTCGAGCTGTACTACAAAGCTGTGATCACAAAGACAGCATGGTACTGGCACAAAAACAGACACATAGACCAATGGAACAGAATAGAGAACCCAGAAATGGACCCTCGGCTCTTTGGGCAACTAATCTTTGATAAAGCAGGAAAAAACATCCGGTGGGAAAAAGACAGTCTCTTCAATAAATGGTGCTGGGAAAATTGGACAGCTACATGCAAAAGAATGAAACTTGACCACTATCTCACACCATACACAAAAATAAACTCCAAATGGATGAAAGACCTCGATGTGAGACAGGAATCCATCAAAATTCTAGAGGAGAACATAGGCAGCAACCTCTACGACATCGGCCAAAGCAACCTTTTTCATGACACATCCCCAAAGGCAAGAGAAACAAAAGATAAAATGAATTTATGGGACTTCATCAAGATTAAAAGTTTCTGCACAGCCAAGGAAACAGTCAGAAAAACTAAGAGGCAGCCCACGGAATGGGAGAAGATATTTGCAAATGACACTACAGATAAAGGACTGGTATCCAAGATCTACAAAGAACTTCTCAAACTCAATACACGAGAAACAAATAAACAAATCAAAAAATGGGCAGAAGATATGAACAGACACTTTTCCAATGAAGACATACAACTCCAGTAAAGAAATTGTTGGTAGAAATGCAGGCTGGGGCAGCCACTCTGGAAAACAGTGTGGAGGTCCCTTAAAAAGTTAAAAATTGAGCTACCCTATGACCCAGCCATTGCACTACTGGGTATTTACCCCAAAGATACAGACGTAGTGAAGAGAAGGGCCATATGCGCCCCAATGTTCATAGCAGCAATGTCCACAATAGCTAAATCGTGGAAGGAGCCGAGATGCCCTTCAACAGATGACTGGATTAAGAAGTTGTGGTCCATATATACAATGGAATATTACTCAGCAATCAGAAAGAACGAGTTCTCAACATTTGCTACAACATGGACGGCACTGGAGGAGATAATGCTAAGTGAAATAAGTCAAGCAGAGAAAGACAACTATCATATGATTTCTCTCATCTATGGAACATAAGAACTAGGATGATCGGTAGGGGAAGAAAGGGATAAAGAAAGGGGGGGTAATCAGAAGGGGGAATGAAACATGAGAGACTATGGACTATGAGAAACAAACTGAGGACTTCAGAGGGGAGGGGGGTGGGGGAATGGGATAGACCGGTGATGGGTAGTAAGGAGGTCACGTATTGCATGGTGCACTGGGTGTTATACACAACTAATGAATCATCGAGCCTTACATCGGAAACCGGAGATGTACTGTATGGTGACTAACATAATATAATAAAAAATCATTAAAAAAAAGAAAAAAAGAATAGAAAGAAAAAAAAAAAGAAACCAGGGATGTACTGTATGGTGACTAACATAATATAATAAAAAAAATAAAAAAGTCGTTTACAAAGTAAAAAAAAATACACATTTATTATAAGGCATTGTTAATAATTGATAATAGTACATAGCTGTTACCTTCTATTTCTCAGTCAGAAGGTAGTATCAAATGCTGACTAATATTTGAGAGTTGGGTATAAGACTCAAAAAGTCCTCTTCCTCAAAAGGTGTGGAAATACATAACCTTTAGTAATTCATGGCTTTAGGAGTGATATCAGATTCACAGTTGGATGGGAGGGTCCCTTTGGTGTCAATGAGGAATATGTATTGCAGGAAGGTATGGCAGAGCCCAGGGAACCACGTCAGAGACTTTGACCCAAGCCAGGCAGGATGGGACTGGTGTGTGGTGATGGCTGTGGGGATGGCAAAGAGGAGAAGCTCAGAAGTGAGGCTGTGGGAGCAGAGGGGGCAGAATTCAGTGACCTTTTGGATGTCAGGGGGATGTGAAAGCAGTAAACTTATAAAGGTCCCCAAAAGATACCCACATCTTAATGCCTGCAATTGCAATGCTACCTTCGTAGTATAAAAGGACTCGATCAATGTGATAAAACTAGATTCTGACATGGCCATATTGTCCTGAATTTTTGTGATTGTCCTCTACATGCAACCCCATATATTTAAAAGATTTATATTATATTATATTATATTATATTATATTATATTATATTATATTATAATTATATTATATTATAATTTATTTGAGAGAGAGAGAGCGAGGCCTAGAGACTGAGGAGGGGGTGCATAGGGAGAGGAAGAAGCAGACTCCCCGCTGAGGAGGGAGATCGAAACAGGGCTGGATCCCGGGATCCAGAATCATGACCTGAGTGAAGGCAGATGCTTAACTGACTGAGCCACCCATGCGCCCCACAACCCCATATATTTTAAATGAAGAGGACAGAGGGAGACTGACAGACACAGACAAGGAGAAGGCAGTGTGACCTCATATGGCAGAGATCAGAGTGATGGGACACGAGACAAGGAATGATGGTTTCCAGCCATCAAAGCTGGAAGCAGCCACCAATAGATTTTCACCTCAACCTTCCAGAAGGAGCATGGCCTTCCTGACACGATGATTTCTGCAAAGTGTTACAGATTTTGGACTCTGTCATTCAAACATTGAGAAAAATTGGTATAAGCCACTAAATGAATGGTAGTGTTTCACAGCAGCCAATGGAAACTGATTCAAATGTTCTGCCTCAGGTGCCTTATGGCTTGGGGTCTTGGCGAGAAAGGGGGGCTCCTGGGAGGTAAAGCGGGTTGCAGCAGGCAGTGCGTACAGTTTCCTACATTTCTTCTGAAGTAACTGTGGAGACTTGAGTGGAGTTTTCCAGATGGCAACTGCATGCTGTTTCTGGAGCCCTCAGGAAACTGTGAGGAAAAAAAAGCATTAGCCTGAGGGGTTGATGAGTGGTCTCATCGTTGGTGAGCAATGCGCATGTGCAGACTCCAAAGGCGTTAACTGGAGGATGAACCCTGGAGATTCACTAAAAATTGAGAAGTAGATGGAAAACAAATTACACCAGAGAATTCATAGGATCGAGTCCAGAGTGAAGGTGTGAGGATGGAGCAGGTTGTTTGTGGTTGTGATAAGGACACAATATTAGTGATGCTGTGGTTGAGAACTGCGTGACTGGCCAGACAGTTAGGCTCTGGGTATCCGTCATAGAAAACCGCAGCAGGAATGTTTGTATGGTTATTACCCTGAAACATCATTTTCACTCCTGGCCATGTGAATGGGAAATTTACAAAGTGATGCAGGATGATTCCTGAGCAAATATTTCCTCCTGTGGTCCCTGCTCCCCAGGCTGCCTTGGGTAACTGGACATTAGGTCCCTGAAATTTACAATTGACAACACCCAATGGCCACTTCATCACACAAACCATCCCAACTTAAGGCCGGAGACTGTGCGATAATAAGAAGACAAATATAAAAGTGCAGAGAAATTGATTTATTGAAGCAAGATGTTGAAACCTTTACATTTTCCAGAAGAGGTGATTATTGAAAGACAGACATATTAGTCTATAAGATTCATATGCCACATTTCACCAGGATTTTCTCCTGAAACAGAGAGAGGAGAGAGAAGTTCAGTCATGATGCCCCTGGGGGTGACACACTACTCTACTCTCTGACTCTACTCACAAGATCTCTGTGAAGCTTCAAGCAACAAAAGGCAAGTAGAATGGGCACAAGACAGGAAACCAGGGAGGATGGTAAACTAAATACACCTGACACAATCACAACAAATGATGCAAGTCAGGAAAAATGCATTTCCATAGTCTGGCCAATAAAGCCTGAGGTGACCCAAGAGTAAGACTCGGGTTTCTAATGGAAGGAGGAGCAGCCCAGGATTTTTTTTCTCTGCTTTCCCAGGGTGAAGGACTGTAATTTTTCACTGCAGTGGGGATATGGGGGTGAGAGACTAGAACAAGGATGGGAGGGGACTTTGGTAATACTGCTTTCAGGAGAGTCCCAGGTTCAGGGTGTGGAAAATCAACCAGATGGCACATGTCTTCTCAGCACTGAACACCCAGCCCCCGTGGGCCTTTGTGACTGAACCTCATAACCTAAATCCTGTGTGGATGGGCTGAGAGACACCTTTAAGTATCTCATTTCTAGACAAATACGTAATTGAAGTGTTTTGGCCTCACACGTGACTATAGGAGATGGAGGAAGGAGGGTTTCTGGACATGGGCATGGTAAAGGAGAGAGCTGTAGGCAGGGAGTGGTGAAGTGGGCTGAGGTATGGGGGTAGGCCTTGGCTGTGCGGAAGCTGGCAGTGTGCCCAGGTTCCCTCCTTTCCAGCTGTCTCCCAACTCAACACTCCCAACACCCCCATGGGATTCCCCTGTGACTTGTCCACTCGGAGGGTGGATCTTGCCCTCAGGAAAGCTCCCAAGTAAGGAGGCAGCCAGGCGTTGGCCCTTCAACATCACTGCCTAGAGCTGCAGGTGTCCTCCTCCTCGGGACACTGTGGGGAAACGCATCCAGGGAAGTGACCTGAGAAGGAAGAATGTTCCCAGATGCTCTGTGCAGCCTTAGTGTAGCTTCCCAGGTGTAATGTCATCCACTTGTGGCCATTGGTCACCCTATCAGTGGTAAGCAGGGATGCAGGTACCTCTACCAACTGTGCCCCTGACAGAGCTGCACCCTTACGGCCTTCCTGACTGCTCAGCTGAGCAGAAAGCTCTGTGCACAAAGAAGAAAGGAATTACCAATGCTTTTGCAATTAGCCATCTGTGTGCAAAAGAAATCTGATCCGAGCAGGCCTTCACTGTCATCTTGGCCTGAATGAGTTCTGGAGGTGGGTCATATTTCTCAAGTGTTATTTTGTAGATAGGTTCAGGTAGAAGGAGGTACTGTGACAAATCAGTTATTACGTCTGGACAGACCACTGCATTGGCTGGTGAAGAAAAAGAAATACAATCAGTATAAGGAAAATCACATTTTCTCCATGGCTTCCTGATGTTAGAACTAGACAGGAACCCAAAAGATTATATGATCTTATCCCATCATAGTGCCAATGACAATGGGTGAATAGGGAAGCTGTGACTTTGTATTGAAATGCAAACAGAGGAGCCAGGACTAGAATATCAGCTTATTGATCCCTAGTTCACCTTTTATCCTTTTTATTTTTTATTTTTATTTTTTTTAAAGATTTTATTTATTTACTTGACAGAGATAGCCAGCGAGAGAGGGAACACAAGCAGGGGGAGTGGGAGAGGAAGAAGCAGGCTCATAGCGGAGGAGCCTGATGTGGGGCTTGATCCCAGAACGCCGGGATCACGCCCCGAGCCGAAGGCAGGCGCTTAACCGCTGTGCCACCCAGGCGCCCCACCTTTTATCCTTTTTAAATCACATTCCCTCCTTGACAAGACTCTGGAATTTACTTTCTTTATATCTCAAACAATTAAGTTTTGCCTGAGTAGAATGATACCTTGTTTTTGTCTTGGATTTTGGGTTAGAGGCGATTTAATAATCAATTTTTAAGCGAACGGTAGAGTCAGATCTTTCCAGAGAGCAGAGAAGGGGTGGGTCGATCTGGAGAGGAGCAGGTCACACTCTTCCTATGGTGGAAAATGCTAGTTTGAGACTAAAGAATTGGATCATGTCATTGGATGCAGATATGGTTAAAAAGCTAAACTCACGCAGACAAACACAACCCCCCAGGTCATCAGTTTGAACACATTTGAAGCTTATACACAGTTATGACTGGCTCTGTTATTCCCTCATGGAGGTACAGAATTCCTCAGAGAGGGTGAGAGACAGGGAATGCGGCTCTTTCCTGACTCCACTGGAATTGTGTGGAGACCTGAAGTAACCACTTTTCCCAGTGTGGATTCTCTATCACCCCATGTCTTTGTAACCATGCTGTAGCCAGGGAGGTACCCTATCAGGATCTGTTCTGACCCCTGATCAGATGTCAACAAATACAAAGAGGTTTAAATCAGAGGCAACAGAGGGAAACAGGAGGATGTATAGATTGTCAGATGAAATAGAAGACTGAAGACGACCTGGGTCAGTATCAAGAGTAAGAAGACACGCAAACATATTGTGGAAAGGATGCCCAGAATTAATCTAGATAAACAGAAATCCTACTCCTCTGAGTGTACACGTACTACTACAAATTACTAGTAGCACTCCTAGAAAATCAGGAGAACTGGTAGATACAGTGAGATCTACTCACTAATAGATTTAGTGAGGGAGTGCTGCTTATTCCCAGAGCCCCCTTGAAGATTTATTATCAGAGACTAAGAGAACACCGGCTCTTCTGGAAGTGAGAACTCTCCTCAAACCCTTCCAGCTGAAATATTTATAAGTCTGAATCCATGAGTGAAAAAGCTGTGGACTCAATTGGTACCTGAAAAATTCTGGGGAGGAGATGTCTGAGAACTACCAGTTATCAGCTTGGTAGGTAAAGCTAGACCCTTGACACAGTTCATCTCACTCTATTGCTCTAGCTACACTTGTGGTATCTGTCAAACCCAAGAATGAGAAGCGGATTGGAGAGATTAAGCATTTTTTGAAGATCAAAGCACTGGTGAGTGGCAGAGCCATGACTCACACTAAATCTTATGTCCTCTTGTTTCTGAAACACAGATCACAGATAAGGAGAGGGGCTTCAGTGGAAACTCTTGAAATTTGCCTGCAAGAATTTGTTGTAAAACTTCCAGGGTGTTGGGAACTGACAAAAGGAGCCTTGAGCTTGGGAGATGAGGTGGGGCGGGGGGAAGGGCTAGTTCACAAGTAGAGGAAAAAGAGGAAAGCCGTTTAAGTTCACCTAGTTCAGAGAAGGGTACTCACCAGGGCTGGTGCCTGTCTGATTAGAAATGATACTCACCCTCATAGCAGCAAAGAGCCAGAGTGACCAGCAGGACACTCAGGGACAGCCTCATGGTGTATCTTCCTTTGAGTTTTCAGCTTTAGTGAAAGGTGAGCAATTAGGAGCTTATTTCAGGAGACTGGGAAACTCAGGGCTACTTATACCTAGAGAGCCTCCCTGGTGCTGCCCAAATAAACATGTGGTCAGGCCATGAGCCTGGCTTCCAGCAGTAGCTTCCTCATTGAGTGCACATGCCATCCATTGGTGTCACAGACCCCAATGAATTGGTCAGCGTTCCTGTTCGTAGGCAATACTGGCTGAATGCACCTCTCCTTTGTAACAAAAACAAAGGTTGCTCTTTTACAAATGTATAGTGAGTTAATTGATGCAAGCCCCGCTGGACATTGGCTCCTGAACTGCAGAGGCAGTCTCTTGTTTGGCTCATCTTTACTTAGCATATTGCCTGGCACACAGGAGAGGCCAGTGTTCATGGGCAGATGAATAGATAAAGAAAATGCGGTACATACATATAATGTAGGATTATTCACATTCAGCTGTAGAAAGCAAAGAAAGCCTGTCATGTGCTACAACATGGGTGAACTTTGAGGACAGTAGACTAAGGGAAATAAGCCAATAAAAAGAAAAAATACTTTATGATTCCACTAATATGAGGTTCCCAGAGTAGTCAATTTCATAGATGTAGAGAGTAACTGGTCGTTGCTAGGGGCTGGGGGAAGTAAAGTGTCACGTTCAATGAAAATCATGTCATCACAGTAACAGTGGGCTGATGATACCTGGAAACATACCATTGTAATCCTCTGTACAGGTCCTTTGGGTTGCAAAACCTCTTGTAATAAATAATAATAGCAGCAAGAAAATGAGCAGCAGTAATTTTGCTTGCTAGCTGGGCCAGAGAATGTGGAAACATAATTTATCATCTTCAATCATTGCTCCAAATGTACAATTCATTAGATTTCCTGTATAATGTTTGAGTCAACTAACTCGCAGAAAGTAAGTAACTTGCTCAATCTTGTTCAGTTTGGAAGCCAGTTGGTCTAGATCAGGCATGATGGTATATGAATTAAAAAGTAACAAAGTGGTGCTCTCAGTCAGGGAAGGCTGTAGGTGGTGACATGTCAGACGGAACAGAAGTAGATGACAGTGAAGTTCTCTGCTTGCATCTCAGTTTCTGATTCAAGTGAATTCTTCTGGGTGGTGATCCTCAAGCTAGTTTCTTCATCTCTCTCTCCAGTTCTCTTCTTCTTTTACTTTTTACAAAAGATAATTTATTGACAACACCAAATGCTGATAGGGAAGTGGAGCAACAGGAGCTCTCCTTCACTGCCTGTGGGCATGTGGATTGGTACAGCTACTTTGTAAAAGAGTTTAGCAGTTTCCTACCAAAGTAAACATAGTCTTACTGTACAATCCAGCAATTGAGTTTCTTGGTATTCATACAAAGAAGCTGAAGACATGTCTACATGAAGCCTGCACATGATGTTTATGGCACTTTCTTTCATAGTTGCCAAAATTTGGAAGCAATCGAGATGTTCTTTAGTATGTCAATGGACAAAGAAAGTGTGGTACCTTCAGAAGATGGGATATAGTTGTAAAAATCTAAGGAATTGATCGCTTAAAGATGAGCTGTAAAGCATGAAAAAGCATGGAAGAACCTTACGTAAATATTACCAAATAAGAGAAGCCAACCTGAAGAGCTGCATAGTGTATGATTACAACTATGACATCCTGGGAAGGCAAAATTATGGAGACAATAAAAGATCAGTGGTTTCTGTTGGTTGGGGAGGAAATAAGGATGTATGTGCAGAGTGCAGAGGATTGCAGGCTGGCAGCACTACTCTGTATGAGACTATGATGCTGGATACCTGTCATTATCTATCTGTCAAAACCCATCAAATGTACCACCTGAGTGAAATCAAATGTAAATTCCTGACCTTGAGTGATAAGGATGTGTCAGGATAAGTTCACCGATTATAACCAATGTACCATCAGGTGTGGCCTATTGATGGTGTGAGGTCTGTTCGCATGTGGAGGTGAGGGACACATCAGGACCCTGTATGTTCTGCTTGATTTTTCTTTGAACCTGACACTTCTCCAAATCAATAAAGGCTATTAAAAAAAGGGAAACATCTTGTTAAAAACATTCTCTTCCAGCAAGAAAACCGTGAGAAAAAAATGAATCAATGGAATTGTCAAAACATATAGACAGTTGATCAAGGCAAGAAAATCTAAGATAATCTACTGAAAAAAAGTATTAGAACTGATAAAAGTTCATTATATAGCTGAATATAAGATCATCTTGTAAACATCAATGACTTTCCTATAAACCTACCAACACCACTCAACATCATGGGAAAAATGATGCCATTGACAACAGAACAATAGTAGCAACAAAAATATGTTGGAATGACCTAGGTGGAAATATGCAAAACTTTAAGGATCAAATAATGAAATTTTACTTACAGATACAAAAAGGAGTCTTAAAAAAAAATAGAGGCACACACTTTGTTCCTGAAGGAAATGGTAGAACATTTAAGGAAGTCTACTCTTCTCAAAGTAGAGTTTACATGTCCAACCCAGCCCACATCAGAATCCTCACTGGGTAGTTTTACACTGTGTGTTGAACTCTGAAGTGCTGGATGTGTTCAGTCATTGAGCAGTGTGTAAGGGCCCAACTGTAGGGTCAGATTCCTGGGTTCAAGCTCAGCTGTTGCACTTCCTACCTGTGGGCACATCAGCAAGATGCTGACCCTCTTAGCCTGGTGCTTCACCTGCCAAATAAAGTGATGACAGTAGTGCTTATGTCATAGGATTTGTGTTAGGATAAATGAATTAATACAGGAAAAATGCTCAGCACAGAATCTGGCAGTAATGTCAGCTGTCACACTTATGTAACAAAAAGGAAAATACACACGTAAAATGTCAAACAAAATAAATCAGCTCACGCCCAAGTCAAATCTCAAACTGAATCTGATTCCACCAATGAGGAATGTTTATTTATCCTAAAGGGGAACAAAGTGTGCTTTAGAATTTGGCTTTAGTTTCTTTGGGATTTCTTCCAAGTTAAAAGTGGTTTCTCTCAGTTAAAATTTTCCCCATACTACTTTTCAGTCACTTTATTTGTTCCTTTATTATCACATTGAAATGGCTGTTGTGATTTTAAATTCCTAAACACTGCGTACAGAACTGAAGGTGTAGGAGAGTGGTGTGTGGGGATAGATATTAGTTATCCCCAAGCCACACAGGGTCTCTGGGCTCCTGTTCACAGCAGGAGACACTGGTCACATGTGTCCTTTGGGTTGTGGTTGAAATCCTAGGGATTCCCTAGGGCTTAACATATACACGGGACATGGAAAAGTTTAAGACATCACTTCTGGATCATAAGGTCCACAAATAGTGTCACAATGAATAAATCATGTGGTCACACTGGCTGTCATTTCCCATTTCCACTGCAATGAACATTCTTGTTCCAATTTATAAAGACAGAGGCATGTCTGTTACCCATTGGATCTTACACAGCATTGACTCTGTATACAAATCTCTAGACTTCAAAAAAATAATTGAAAGTAATATTTTGTGGTACGTAACTTTTTTTCTATAGAAAGAGGTTTCTAATTCCTTGCTTTGGATAACATCAAAGGACCTAATTTAGCTGGGGATGACAAATCATTAAAAGTAACTTGAAGGGACAGATCACAATGTCATTTTTAGCTGGTACCTAGAGAAATTCAAAGAGTCAAGTGTCATCACTGCCATAGACTCACTCTTTTTCCATCTTCACATTCATGTGAGGAGTATTTTCAGGGTTTACAACTATAAAGATGAAAAATGTGAATAATATTGTCTCACTTTAGCAATAAATGATATTCACAGATATATAAAACTAAAAAGGGCCTCATTCAGCTCTTTAAGAGATGTATTTATCAATAACATTTTACATCACGGATTTAAGAAGTATCAAAAATTGAAATGTATCTGTCTTTGTCCAAAGCTGCAAATGTCTTGGATGACATCCAAATCACCTCTGCACTTTATCTTACACACTCCACAAGCCATTTTATTATTTCTTCCCTTGTCCTTGTGCACTGTTGAGCCTGTGAGATTTTTGCCCTGCGTTTCCTCAGGGAAATGTGTGAGCTAACCAAGCTATCTACTACTCCCACACATCATCTGCCACAACCTTCATACCCCTAACGCATGCTCAGACTTGGTATAAGCTGTGAGCTTCAAAAAGAAGCTCATATCGTGGAAAAGGCCACTGGGTGCCAGAAATTTTTTCCTTCACCTGTTGTCATAATGTAATGGTCCTAAGGTGTCTAAATCTCTTTACTGTATCATACATAGGGTAAAGAATGAAGAAAATATCAGAAATGCTTAGTTGCTCCAGAATTTTCCATAACAGTTTCTCATTGTGTGCACTGCCCTAGTTGTGCATTTCATAATGCTGGGAATCCAGTCCAGGTGTCATCTGAGTCACAACTTGGAGTTTAAGGACATTGACTTCATACACCATCACTCATCAGTGTGGTCCTCCCATGGCCCAGCTGTACCAGGTACTCTCCTGGGATGACCTGACCCTTCCTTCCTGGGAAGTCAAAGTTTGTTCATCCCATTTTGTCTCAGCAATACAAGTTAACTTTGTACTTGAAAATAACTAGGAATTTATAGGAATTATGCAATGTTATGGACCCTAATAGAAGATACGTTCACATTTACCCAGATCCACCTATTATTGATGAGTTACTCCATTTGCTCCCATATACAGACTCTTGGTGAGAATTCTATTCAAAAATAGAATAAGATGAAGAGTCTTAACTTATGAGGCAAATTTTCTGGCAGATTTGCAAAGGCTTAAATGTGAAATTACTACCACATCTTGTACCCCAATCCCAGGGCTCTGAGAAGGTCATACCTAATTTGAGTGACAAATTACAGACTAAATAAATCACAAGTAAGAAGCCTACTGTGGCCTAAAGCCTTCTCAATGATACAACAAACATACAGGCTGCATTTAAATGAGCTGCTGAGCACTGCACATATGAAATTGTCATGGGCCCAGAAGATTTCCAGGTAGAACTCCAGCAATGTTCTTCTGCCATGAGAAGACGCTTGAATATCAAGGACTCTCTTTTCAACCCAAGCTCCTCTTAAGTTGGAGTCAAGGCTACCAGACCAAGGTGAGACCCTGTCACAAGATATTTGTTTTGTCCGAGGAACAGATGTTACAGAGAGCAATTCCAGAGGGGCTGCCAGGTGCTAACAACTCCTCTTGACCATCCCCACAGTCAGGCAGGTGTGCTGGTCCACCCCTGAGGTACATGCTCCTCATTGTAAGTCAGCCTCGCATGTGAACGAGAACCTTGAGGACAGCAAGTCACAGCCTCATCAAAGTTACCTCCCAAACGGGGAGGTTTGAGTCCTCTGTAAACACTTAAGTAAATGAGACTTAGATGCCACCTAGATTTTCTCCATCTTTAGCCAGGGGAGGAAAGCAGTTACCCTGTGGCATCAACAACAGGTTGAGTAAAGTTGTTTCTAGTTTTGGAAGAGCGCATAAGGAAGAGGCCAAATAACCTCAAGACTTGTGAGATGTGCCAGGAAACGGATGAACTAATACTCGCTGTAGCATTCTTAAGACCTTTTAGCTTGCTGACCTTCATACTTTGCCTACCAGAAAGACCTTACTTCTTGAATAGTCTTTTGTAGTGAAGTGGACACTAAAAATAATCGGTGCCTTGTGGTTATTGATCCTCTCTGATCTCCATTCTGCTCTAACATTTATGTACACATAGTTTCAGGAACTTTTCCAATCTCTCATTGTAAATCTGTCACTCTGGGTGTAGATATAAAACATAAAACCTGGGGGGACTTTTCTTATCCCAGCATTACCTAGTACACAGATATTGACCAATAAAGCTTATGGGTGTGTTAGTTGATGTATTTATTGCACAAATAAGTCATATTTATTATTTGTAGGCAACAAACTTAGCAGCTATCAACTTTTCTGTGGCTCAAGCAGTGGTCTCCATGAGGCTGAAAAATAACACCCAGGCTCTGTAGACTAAATCGCTGTGTGCCAGATAGGCTCTATGTTTTCTTAGCTCCAGAGTTGCTTTGTCCTACTCATGTCTCTATCACTGGAACTGAAGGCCTGTGGGTTACATATTCCAGACTCTCTTGCCAGTGCTGCCTTGTGTGGTTCTCTAATGGATGGCACTGATGGGAGTTTAAAGGTGGGAAGAAGGCAGAAGTCATGGTTCCCAGCTTTTGATGTCACCTCCTGCAGTGGTTGTAGAAGTAGTGTCTCCAGGACCCACAGAAGCCCAGCAAGAACAGTGCTTTATGAATTGTGGGAGCTTGGCAAATGACCCCCTAACCAGGGGACATTCAGGGAGACTTCTTGGGGGGTATGACATGAAGATAAAGAAAGTACCCATGCTAGAGTAACAGTGACCTTTCAACAACTTTGCACAGGGTCAAACAGAGGAAGACCTGGTCTCACTGCATGCTGGAAACTGAATAACATGAACATGAGCTTCTGGGGCAGGGGGTGAAACTGCAACCAGGTGAAATTCAGGTTGGCTGAAGTTATATGCAGGCACTCTGGACCAGATCCTTCCACCACAATGCCTGGGTTCCTTCAACCCATGAAGAGGAATCCTCTCTGCAAGTGACGTCAAATCGTCTTTGGGAA
This sequence comes from Ursus maritimus, assembly GCF_017311325.1. Lineage (NCBI taxonomy): Eukaryota > Metazoa > Chordata > Mammalia > Carnivora > Ursidae > Ursus > Ursus maritimus. The sequence continues at coordinate 37,945,204 of NW_024424786.1, read as the reverse complement.
TTTTTTATTCTATTCCTCTTTTGTTTCATTCTCTGGGTAGGAGATGCAGGGAACAGAGTCCCAGTTTTTTATTGAATGTCTAGGAACAATGAGTAGTCAGTGAGAGAGATGAACCATCCCCAGTTAGAGCATGCAACTCCCTAATTTCTACTAGAAGAACTTATTCTGCAAATTGATTCTATTAATTTATCATGATTGAGCACATAATCTATGCTGACTAGGTTCATAAAAAATGATGAAAATATTAATCATCTTCCACTCAAGATGTGCAGAGTGGGATGATTGAAAGAGTCAAATGGAGAGGAGCTTGTGAAATTAGATCCATTTTAGTAACATAAATGAGATTAAACCAGCACTAAGCCATGTTTTTTTTTTTTTTTTTGGAATGGAGGAGTGACAGGGCCATTAATAAAATGTTTTCCCTCTGAGCTGGCCAAACACACTTACACACTTGGAATGGGAGAGAATGTTTGATGATTGCTTTGCTGAGGTTTGAATGTGGTGATGATTTAAGTGGTTTCTTTGGTCCCTCCATTTCTCCAAGCACAGCCTTGGAGAATCTCCCATGGACCCTGAGGACTTAGAGTAAACACTGTGAAAGCAATCATAACTCCCCCTTTAACCTCCCATTGTTTCATTTCTTGAGTGCTTTGATACCAAAATTTGTCTGCCTACTCCTCTGCTTGTCACATGCTCTAGTAAACACCAGGAGTCAAAAAGGAGAGGGAGTTGGAGAGAGAGAGAGTGATTATACTAATGTTTGCAGGAAGTCCAATCCCAGGTTCCTAAACAAGGTGTCAATGATCCAGTGAGACTTGAAGGAGTTGTCCCGGTGATAAAGTGGATGCAGTTATCCAGAGCGCGGTGTGAAGCTTGGTTCATTGCCAGTGGAAGGGAGACATCTTGTGGTCCTCTCTAGCAATCACAGCTATTCCATGAGAGCTGAGCGTCCAACCTGCCCCACTCCTCTGCGCTCATAACTCTAAACCTCAGGAAAACACTTGCTTGTCTGTGTTCCCATGAGTATGCTCATTTATACGTCAACTGATGAACAGGATTCATAGGCATCTGTTTCATCCCTTTGACACCTCCACATCTATTCTTTCTCCACCCATGTTGGCTTTTAAGTGAAATTGCATAATTCCTTCCTTTATCATAAGCCACAGAGAATCTCCATCCCCAGTGGGACCCGAGTTCTTCTTGGAGTGATATTGCTACGAGCCTCAGGGTCAGTGGGATTGTTAAGATTGTTAGATCCCCACATAGAGAGGGCTTGCTGACCCGTTGAAGTGTTTCTGATTGCCACCCCACCCCCAGATTTCACAGTAATCTCCGGTACCCAAGAGAGTGAAAACACGATGCAATTTTCAAGTCTGATCAAGCTGGAGCTCTCATTTCTTTGCCAATGGTTCTTTTTTGGTACAGGAATGGTACATCTGGAATGGTCTTTTCTTCAATTCCATTGCCACTTCCTTATCATCTCTGATCTGGACTTGTGTGGGAACCAGTTTCTCTCATTGAGCGTCCCTTGACTGGGTTCTCCCACTGACCGGTTCTCACGTGAGGGTCATTCACCTACAAACCTCTTGTTGTACTTGCCTTTCGTAGCTGCCCCAAATGTGCCACTTTGGCATGTTGATTATTTTTAATAAAAGTGACTTAAGAAGGAATCAGTGCATAAGGACACTCAGACCATCTTCTTTTGCCCTGAAAGCAGGAAATACATCTCCTCAGGTGAGGTACCCTCCACCAGGAGGCAGACATCCTTATCGCCAGAGAGAAAATGTGGAGCCATGAAGGCTGTATAAACAACACTTGTTACTTTCTACTTATTTACTACCCCAGCCCAACCCTGTTTAGAATCCCTTACTAATTGTAGCTCCCAAAGTTAAATTTTCTCTGTCTTGTCAATTCCTCATTGATTTATTGTCTGTTAGTCTAAAAAGTATAAAAACTGCCTGCCTTGGACATTTCTTTAAGTCTCAATTTAATATTGGGATACATTTATGATGCCTATATTATAAAACTTTGGGTTTTTTTCTCTTGTTCATCTGTCTTGAGTGAATTTAATTATCAGTCCAGCTAAAAGAACTTGAAGGGTAGAGGAAAAAGTTTTCCTTCCCTTCAGTTTCACGTTAACCACCGTTCTTGACACTGGGGAAACATCAGTAAAGAAAACAGGCAAAAATCTGTGCTGTCATAAAGCTTATATTTTATCAAGGGGAGAGAAAGAATAAATCTAGTAAGGAGGCAAAACAGATGGTATATTGGAAGGCAGTAAGTGCCATGGAGAAAAAAATCAAGTACCATGGAGAGAAATTAAAAATGGTTTAAGTAGGGTGGACAGGAAAGGTGTCACCGGGGGATAACCTTTCATCCCTGATCTGAAGGAGGTGAGGGAGAGAGGGTAAGGTTCTAGAAGGTATGCATTTCCGATGGAATGACTCCCCAGTTTCTGGCCAGACAATTATAAATAGAAACACATATTGTCCTTAATAATTCTAAGGAACAATATCCCAGGAAACAGCACTGTTCTGCTCTGTTGACCAATGTATTGTACAACTATCACAAAACCCTGGAGAATGACTTCACTTTTTCACCTTCCATTCACTTCTCACCCAGAAGCAATCTGGTTTCCACTCCAACTATTTAGCTGAAGTTCCTAAGCTCTTACATTTTAATCTTAGAGCCAGTTTCAATTCTTTTTCATATCAGTAGAGGTAGAATTCTTGTTTTCTTTCTTCCAGATGCTTATTAGCAATGCCTGCCCAAAAAATAGTTTCTTTAACTAATGAATGCAATTGTTTATGTTATATATTCTCTTCCCTATACAAGTGGGTCCATTTTCTTTGTCTAGTGATCAAACTATAGATTCAGTGGATTGGCACTCTATCTAAGTTGGTTTTTGTATTTGACAAAATGACACAAAATTCGCCAGGAAAAATACTCAAGTAAAAAATGCCATGGCATTTTGTGAAAAGTAGAATGAATGAGGTAGAAGCAGCCTTATTTAGTATAAAAACCACCAAAAAACGGGGGGAGGGGGAGGGCTGATAGGTTATAAAAGAATGTCCCCAAATTCTTCAGATCAGAGATAATGGTGACATTCAAATCATTGGGAAAAGAGAGCTTATTCACTAGATGATGTTGGGAATATGTGGATCCATTTGTGAGTGCTCCATTATGTGCCACATTATGGTTGTCTGTTTCTGTGCCAACACTAATCTGGATCAAGGTGAATTCTTTTTTTTTTTTTAAGATTTTATTTATTGATTTGACAGAGAGAGAGACAGCGAGAGAGGGAACACAAGCGGGGGGGGGGTGGGTGGGAGAGGGAGAAGTAGGCTCCCAGCTGAGCAGGGAGCCCGATGCGGGGCTCGATCCCAGGACCCTGGGATCATGACCTGAGCCAAAGGCAGATGCTTAATGATTGAGCCACCCAGGCGCCCCATGGATCAAGGTGAATTCTTTTTCAGTAAGTTTCAGTATCAGATAGAGCAAGTCACCATTCAGTGTTCTTCCTAATCTTCTTGGCCATTTTCAGATGCATTTTCTTCCATATGAATGTTAAAATAATTTTGTCTAGCTCCTGCTGTTGCTCCAAGGGGATCCAGCCTTAAAGTCCATTACATTTATACATCAATTGTGGAAAGACTGGCATTTGTATAACTACTGTCCAGAGACATGGTATGTATCTTACTTATTAGATTTGTTCTTAGGTATTTTATGATTTTATTACTTTTGCAAATGGGATATGTTCTTCCATGTGCAATTCTCGCTGGCTCTCCCATACAGCATATAAACTGTCGTATTTGTATAGATGGAGCAAGTATCCAGCCACTTACGAAGTATCTCATCTTATTATTTTAATACTTCCAGTGGTACTTGGTGAGCATGTCTTATGTCTCCTGGTGAAAGAAGTGCACTGTCTGCAAATGAAAGTATTTTATCTCATCTTTGGAAATATTTATGATCATTTTGTCTTCTTATTTTAATGTGACACTTAGGACTTACAATCAATGTTGACTAACAGTGAATGTATCAGGCATTTCTCTTTCCCTGATTTTCATGGAAGTATCTTTAGCACTTATTATTTTGGAGTATTGTTTGCTGTTGAATTTGAAATTGGATTTTTTTGGGGTTCTAACTAGTATTCTTCTGTTCTTTCTTCCTTTTTTAAAAAATTTTTTAAAATTATATTATGTTAGTCACCATACAGTACATTCCTGGTTTCTGATGTAAAGTTCGATGATTCATTAGTTGCGTATAACACCCAGTGCACCATGCAATACGTGCCCTCCCCACCACCCATCACCAGCCTATCCCATTCCCCCACCCCCCTCCCCTCTGAAGCCCTCAGTTTGTTTCCCAGAGTCCAGAGTCTCTCATGGTTCATTCTCCCTTCTGTTTACCCCCCCTTTCTTCTTCCCTTTCTTCTCCTATTTTGTTAACCACTTCTTCTAGAAATGAGCATCCACAACCTGGAAGAAAACTCATGAAAGTGGTCTCAATTACATAGTTATGAAGCCCCTTTTGGGACTCCCTGGATATGGTCATCTTACATCCCAGTAAACACATACATTCAAAAAGATTATGGTGAATGGTCTTGAGTTCTCCATTCTAGCAGAGTAAGCTCAGGATCTAGGATTTCCTATAAGCCTGAAAACATGTGTGCCCCTTCCCCACCCCCACACTACATCCATAGGCCAAAGAAGCCAAACACTAGTAACCATGAAACACGAAGATACTGTAGAAATGAGATGCTCTGCACTGGAGTTTGGGGAACAGGAGGTCTTGCAGAGAGCCTGACATGATCTTCAGCCCAGAGCCTGTCCTCTTCACATAGAAATCACCTGCGAAGCAGTAAAGAGGGAGGGCAACCAGCACAAGGACTGTCAGCAGCTTCATGGTTGAGGGCAGCTCTGGTCGCCTGGTCCATCAGGAGGAAGGAACTCTTGTTACAGATGAGAGCCTAAGAGTCCTCCCTTTATTCTCCTGCTCACCACCTTAATCCCTCCCAGAAATGAGGGAATGAGTCACACAGTGAACCTGGCTTTGGACAGGAAATGACAGCAAGACTCAACTGCAACCCAGCCTGTGCTCTGCTTTTAGAAACCAAGGTGACTGAGCTTATTGGACCCAAAACAATGTTGGAATTGCAAGAATCATACATGACTTTACATGAAATTAATGCAAAAGTACTTGCTAACTAATCAGATTACAGCAAAGCGAGCCTGTGTTGTCATCCATGTCATTTTATTATTAGTGTGGTCTTCATATCCTCCTCGCACCCCACCCTCTCCTTCTTCAAGGTCCTTAAAGCTTCCTATCCTGTGTGTCTGCTCCTGGGCCTTAGCACACATTTTGGCTCATTGCAATTGCACATATGTCCTCTGGAGGGCAGACTTCCCTGGCCTATAGACACTTCAGTAAGGTGCTTGATGTTTGAGAAATACAACGTCTCATTCTCTCTGAAGGCTCTTTTACAAAGAATACCTCATTTAATTAACTCAATTTCATAAATTCAGTCTATTATAAATCTATGAATTTTTTTTAGCTGTTTAGGATTTTTCCCCAGTGATTCAAAGGACGATGTGAAGCTGAGGAGCAAGTGGTTGTTCAGTAGAAGCAGGTGCTGTGTGGAGGAACGGTGACCAGGTCTGGGCTCGAGCAGATGTGGATTCAAATCTTGGATGCAGCACCTAATCACGAAGTGTCCTTGGGCGAGTGAAACTGCTGGTCATTTCAAGCTTCCTTTTCCTCATTTCTGAAATGTGCAGGAATAATACCATGCCTGGTTTTGCAAGGATATCAGACACTCTGTAAAGAGCTTATCCAAGGCTTCAAACAAGGTAATTAGGAATAAATGGGTGGTTCCATCCATCCATCCATCCATCCACCCACCCATCCATCCATCCATCCATCCATCTATCCGTCCATCCGCCCATCCATCCGCTGTTCAACAGGAGCCTGAGTTTCCCCATAATTGGCGCCTGTGATGTGTGCCCCAGATTCAGGTGTTCAACCAGGACTTGGACACGGTGGAGCATACTTCTCACAAGGAAGGTGGGACACCTGGGTGGCTCAATCGGTTAGGCGCCTGCCTTCAGCTCAGGTCATGACCCCAGGGTCCTGGGATCAAGTCTCGATCGGGTTCCTTGCTTGCAGGGAGTCTGCTTCACCTTTCCCCTGCCACTCCCCCTGCTTGTTCATTCTTTCTCTCTCTGACAAATACATAAATAAAATATTTAAAAACAAACAAGCAAGGGGGGTAATCAGAAGGGGGAATGAAACATGAGAGACTATGGACTATGAGAAACAAACTGAGGGCCTCAGAGGGGAGGGGGGTGGGGGAATGGGATAGACCGGTGATAGGTAGTAAGGAGGGCACGTATTGCATGGTGCACTGGGTGTTATACACAACTAATGAATCATCGAGCCTTACATCGGAAACCGGGGATGTACTGTATGATGACTAACATAATATAATAAAAAATCATTAAAAAAATAAAAATAATAAAAACAAACAAACAAGGGAGACAACAAATAAGCCCATAACTGAATGAGCGACATCAGAAAATGATTGCTGTACAGAACCACAAAACAACTACGAGGAGCAGCAACCTGTACAGAGGTCCAGGTCGGCTACAGGACGATGGGCTTTAAAGCCTGGATGAGTGGACAATGATATCAAGGGGAAGATCTGGGAAAGAGTGTTCTAGGAGAGGGAACAGCAGGTACAGAGACTCTGGAGCACTTGGTATTTGGCAAGATAAGGAAAGCAAACACTGTGCCTCTTGGTGTCAAGAGAGACACAGGACAGCCTCATCCTATAGAAATAGAAAAACGGCATCAGTTTGAGCAGGGACAATACAAGGGCAATAGGAACAAGAGAAACAAAGTAAACTCAAATTAAAAGAAAGAGAAAGAAATTGATGAGAGAGCCAGAGAGATGAGTTAACTGCTCGTGAATGCAGTATTTGCTCTTTGGATTATTTGGGTCATTTCCCCCCATCATTCAGCTGGAGTATAAGTTGCCAAGAAGAATATTAATTAAGGGAAAGGCTAGCAATAGGGAAGAAGGTGATGTTCTTATGTGTGTACTTTCCCTCAGTTGACCATTGCTGCCAATTTCCCTTCCAAAGACAAATGAAGGACTTTAGTGATGAGATGAGAGCCTTTTGGCTATGTCTTAATGGGGACTCCCCTTGGTGTCCCGGATACTATGGACTTGCCCTGTTACCTGCTGGGCCACAGATCCTGCAGGGTTCTTACTCAGAGGTTTCTTACTCAGCAAAAATAAAATAAAATAAAGTAAAACACACAAAGTAAAATAAAATGAAATATAATATCCCACTTGATGTATAGGGTGCCCACAGTAAGAGGTGTATTTTTTTTACCTTCATGTTTTCTCCATCACAGATGATGATCATTCTCAGGTGAATGAACAGTTAACGCACTCCACAAACAACTCTTTGGCAAGCCAGTGTTGACAAGGAGAAATAGAAGAAACCAAAAGTTCTGAATGTATGTTTTCTCTTCCCAAAAAGGGCTTTAAGTCGGGTTCCCAAATGATGCTCAGAAACTAGAGGAATGAAGGAGCCTTCAGTTTGGGTGTTTGTGTGACACTTATTGACCCCCTTTTATGACAAACCATGGTGTACAGGTGAATTTGTACAGGTATGGATTTTACCCTGAATACCTTGTGTCATGGGAGAGAGAGAAAATATGAGGTAAGAAAGAATTATATTTGGCCTGTCTTCAGGTTCATGCAAGACCTGTGATATACTCACACCAAGATTTTGGTCACTGAGGCCTTGCCATATTTCATAAATGTAGTAACAGTTAGTGAGAAACATCTTTTCTCAGCAATTCATGCGCCGGCACAAAAGCATATGAAGAATTTTTTGAAATGTAGATGATTTATAGGTGTTTTTAAATTGTAAGTTACTGTTATGGATTAACTTTTTGGTATTTGGGGAGAAGATATCCCACATTTTTTTTTTCACTCATTCTGTAAAACTGGTTCTGTCTTCACCTGCAGGGCTGTTGGGACATTATCCTCAGGCATGTTCTTTGGAAGTAAACCTCTTCCTCATTAAGATCATGTTGAAGTCTAGAACTTGGGAGGGGAGGGACTTACCAGGCTAGCAACATTAAGAAAGGCTCTGGCCTTGGAGACATCTTGAAGTGAGTGAGATATTCATAGTATCTCGGCCATTCCTAGACCAGGCTCATTACTTGCCATGAGCCAAGCCTGGTATGGAGATTTCGAGGCTGCATCTTCTTTGTACCCTGGGAATTGTCCTGGGATTGATGTAAGTTCTCAGAATAGGGCTGGGCACAGAGCAGGTGCTGTGTATGTGGAAGCTGCCAGTGATTCATTTTATAAAATCAAGAAAGCTCTTATGATAAACCTTGAAGAACTACTAGGACCATCAGAGACCACTGGAAACTTGCTTCAATGTTACATTCTCTGAAAGGTCTAGAGAAGGTCATGTTGAGATCTGAGGTACGAGTCCTGTGTGTGAATATACGGCACTATATTTTGATCCATGCGTACTTGTTACTGTTCTGACTTTTTCTGGTAAGAGTTTTACTGAGATATAATTTACACAGAACTTCTCTGTCAAACATATTCCACATACTATTAATCTTCTTGACGCCCAGCAACAAGTGTTTATCTGTTTTCAAAATTCAATGAAACATGAATGGTGAACAATAACAGAGCGGCCACTCGATGCAAGGCACTGGAGCAAACCTCCTTTACTCTCGTCAGCAACAACCCAATGGGTAGGATGGTTATGACATTTATTGGCCCAAAGGGGGTACTTTAGAGTGTGAAAGAGGTCACAAAATAGATGGCATGCCAGGAGAGCAGCATAAACCGGGATTCTCCTGAGAAAACTGAGATGCGTCGTCACTCTCCCTTTGGTTGGTAAACTCCTCTCCAGCTCTGAAGGCAGCTCCTGAACACAGACGGTAGGAAGGAACCAAAGAAAAGGGAGGCACTCCGGGTTTGCCTGTGGCAGGTTTAATGAGCAAGGGATCTTACATAAGAAGAATCTTGGGTAGCCGCAAGATGGGTAGATTTCTACACCCACCTGCCAGAATCAGAAAGTTTACAGAGAGGCTTTAAGTGGGTTCAGTCACATACCTAGTTCAGATGGTCTCAACCCGCATCACTATCTCATGTTATTGTGTTTGGGGCTCCTTCTGGGGGTGGACCAGGCAAGTGAAACCCACATTCCAAGGTCAGGGGAGGTGTGTGTGGAGCCTCCAATTGCCTGGGTCCAGCTATGGGTCAACTGGAGGTCATGTCCTTTCCTCCAACACCTCCCCATGAGGTGGGCATATCATTTCTCCCCAGCTTCAGAAAATGGGACAAGAGAGGTAAAGTAAGTTGACCGTCAGCCCACACTTGTGGGTGGCATCCAGGGTAAGGAGCCTGGTGTTCTGCCTGAGAAACAGTTCTCAACACTATTGACCTCCTTGGTTTGACCCTTATGGACTTTCATCTTATGGATGAAATCCTCAAATGGATTCTTGTGATCTCGACTCATACAACTGCCCTATATGAACTCCAGGTCAATTTCTGTGTAGGCCCGCCAGTTTTCTGTTGAAAGCAAACTGCCTTTGCTCCCTGTGGACTTCCCTTGCCCAGTCCTTGCCTCAGTCCCACTGGGTTGAAGCTCCTTATTCCTTCCCAATGTCACACGAAAGACAACTCTCTTCTTGTGCCCTTTCCTGCCCCTGAATCTCTAGGGATCTCTTGCCAAGACTCCTTGTCTCTGTGCGTGCAGCTCTCTCCTGACATTTCCGGAATCCTGATCCCATGATCCTTCCTTCCTATTATGCTCCTACAGGTTACCGCCTGTGCACCTCTGGTCTTTGTGTGATGGCAATGATACAGTAGGTGCTTAAATAATTATTGTGTAACTGTTGAGACAGATTTTGAATTTATATAATGATTTCACAGATTATATTACATGTTTTATTATAATGTCTATTTAGAAAGGGGAGCACATTTAAATTTGAATTTTTAGTGACGTCAGGGATCAAACCCAACACTAAAACCAGTCACCTGCCTGTCATTCTGGTGCTAACATTGCCTTCCTTATGTTCCCAGGTGAGAACTTTGGTGTCCCAACAGGGAGAGGACAAGTGAGGATAGGAGGAAGTGGTAACCCATGCCCTGCATGGACTGGACCAACCACCTCAGTCTCCCTGTTTCCCACAAGTAACTGTTACCTTGATCCAATCTCACTTTGATCCAGTGTATCCCGGATCCACCTGATGACTTGAAGCCACAAGCCGGATTTGAAAGCCAAGCCAGGATTAGGTGTTGCCTCCAGTGAGGTTGGCTTATTCATCAAAACCCTGAACTTTACACAACATGACATCACCAAGAAATGTGTGGTTAGGTATTTAATCCTCATAGACATGTGACAGTTCATATGGTTCATTAGATATCTACACCATTATCTTCCACATTTAGTTTTAGTTTTCCCTCTACTATGCCCACCTACACATCTACTCAAAAAAGAATTTTTCATCCTCAAAGTCAGTAAAGCCTTTGTTGAGAAACTCAGTGCTAGAGAAATCACTAAAAGCATTTGCCCTGTGACAAAAGATCGGTAGTGCTAGGTAGCCTCCCACTAAGTGGACAGTGAGTGGAGCCCCAGTGCAGACAGATGCTGGCAGGACTGTGGGCATCTGTGTCATTTGGTGCACAGAGCTCATCTTGTTTTTGTTCACGGAGGGCCTTGGTTTCTGCATTCTGTTATCCACATCCTCTTTGTCCTTCAAAATAGTAAGCAGTCATCACCTCCTCTCAAAGTCTTCCTTCAGAGAGAAGCACAGCTCATAATGCTTTGTTCTTGGTTGAATGTCTTATGGCCTTTGAATTCTGCGGTAGAATCTCATTCTCAGGGATATATTCATATCTTTTTCACTTCTCTTATGTTTTGTCATTTGACATGATAATTAATTCCTTAAGGAAATCCATTAAAAAGTAGTAGTAAAGGAGAGAAGGAAAGGAGAAGTCTTAAGTTTGAAACAATGTTAGGTTTTGATTATTATACAGGCCTGAATAAGCTAATTTCAGAATGGAGACAGAATTCATATCTTAGGAAATGGAGAACCTTTGACAGTTTGCTTGAAATAAGCCCTGGGAAAAGCAGAGCTTTGTGTTCAGAGTGTTGATCTTGTCCTAGAGAGTAAGGTGGATGCAAGGAGAAGCCATTGGAGGAGGAATTCCTGGGCAGAGAGTGGTAATATGTGTCAGGGGAACAATTGGAGGCCTCAAAGACAAAGTCAACTCTGAGGGAGTATGTCTAGCTGAGATGGAATGACAGGACCTGCTCCCATTTAGTTATCTTTCTGCTGCCTCAGAGAGATATACCCTTTGGTTGTGCATGTATGCGTGTGTGTGTGTGTGTATTTAGTAAAAGATATATAAGATAAAGTTTACCATTTAAACAACATTTAAATGTACTATTCCACTGCATTATGTATATTCACAATGTTGTCACGGCTACCCATTTCCAGAAGTCATCTCAAACAGATTCTCTTCACCCAGTAACCAATCAGTCTATAAACTTCTTGCCTCCCAGCCCTGCCTTTGCAGTCTTGCTTTATCTCAGCTTACACTCTCTAGCAGCAGCACATGAGGGAAAATCTCTCTGTATGAGACCTTGAATTTATTAGTTTTACTATGGTGAAACTAATAAATATCCCTGACACTTCCAGGCTCTAGGGGTTACAGAAATAGCTAAGGAAAGGCCTCAAGGCAGGAGGTGGCCGGCTGGCTGAGTGGGAAGAGCATAAGACTCTTGATCTTGGGATCATGAGTGGGTGTAGGGATTACTTAAATTAAACTGAAACTTAAATAAAACCCAAAAGGTCTCAAGGCGAACACTGTGGTGATGCTGGTGGTTATCTGAGTATCATGGAAATTCTTGTCCTCCTCCACCCATCAACGGGTGGCACCAGCCTCCCTAGTCACTGGGCCACTGACACCTAAAGGAGATGGAGATGAAGAAATGAGGACTGCATGGGCTCTACCTGCAGAGATATCTGTATGTTGGTCCTGGAGGGGTTGGTGAGCTGTCTGGGCATCAGTTGCTTTTGAAATCTTCCCAATTGGTTCTAACATAGAGCCAGCATAAGGAACACTTGAGGAAGATGTTCTTCATCTCCACATTCAATGGTGGTATTAATCTTTTACCTTCCTAAGGGACTAAGAGAGACAGAACATGTAAACCTTCCAGGATGATGACTAGCCCATAAGAGTGCTCAATGAATGTAAGTGCTTAGTATTTTAGAAACAACAATAGTGACTGATAAAATTTGTTGTTTTATATTATTAATTTATCCAAAACTAGTCTGTGATATGAATAGTCTATCACAGAAAGGCAAAGTGATAACAGAAGGATGTAAGGGTATGTGTGTGTGTGTGTGTGTGAGTGTGTCTCTGTGGGAGTGTGATATTGTGTGTCTCTGGGTTTATCTGTGTGTGATTATAAAACTAGGTATCTGTGTGTGTTGTTGAGTGTGAAGTGTGTGTCTGTGTATAAAAATTTGTTTTAGGGTGTGTGACTCAGAGAGAGCTTCACAGAGGAGCAGATGTGAAATGGACCTTACAGGTGTGGTTGTAGGCTGTCCTATTCAGGGAGGATATAGAGGCAAAGAGAACCCCACCTGCCCTGGTACAACGGTGTGACCCAGCACAATACATAAGTGAATTGTATGTAGAAAACTATGGCTGAGCACTGAGTTCTAGGTGATCAGGGATAGAGGCTAAGGGGTACCCAGGGATGGAGCCATGGATGTCCTAGTGTGCAATGCAAATGGCGGGCCTTGATCCTCCCAGCACCGTGTCTGCAGTTTAAGTATCTCAGAGTTTGTAAGAGCTCCATAATCCTTGTGTCCACTGAGCATAAGTGTGTAGGCTGAATATGGAATGTATTTCACAAAAGGGGAGGGTAATTATTTTCCAGATGTGTTAAAAATACACATTTATTATAAAGCATTGTTAATAATTAATAATAGTACATAGTTGTTACCTTCTATTTCTCAGTCAGAAGGTAGTATCAAATGCTGACTAATATTTGAGAGTTGGGTATAAGACTCAAAAAGTCCTCTTACTCAATGGGGCGCCTGGGTGGCAAAGCGGTTAAACGTCTGCCTTTGGCTCAGGGCATGATCCTGGTGTTATGGGATTGAGCCCCATATCAGGCTCCTCCGCTATGAGCCAGCTTCTTCCTCTTCCACTCCCCCTGCTTGTGTTCCCTCTCTCGCTGGCTGTCTTTATCTCTGTCAAATAAATAAATAAATAAAATCTTTTTTTAAAAAGGTGTGGAAACACATAACCTTTAGTCATTCATGGTTTTAGGAGTGATATCAGATTCACAGTTGGGTGGGAGGGTCCCTTTGGTGTCAATGAGGAATATGTATTGCAGGAAGGTATGGCAGAGCCCAGGGAACCACATCAGAGACTTTGACCCAAGCCAGGCAGGACGGGACTGGTGTGTGGTGATGGCTGTGGGGATGGCAAAGAGGGGAAGCTCAGAAGTGAGGCTGTGGGAGCAGAGGGGACAGAATTCAGTGACCTTTTGGATGTCAGGGGGATGTGAAAGCAGTAAACTTATAAAGGTCCCCAAAAGATACCCACATCTTAATGCCTGCAATTGCAATGCTACCTTCGTAGTATAAAAGGACTTGATCAATGTGATAAAACTAGATTGTGACATGGCCATATTGTCCTGAATTTTTGTGATTGTCCTCTACATGCAACCCCATATATTTAAAAGATTTATATTATATTATATTATATTATAATTTATTTGAGAGAGAGAGAGGCCTAGAGACTGAGGAGGGGGTGCATAGGGAGAGGAAGAAGCAGACTCCCCGCTGAGGAGGGAGATCGAAACAGGGCTGGATCCCGGGATCCAGAATCATGACCTGAGTGAAGGCAGATGCTTAACCGACTGAGCCCCACAACCCCATATATTTTAAATGAAGAGGACAGAGGGAGATTGACAGACACAGACAAGGAGAAGGCAGTGTGACCTCATATGGCAGAGATCAGAGTGATGGGACACGAGACAAGGAATGATGGTTTCCAGCCATCAAAGCTGGAAGCAGCCACCAATAGATTTTCACCTCAACCTTCCAGAACACGATGATTTCTGCAAAGTGTTACAGATTTTGGACTCTGCCATCCAAACATTGAGAAAATAATTGGTATAAGCCACTAAATGAATGGTAGTGTTTCACAGCAGCCAGTGGAAACTGATTCAAATGTTCTGCCTCAGGTGCCTTATGGCTTGGGGTCTTGGCGAGAAAGGGGGGCTCCTGGGAGGTAAAGCGGGTTGCAGCAGGCAGTGCGTACAGTTTCCTACATTTCTTCTGAAGTAACTGTGGAGACTTGAGTGGAGTTTTCCAGATGGCAACTGCATGCTGTTTCTGGAGCCCTCAGGAAACTGTGAGGAAAAAAAAGCATTAGCCTGAGGGGTTGATGAGTGGTCTCAACGTTGATGAGCAATGCGCATGTGCAGACTCCAAAGGCGTTAACTGGAGGATGAACCCTGGAGATTCACTAAAAATTGAGAAGTCAGGAATGTTTGTATGGTTATTACCCTGAAACATCATTTTCACTCCTGGCCATGTGAATGGGAAATTTACAAAGTGATGCAGGATGATTCCTGAGCAAATATTTCCTCCTGTGGTCCCTGCTCCCCAGGCTGCCTTGGGTAACTGGACATTAGGTCTCTGAAATTTACAATTGACAACACCCAATGGCCACTTCATCACACAAACCATCCCAACTTAAGGCCGGAGACTGTGCGATAATAAGAAGACAAATATAAAAGTGCAGGGAAATTGATTTATTGAAGCAAGATGTTGAAACCTTTACGTTTTCCAGAAGAGGTGATTATTGAAAGACAGACATATTAGTCTATAAGATTTATGTGAGACATTTCACCAGGATTTTCTCCTGAAACAGAGAGAGGAGAGAGAAGTTCAGTCATGATGCCCCTGGGGGTGACACCTTAACACAGACTCTACTCACAAGATCTCTGTGAAGCTTCAAGCAACAAAAGGCAAGTAGAATGGGCACAAGACAGGAAACCAGGGAGGATGGTAAACTAAATACACCTGACACAATCACAACAAATGATGCAAGTCAGGAAAAATGCATTTCCATAGTCTGGCCAATAAAGCCTGAGGTGACCCAAGAGTAGGACTCGGGTTTCTAATGGAAGGAGGAGCAGCCCAGGATTTTTTTTCTCTGCTTTCCCAGGGTGAAGGACTGTAATTTTTCACTGCAGTGGGGATATGGGGGTGAGAGACTAGAACAAGGATGGGAGGGGACTTTGGTAATACTGCTTTCAGGAGAGTCCCAGGTTCAGGGTGTGGAAAATCAACCAGATGGCACATGTCTTCTCAGCACTGAACACCCAGCCCCCGTGGGCCTTTGTGACTGAACCTCATAACCTAAATCCAGCAGTGGATAGGTGGAGAGACTTCTGGGTGATGATCTTCAAGCTAGTTTCTTCATCTCTTTCTCCAGTTCTCTTCTTCTTTTAGTCTTTTAAGAAGATAATTTGCTCACAACTACAAATGCTGGTGGGGATATGGAGCAACAGGAGCTCTCATTCATTGCTTGTGGGAATGGAAAATGGTACAGTTATTTTGGAAATTAGTTTAGCAGTTTCTTATAAAAGTAAGTGCAGCCTCCCCATATGATCCAGCATTGTGTTTCTTGGTATTTATGCAAAGGAGCTGAAGATGTGTCTGCACAAAATCTGCACATGATGTTCATGGCACTTTCATTCATAGTTGTCAAAATTTGGAAACCATCCAATGTTCTTCAGTAGGTCAATGGATAAAGAAACTGTGGTATCTTCAGACAATAGAATGTAGTTCTAAAACCTATAGAATGAGGTCTTAAAGATGAGCTGTAAAGTATGAAAAGGCATGGAAGAACCTTACATACATATTACTAAATAAGAGAAGCCAACCTGAAGAACTGCATACGTAGTGTATGATTACAACTCTAAGACATCCTGGGAAGGCAAAATTATGGAGACTGTAAAAGATCCATGCTTTCTGTGGTTTGGGAGGTGGGGGAAAGGATGAATATGCACAGTGCAGAGGATTTGCAAGCTGGGACACTACTCTGTATGAGACTATGATGCTGGATACTTGTCATTATGTATCTGTCAAAACCCATCAAATGTACAACCTGAGTGGAATCTAATGTAAATTACTGACCTTGAGTGATAAGGATGTGTCCATATAAGTTTGCCAGTTGTAACAAACATACCATCAGGTGTGGCATGTTGATGGTTTGGGAGGCCATGCATGTTAGGAACTGAGGGGTTCATTTGGATGCTGTGTGCTCTGCTTGATTTTTCTGTGAACCTAACACTTCTCTAAAACAATAAAGGCTATTGAAAAAAGGGAAACATCTTCTCTTCCAGCAAGAAAACAATCAGAAAAAAAATGAATCAATGGAATTGTCACCATATACATATAGTTGATCAACCTTCTGGAAAATCTAAGATAATCTACTAAAATAGTGTTAGGGCTAATAGAAGTTCACTATGTAGCTGAATATAAGATTAGCTTGTAACTGTCAATCACATTCCTATAAACCTGCTAATACCATTCAACATCATGGAAAAAATGATGCCATTGACAACAGAATAATAGCAGCAACAAAAACACGTTGGAATATACTTAAGTGGAAATATACAAAACTTTAAGGATCAAATAATCAAATTTTACTTAAAGATATAAAAAGGAATTTTAAAATATAGATGAACACTTTGTTCTTGAAGGAAATAGTAGAACATTAAGGAAGCCCACTCTTCTCTAATTATTTTACAAAATCCAATCCAGCCCACATCAGAATCCTCATCGGATAGTTTTACACTGTGTGTTGAACTCTGAAGTGCTGGATCTGTCAAAGGAGAATGTGTTCATTCACTGAGCAGTGTGAGCGGTGTGTAAGAAACCAACCGTAGGGTCAGACTACTGGGTTTAAGCTCAGCTCTTGTACTTTCTACTTGTGGGCACATCAGCAAGATGCTGACTTTCTTAGCCCGGTGCCTCATCTGCAAAATGAAGTGATAACAACAGTGTTTATCTCATGGGATTTATGTTAGGATAAATGAATTAATACAGGAAAAACACTCAGCACAGTGTCTGACAGTAATATCAGCTTCATGCTTAGGTAACAAAAAGGAAAATATACAAACAAAATGTCAAACAAAATAAATCAGCTCACTGCCAAGTCAAATCTCAACCGGAATGTAACTGACTCCACCAACGAGGAATGTTTATTTATCCTAAATGGGAACAAAGTGTGCTTCAGAAATTTGGTTTTGATTCCTTCAGGATTTCTCTCATGTTACAGTGGGATTTCTCTAAGTTAAAATTTCTCCCATGTTACTTTTGATTTTAAATTCCTAATCACTGAGTACTGGAACTGAAGGTATAGGAGAGTGGTGAATGGCCATAGATGTTAGTTATCCCCAAGCCACACAGGGTCTCTGGGCTCCTGTTCACAGCAGGAGACACTGGTCACATGGGTCCTTTTAGGTGAGGTTGAAATTCTGGGGATTCTCTAGGGCTTAAGTCTTTTAGTGGTTTACATATACATGGGACATGCAAAGGTCTAAGACATCACTTCTGGATTATAAGGTCCACAAATAATGTTACAATGGATATATCATGTGATCACACTGGTTGTCATGTTCCATTTCCCATCCATTAAGCATTCTTTTTCCAATTTATAAAGACAGAGGCATTTGTAACCCATCAGATCTTACACAGCAATGACTCCGTGTACAAATATCTAGACTCCAAAAAATAATTGAAAGTAATATTTTGTGGTACACCCATTTTTTTTCTATAGGAAGTGGTTTCTGATCCTTGTTTTGGATAACATCAAAGGACCTAATTTAGCTGGGGATGATAAATCATTTTTTTATTATGTTATGTTAGTCCCCATACAGTACATCATTAGTTTCTGATGTAGTGTTCCATGACTCATTGTTTGCGAATAACACTTAGTGCTCCATGCAATACGTGCCCTCCTTAATACCCATCACCAGGCTAACCCCCCCCCAAACCCTCAGTTTGTTTCCTGGAATCCACTGGAGTCCATAGTCTCTCATAGTTCACATCCCCCTCTGATTTCCACCCCCTTTACTCTTCCCTTCCTTCTCCTAATGTCCTCCATGCTATTCTCTATGTTCCACAAATAAGTGAAATCATATGATAATTGTCTTTCTCTGCTTGACTTATTTCACTTAGCATAATCTCCTCCAGTTCCATCCATGTTGATGCAAATGTTTGGGAATCTTGGGGATGATAAATCATTAAAAATAAATTGGAAGGGAGGAGTCCAAGACGGTGGAGGAGTAGGGGACCTTAATTTCATTTGGTCCCAGGAATTCAGCTAGATAGCTATCAAATCATTCTGAACACCTGCGAACTCAACCAGATATCTAAGAAAAGACTAGAGCTGCAGCTCTATGAATGGAAAAGTGACCACTTTCTGCAAGGTAGGAGGTGTGGAGAAGTGAATCCGAGGCAATATATGGGAAAATAGACCATGTGAGCCTCTGTTAACCAACTAACGGCAAATGATACAGGAGCAGAGCACAAAATCAGAACTTTTAGAAGTCTGTTCTGGTGAGGGAAGTCACGCAGGTGGCTAAGCGGGGGTGGAACCCTAGCTGGGAAAGTGTGGTCTCAAGATCCTCGGGGTCACAGGAAGACTGGGGGTGCCTGAGTGTGGCAGAGCTCCCTGGCATCAGAGCGGGTTAGCTGGCTGCAAACAGTGAGCCCAGGAGTGGGCTCTCAGCTTGGGGTTGCCATAAACCCCGACTGCTCTCTAAGCAGGGGCCCAACAAGTGGCAGAACCAGTGAGACCCACGCTTCCTCCCCTGGGAGGAGCAGCTCAGGAGTGTTCTGCAGGAGTCTGCTGGGTTTGGAGACTCCAAAAGGGGTCATGTACCTGAGATAAAAATGGTGGGTCAACTGAGGGCTTCAGAGGGGAGGTGGGTGGGGGAATGGGATAAGCTGGTGATGGGTATTAAGGAGGGCACGTATTGCATGGTGCACTGGGTGTTATACACAAGTAATGAATCATGGAACTTTACATCGAAAACTAGGGATGTACTGTATGGTGACTAACATAATATAATAAAAATATTATTAAAAAATAAAAATCAATCAATCAATCAAATCATTAAAAAAGAAAAAAAAGAAAGAAAGAAATGGTGGGTCGCAATTTGGGTGAGCATGGAGTGTGGCCAGGAAACCAGGGAGACAGGAGTGATCTACTTGCTTTTCTCTGAGGGCTGATTGAGGAGTGGGGCCCCAAAGTTTTGGCTCCTGGGCCAGAGATGGGCAGGCCACTTTTTCATTCTCATCCTCTGAAGCTGTGCAGAAAGCCTTGAGGGAACAAAAGCCAATAGAGGAAACTGGAGCAGATTACTTAGCCCGGTTCTTATGTTCCATAGATGAGAGAAACCATATGATAATTGTCTTTCTCTGCTTGACTTATTTCACTTAGCATTATCTCCTCCAGTGCCGTCCATGTTGCAGCAAATGTTCAGAAATCGTTCTTTTTGATAGCTGAGTAATATTCCATTGTATATATATGGAGCACAGCTTCTTAATCCAGTCATCTGTTGAAGGGCATCTCGGCTCCTTCCACAAATGAGCTATTGTGGACAATGCTGCTATGAACATTGGGGTGCATATGGCCCTTCTCTTCACTACGTCTGTATCTTTGGGGTAGATACCCAGTAGTGCAATGGCTGGATCATAGGGTAGCTCAATTTTTAACCTTTTAAGGGAACTCCACACTGTTTTCCAGAGTGGCTGTACCAACTTGCATTCCCATCAACAATGTAGAAGGGATCCCCTTTCTCCACATCCTCTCCAACAATTGTTGTTTCTTGCCTTGTCAATTCTTGCCATTCTAACTGGCATAAGGTGGTATCTTAGTGTGGTTTTGATTTGAATTTCCCTGATGGCTAATGATTTTGAACATTTTTTCATGTGTCTGTTAGCCATTTGTATGTCTTCATTGGAAAAGTGTCTGTTCGTATCTTCTGCCCATTTTATGATTTGTTTATTTGTTTCTCACGTATTGAGTTTGAGAAGTTCTTTGTAGATCTTGGATACCAGTCTTTTATCTGTAGTATCATTTGCAAATATATTCTTCCATTCCGTGGGCTGCCTTTTAGTTTTTTTGACTGTAAGAAACAGTAGTATCTTAAGACAATGGAATAAAGTTCCAAAATTCTATGGAATTGATTTCTTTTTTTTATTCTAAATTTTTATTACGTTATGGTAGTCACCATACAGTACATCATTAGTTTTTGATGTAGTGTTCCATGATTCATTGTTTGCATATGACACCCAGTGCTCCATGCAGTACGTGCCCTCATTCATACCCATCACTGGGTTAGCCCATCCCTCCACACCTCTCTCCTCTGAAACCCTCAGATTGTTCCCCAGAGTCCATAGTCTCTCGTGGTTCATTCCCACTTCTGTTTACTCCCCCTTCATTTTTCCCTTCCTTCTCCTACAGTTTGGTTAGAATTGATTTCTTAAGGAAGAGTTGTAAGCCATGAAAAGGCATAGAAGAACCTTACATAAAGATTACTAAATAAGAGAAGCCAACCTGAAGAGCTGCCTAGTTTATGATTACAACTCCATGACACCCTGGGAAGGCGAAATTATGGAGACAATACAACATCAGTGGTATCCATGGGTTGGGGAGGAGAGAAGGGTGAATATGCAGAGTGCAGAGGATTTGCAGGCTAGGACACTACTCCGTATGAAACTATGATGCCAGATACCTGTCATCATCTATCTGTCAAAACCCATCAAATGTACCACCCGAGTGAAATATAATGTAAATTACTGACCCTGAGTGATAAAGATATATCAGTATAGGTTCACCAATTCTGAGAAATGTACCATCAGGTGTGGCATGTTGATGGTGTGGGAGGCTGTGCACATGTGGAGGTAAGGGGCACCTCAGGACTCTATATGCTCTGCTTGATTTTTCGGTGAACCTAACATTTCTCTAAAACAACAAAGTCTATTCAAATCAAAACCACCTTGAGATACCACCTTACTCCAGTTAGAAAGGCAAAAATTGACAAGGCAAGAAACAATAAATGTTGGAGAGGATGTGGAGAAAGGGGAACCCTCTTACACTGTTGGTGGGAATGCAAGTTGGTACAGCCACTTTGGAAAACAGTGTGGAGGTCCTCTAAAAGCTAAAAATTGAGCTACCCTATGATCCAGCAATTGCATTACTGGGTATTTACCCCAAAGATACAGACATAGTGAAGAGAAGGGCCATGTGCATCCCAATGTTCATAGTAGCATTGTCCACAATAGCTAAATTGTGGAAGGAGCCAAGATGCCCTTCAACAGATACTGGATTAAGAAGATGTGGTCCATATATAATATGGACTATTACTCAGCCATCAGAAAGAACGATTACCCAACATTTGCAGCAACATGGACGGCACTGGAGGAGATTATGCTAAGTGAAATAAGTCAAGCAGAGGAAGACAATTATCATATGGTTTCACTCATTTATGGAACATAGGAAATAGCAGGGAGATCAGTAGGAGAAGGAAGGGAAGAATGAAGGGGGGTAAACGGAAGGGGGCATGAACCATGAGAGACTATGGACTCTGGGAAACAAACTGAGGGCTTCAGAGGGGAGAGAGGTGGGGTATTAAGGAGGGCACATACTGCATGGAGCACTGGGTACTATACACAAACAATGAATCATGGAACACTACATCAAAAACTAACATGTATGGTGACTAACATAATATATAAAAAAATTTATAAAACAAGAAAAAACTAAGGATGTACTGTATGGTGAGTAACATAATATAATAAAAATTTAAAGAAAAAAAGAAACATCTTGTTAAAACATTCTCTTTTTAGCAAGAAAACAATCAGAAAAAGATGAATTGTCACCACATATAGATAGGTGATCAAGGCAAGAAAATCTCAGATGATCTATTGAAAAAAGTATTAGAACTGATAAAAGTTCATTATATAGCTGAATATAAGAGTAGCTTGTAAACACCAATGACTTTCCTATAAACCTGCTCATACCATTCAACATCATGGAGAAAATGATGCCATTGACAACAGAACAATAGGAGCAACAAAAACATGTTGGAATATACCCAAGTGGAAATATGCAAAACTTTAAGGATCAGATCATGAAATTTTACTTACAGATATATACAGGAAACTTAAAAAATAGAGGCACACACTTTGTTCCTGAAGGAAATGGTAGAACATTTAAGGAAGTCTACTCTTCTCAAATTATTTTACAAATCCAACCCAGCCCACATCAGAATCCTCATCAGGCAGTTTTACACTGTGTGTTAAACTCTGAAGTGCTGGATCTGTCAAAGGAGAATGTGTTCGTTCATTGAGCAGTGTGAGCAGTGTGTAAGGGCCCAACTGGAGGGTCAGATTCCTGGGTTCAAGCTCAGCTCTTGCACTTTCTACCTGTGGGCACATCAGCAAGATGCTGACCCTCTTAGCCTGGTGCCTCACCTGCCAAATAAAGTGATAACAGTAGTGCTTACGTCATAGGATTTGTGTTAGGATAAATGAATTAATACAGGAAAAACGTTCAGCTCAGTATCTGGCAGTAATGTCAGCTGTCACACTTATGTAACAGAAAGGAAAATACACAAGTAAAATGTCAAACAAAATAAATCAGCTCACGCCCAAGTCAAATCTCAACCTGAATCCGACTCTACCAACGAGGAATGTTTATTTATCCTAAAGGGGAACAAAGTGTGCTTTAGAATTTGGCTTTGGTCTCTTTGGGATCTCTTTCAGTTTAAAATGGGGTTTCTCTCAGTTAAAATTTTTCCTATAATACTTTTCCATCACTCAATTTGTTGTATATGATCACATTGAAATGGCTGCTGTGATTTTAAATTCCTAAACACTGAGTAATGGAACTAAAGGTATAAGAGAGTGGTGTGTAGGGATAGGTATTAATTATCCCCAAGCCACACAGGGTCTCTGGGTTCCTGTTCACAGCAGGAGACACTGGTTACATGGATCCTTTTGGGTGAGGCTGAAATCCTAGGGATTCCCTAGGGCTTAACATATACATGGGACATGGAAAGGTTTAAGACATCACTTCTGTATCATAAGGTCCACAAATAGTGTTACACTGGATATATCATGTGGTCACACTGGCTGTCATGTACCATTTCCACTGCAATGAACATTCTTTTTCCAATTTATAAACACAGAGGCGTGTCTGTTACCCAACAGATCTTACACAGCATTGACTCTGTGTACAAATCTCTAGCCTCCAAAAAAATAATTGAAAGTAATAATTTGTAGTACCCACACATTTTTCTATAGGAAGTGGTTTCTGATTCCTTGCTTTGAATAACATCAAAGGACCTAGTTTAGCTGGGGATGACAAATCATTAAAAGTAATTTGAAGGGACAGATCACAATGTCATTTTTACCTGGTACCTAGGGGAATTCAAAGAATTGAGTGACATCACTGACATAGACTCATGCTTTTCCCCTCTGCACATTCATGTGACCAGAATTTTCTGGGTTTACAACTATAAAGATGAAAAATGAGAATAATACTGCCTCACTTTAGCAATAAATGATATTCATGGATATAAAAAGCTAAAAAGGGCCTCATTCAGCTCTTTAAGAGATGTATTTATCAATAACAGTTTACATCATAGACTTAAGTATCAAAAATTGAAATATATCTGTCTTTATCCAATACTGTGAGCATCTTTGATAGCACCCAAATCACCAGTGTGCCTTTTCTTACGCCTCCACAAGCCATTTTATTATTTCTTCCCTTGTCCTTGTGCACTGCTGAGCCTCAGATTTTTGCCCTGAGTTTCCTCAAGGAAATGTGTGAGCTGACCAAGCCATCTACTACTCCCACACATTATCTGCTACAATCTTCATACTCTGAACACATGCTCAGACTCTTGTTATAAACTGTGAGCTGCAAAAAAAGCTCATATTGTGGAAAAGGCCATTGGTCATCAGAGATTGTTTCCTTCATCTGTTTGCCAACTATTGCCATAATGGAATGGTCCCTAAGGTGTCTGAATCTCTTTTCTGTGTCATACATAGGATAAAGAATGAAGAAAAAAAAATCAGAAACGCTTGGTTGCTGCAGAAATTTCCATAACAGTTTCTCATGGTGTGCACTGCCCTACTTGTGCATTTCATATTGCTGAGAATCCAGTCCAGGTGTCATTTCAGTCACAACCTGGAGTTTAAGGACCCTTCATCCAACTGCCCATTGACTTCATGCCCCATCACCCATCAGTGTGGTCCTCCCATGGCCCAGCTATATCAGGTACTCTCCTGGGATGACCTGACCCTTCCTTCTTGGGAAGGTGAAGTTTGTTTATCCCATTTTGTCTGAGCAATACAATTGTTAACTTTGTGTTTGAAAATAACTAAACAGTTTTAGGAATTATGTAGTGCTATGTACCCTAGAAGAACATCTGTTCACATTCACCCAGATCCACCTATTGATGAGTTACTCCATTTGCTCCTGTGTACAGATTCTTTTTGGGAATTCTGTTCAATAAAAACACGAAGACAAAGAATCTTAACTTATGAGACAAATTTCCCCACAGATTTGCAAGGGCTGAAACATCAAATTACAACACATGTTGTACCCATCCCAGAGTTCTGGCAAGATTGTATGTAAATCAAACGACAAATTATGGACTGTATAAATCACAAGTAATGAGCCTACACTGGTGTAAAGCCTTCTCAATGATACAATAAGCATACAGGGTGCATTTAAATGAGCTGCTGAGCACTGCACATATGAAATTGTCATGGGCCCAGGAGATTTCCAGGTAGAACTCCAACAATTTTCTTCTGTCATGAGAAGACACTTGAATGTCAAGGATTCTCTTTCATTCCAAACTCCTTTTTTTTTTTTAAGATTTTTATTTATTTATTTGACACAGAGAGAGAGAGAGACAGCCAGCTAGAGAGGGAACACAAGCAGGAGGAGTGGGGAAGAGGAAGAAGCAGGCTCCCAGTGGAGCAGGGAGCCCGATGTGGGCTTGATACCAAGACCCTGGGATCAGGCCCTGGGCCGAAGAAAGACGTTTAAAAGCTGAGCCACCCAGGCACCCCTCATTCCAAGCTTCTTTTAAGTTGGAGTCAAGACTACCAGACCAAGTGAGACTCTGTCACAATTGATGTGTTCTGTCTGAGTAACAGATGTTACAGAGAGCAATTCCAGAGGGGCTGCCTTGTAGCACTGCAGGCCAGGAGCTAACAACTCCTCTTGACCATGCCTACAATTGGGCAGGTGTGCAGCTCAATCCCTGAGGTACATGCTCCTCATTATAAGTTGGCCTCACATGTGAACGAGAACCTTGAGGACAGCAAGTCACAAGCTCATCAGAGGTTCCTCCCAAACAGGGGGAGTTTGAGTCCTCTGCAAACACTAAGGAAATGGCACTCAGATGCCACTTAGATTTTCTCCATCTTTAGCCTACAGAGAAAAGCAGTTATCCTGCGGCATCAACAATAGGTTGAGTAATATCTTGGCTATTGTAAATAATGCTACAATAAACATAAGGATGCAAAAAAAAAAAATAGGTTGAGTAAAGTTATTTCTAAATTTTGGAAGAGCTTAATAAAGAAGAGGCCAAATAACCTCTGGACTTGTGAGATGTGCCAGGAAACTGAAGAACTAATACTCACTGTAGCATTCTCAAGACTATTTTACTTTGCTGACATTTATACTTTGCTTACCAGAAAGACCTTACTTCTTGAATAGTCTTTTGTAGTGAAGTGGACAATAAAAATAATCTGTGCCTTATGGGTATTGATACTCTTTAATCTCCATTCTGCTCTAACATTTATGTACACATAGTTTCAGGAACTTCCCCAATGTCTCATTGTAAATCTGTCACTCTGGGTGTAAACATAAAACATAAGACCTCGGGAGACTTTTCTTACACCAGCAATACCTAGTACACAGGTATTGACCAATAAAGTTTAAGGATATGTTACTCGATGTATTTATTATACAAATAAGTCGTGTTTATTATTTTTTGGCAACAAACTTAGCAGCTATTAACTTTTCTGTGGTTCAAACAAGTGGTCTCCAAGAGGCTGAAAAATAACACCCAGGCTCTGTAGACTAAATCACTGTGTGCCAGTAGGCTCTACATTTTCTTAGTTCCAGAGTTGCTTTGTCCTACTCATGTCTCTATCACTAGAACTGAGGTTCTGTGAGTTACATATTCTAGACTCTCTTGCCAGTGCTGCCTTGTATGGCTCTCCAATGGAAGGCACTGATGGGAGTTTAAAGGTGGGAAGAAGGCAAAAGTCATGTTTTCTCAGCTTTTGTTGTCGCCTCTTGCAGTGGTTGTAGAAGTGATGTCTCTAAGACCCACAGAAGCCCAGCAAGGACAGTGCTTTATGAATTATGGGAGCATGGATGATGACCCCCTAACCAGGGAACATTCAGGGAAGCTTCTTGGGGGGTATGACATGAAGATAAAGAAAGTACCTATGCCAGAGTAACATTCAACCTTCAACAACTTTGCACAGGATCAAAACAGAAGAAGGCTGGTCTCGCTGCTTGCTGGGAACTGAACAACATGAACGACATAGACTTCTGGGGCAGGGGGTGAAAATGCAACCAGGTGAAACCCAGGATGGCTGAAGCTGTTTTCAGGGGCTCTGGACCAGTTCCTTCCACCACAATGCTTGGGTTCTTTCAACCCATGAACAGGAATCCTCTCTGGAAGTGACCTCAAAGTATCTTTGAGGATTTTTAATTCCCATTCCTCTTTTGTCTCATTCCCTGGGTAGGAGATGTAGAGATCAGAGTCCCAGTTTTTATTGACTGTCCAGGAACAATGAGTAGTCAGTGAGAGAGATGAACCATCCCCAGTTAGAGAATGCAATGCCAAAATTTCTACCAGCAGAACTGATTCTGCAAATTGAGTCTATTACTTTATCATGATTGAGCACATAACATGTACTTACTCAGAGCAATTAAAAAGGTGATGAAAATATTAAGCATCCTGCAGTCAAGGTGTGCAGAGTGGGATGATTGAAAGAGACAAACAGAGAGGAGCTGGCGAAAATTAGATCCCTTTTCGATCTATTAGATCAATGTTACTAGATCTATTAGATTAGATCTATTAGATCTATTATATTTATGTGATCCATTAGATCACATAAATGAGATTTAAACCATCACTATGTCATTTTTTTGGAAGGGAGGGCATGACAGGGCCTTTATTAAATGTTTTCCCTGTCAGCTGGGCAAACACATTTGGAATTGAAAAGAATGTTTGATGAATACTTTGCTGAGGTTCAAATGTGATGATGATATAATTGGTTTCTTTGGTCCATTCAATTTCTCCAAGCACAGCCTTGGAGCATCTCCCATGGACCCCGAGGGCTTTGAGTAAACACTGTGAAAGCAATCATAACTCCCCATTTAACCTCCTGTTGCTTCATTTCTTGAGTGCTTTGATACCAAAATTGTGTCGGCCTCCTCCTCTACCTATCACATTCTCTTGTAAACACCAGGAGTCAGCAAGGAGAGAGACTTGGATAAAAAGAGTGACTGTACAAATGTTTGCCAGAAGTTCAATCCCTTGTTTCTAAACAAGGTGTCAGGTGATTGATTGAGACTTGAAGGATCAACAGGAGTTGTCCAGGTGATCAAGGTGGATGCAGCCTCATCTGGGCAAGGATATGGAACCTAAGTCCTTGCCACAGGAAGGGAGACATCTTGTGGTCCTCTCCTGAAATCACACCTATTCTACAAAAGCTGCACATTCACCTCTGCCCTACTCTGTGCCCATAACCCTAAACCTCAGGAAAACACTTGCTTGTCCGTGTTCCTGTTAGCATGTTCATTTATGTGCCAACCGGTGAACAGGAATTGTTAACTTCTGTTTCATCTTACTGTGACACCCCCACATCTACTGCTTCTTCACCCATGCTGGCTTTTAAGTGAAATTCCATATTTCCTTCCTTTATCATGAGACATGGAGAATCTGCATTCCCAGTGGGACAGAGTGTTTTGTGTGTGTGTGTGTGTGTGTGTGTGTGTGTGTGTGTGTGTTTTGCTTAGAGCCTCAGGGTCAGGGGGATTGCTAGGTCCTGTTATAGAGATGCCTTGCTTCCCCATTGAAGGGAATAATTCATACGCTTCCAGCTCAGTGCTTCTGGTTGCCATTCCCACCCTCATATTTTACTGTAATCTCCAGTACCCAAGAGAGTTAATAGATGATGCAATGCAAGATAGATCATGCTGGAGACTCCATTTTTTTGTGGATGGTTCTTTTGTTGTTGTTGTTCTGTCATCTGGAATGGTCTTTTCTTCAATTTCTTCGCCCCTTCCTTATCATCTCTAATCTGGACTTGTGTGGGAACCAGTTTCTCTCATTGAATGTCCTTAGACTGGGTCCTTCCACTGACCTATTCTTACATCTTAGTCATTCACTCACAAACCTCTTGTTGAACTTGCCTTTTGTAAGGGCCAAGGGCAGACTTCCCCAAAAAGTGCTACTTTGGCATGTTGATTATTTTCAGTAAGAGTCACTGAAGAGGCAATGAATGCATAAAGACACTCAGACTATCTTCTGTTGCCCTGAAAGCAGGGGATAAATCTCCCCATGTAAGGTACCCTCCCTCTACCATAGACATCCTTATCACCAGAGATAGAAAATGTTGAGCCATGAAGACTGTGTAAACAATCCTAGTTACTTTTTACTAATTTACTTCCCCAGCTGAATTTTGTTTAGAATTCCTTGCTAATTGTAGCTCCCAAAGTTAAGTTTTCTTTGTCCTGTCAGTTCCTCACTGATTATTGTCTCTTTGTCTGAAAAGTATAAAAACTGTCTGCCTTGGTTATTCCTCTAGGTATCAATTTAATATTGGGTTTTATTTATTATGCATACATAATAAAACTTTGTGTTTTTCCTCTTGTTAATCTAAATTCTACCTCTGAAATCTATAATATACTATATGTTAATTCGGTTGAATTTAAATTAAAAAAAAAAAACCTGAGACACGTATGTAACACCAGCTATCTTCTATTGAGCCAGAAACTGAGACTTGGAAACATCTAAAAACTCTACTCTTCTCAGTGAGAAAGAAATATTTGAGTAGAGACCAAAGAGGTGAGAGAAACTGAAGAGAGAGGAAAACTGGACTTAAGAATTGCTGCATGGTGCACTGGGTGTTATACGCAACTAATGAATCATCGAACTTTATGTCAAAAACCAGGGATGTACTGTATGGTGACTAACATAATAAAAAATATTATTATAAAAAAGAATTGCTGCACACTGCATATTCCTATGTGTTAAAAATGTGATTAAAAGTAATTCTTTGAAAAACCAATATTCATGTATCTGTTAGCCATTTGTATGTCTTCATTGGAAAAGTGTCTGTTCATATCTTCTGCCCATTTCAAATGTTCAAAATCACTAGCCATCAGGGAAATTCAAATCAAAACCACACTGAGATACCACCTTACGCCAGTTAGAATGGCAAAAATTGACAAGGCAAGAAACAACAATTGTTGGAGAGGATGTGGAGAAAGGTGATCCCTCCTGCATTGTTGGTGGGAATGCAAGTTGGTACAGCCACTCTGGAAAACAGTGTGGAGGTCCCTTAAAAAGTTAAAAATTGAGCTACCCTATGATCCAGCCATTGCACTACTGGGTGTTTACCCCAAAGATACAGACGTAGTGAAGAGAAGGGCCATATGCACCCCAATGTTCATAGCAGGATTGTCCACAATAGCTAAATCATGGAAGGAGCCAAGATGCCCTTCAACAGATGACTGGATTAAGAAGCTGTGGTCCATATATACAATGGAATATTACTCAACTATCAGAAAGAACGATTTCTCAACATTTGCTGCAACATGGACGGCACTGGAGGAGATAATGCTAAGTGAAATAAGTCAAGCAGAGAAAGACAATTATCATATGGTTTCTCTCATCTATGGAACATAAGAACTAGGAAGATCGGTAGGAGAAGAAAGGGATAAAGAAAGGGGGGTAATCAGAAGGGGGAATGAACCATGAGAGACTATGGACTCTGAGAAACAAACTGAGGGCTTCAGAGGGGAGGGGGGTGGGAGAATGGGATAGGCTGGTGATGGGTGGTGGGGAGGGCATGTATTGCATGGTGCACTGGGTGTTACATGCAAATAATGAATCATCGAACTTTACATCAAAAACCAGGAATGTACTGTATGGCAACTAACATAATATAATAAAAAAAAACAAAAAACCCCCAAATAAAAAAACAATATTCAGTTGTTGGACTGTCTATTTTTGTAAAATACACTGCTCAGAAAATAAGGCCAAGTTGCAATCTATTCCATTTGGTTTCAGAAGTCATTTCTGATTCTCTGATCTTCTTCCTTTACCTCCAAAATACATATATATCTTCAATTTTCTTTTACATATGTATCTTTACTTTTCATCATCTCAGTGGATGAAAAAATAATGGCTTATTATTAGTATATCTCAGTGCAATGCTGTTGGCTGGGACAGGGGAGATGCTCCTTGACTCACTGGAGGTCAAGGGTGGTGTGAGGAGAGTGTTCCCATGGGGTATGGGCAATGAATGGGTGCACTCTTTGTGGAGGATATAAAAATGACAATGAAATGGAATAAAAGTCAACTGCTTTGAATGATTACCATGAACTAGTTTTTCTATGCAGTATCATGGATAGATGCCCCTCCATTCTAGACATTTTAAATAATTGTTACACTGACCTGGAGCAGGGTCTTCCCAGTGTCCTGTCCCTGACACAATCTGACTACATCCAGTCATTCAGGAGCCCAGGCTTCTCCCGTTGAGTGGCTCAGGTGTCTCAAAGGGACTGAAGGCTCTACTGGATCTCTGTATTCAGTGACAGACATTATGGAAAAGTCAAAATAATGGGGTCATTAAAAATAGCAGTGGTTGTCTGGGGTTGGGGAGAGGAAGGAACCAATAAGCAGAGCTCAGATGATTTTAAGGGCAGTGTAACTATTCGGTGTTATAACTGGGGTGCTTTTTCACATATATTTCACAAAAGGCATAGACTGTAAAACACCAAGAATGAGCCTAATGTAAATTATGAACTTTGGGTGATAGGGATGTGTCCATAGAGGTTCATCCTGTGTAACTAATGCACCATCTAGTGGGGAATGCTGATAGTGGGGAAGGCTGTGCATGTGTGATTTTAGGAGATATGTGGAAACTCTCTGCACTATTTGCTTAATTTTGCTGTGAACTTAAAACTACTCTTTAAAAAACCTCTATTAAAGAAAAAAGAAGGAAAACTCATTGTTGAGAATATTCTCTTGGACACCATAAAAATCAAATAATCCAATTGAAAAATGGGCAGGAGACATCCAGATGGCCAACAGACACATGAAAAGATGCTCAACATCACTCATCATTGGTACATGAATGAAGAAACAAGAGCTTTGAATGACATACTGGACCAGATGGACCTCATAGATATATACAGAACACTACAGCCCAGAACAACAGAACAACACCAGCCATCACCAGGCTATGCAGAAGATTTTTATCTTGATGAATATGAATGCCAAAATTCTCAACAAGATCCTTGCTAATAGAATCCAACAGTACATTAAAAGGATTATCCATCACAACCAAGTGGGATTCATCCCTGGGATGCAAGGGTGGTTCAACATTCGCAAATCTATCAGTGTCATAGATTTTATCAACAAGAAAAAAGCCAAAAATCATATTCTCTCAATAGATGCAGAAAAAGCATTTGACAAAATACAGCATCCTTTCCTGATTAAAACCCTTCAGAGTGTAGGGATAGAGGGTACATTCCTCAATCTCATAAAAACCATCTATGAAAAGCCTACGGCAAATATCATTCTCAATGGAGAAAAGCTGGAAGCCTTTCCCTTAAGATCAGGAACATGACAAGGATGCCCACTCTCGCCATTATTATTCAACATAGTACTAGAAGTCCTTGCAACAGCAATCAGACAACAAAAAGGGATAAAATGTGTTCAAATCGGCAAAGAAGAAGTCAAACTGTCTTTCTTTGCAGATGACATGATACTCTATATGGAAAACCCAAAAGAATCCACTCCCAAACTATTGGGAGGTTATAGAGCAATTCAGTTATAGATGGTTATAGAGCAATTCAGTAGTGCGGCAGGATACAAAATCAATGCTCAGAAATCAGTTGTATTTCTATACACAAACAATGAGACTGAAGAAAGAGAAATTAGGGAATCGATTCCATTTGCAATAGCACCAAAAACCATATGATATCTCGGAATTAACTTAACCAGAGAGGTAAAGGATCTATATTCTAGAAACTACAGATCACTGTTGAAAGACATTGAAGAAGACACAAAAAGATGGAAAAATATTCCATGCTCATGGATCGGAAGAATTAACATAGTTAAAATGTCCATGCTACCCAGAGCAATCTACACCTTCAATGCTATCCCGATCAAAATACCAATGGCATTTTTCAAAGAACTGGAACAAATAGTCCTTAAATTTGTGTGGAACCAGAAAAGGCCCCGAATCGCCAAGGAATTGTTGAAAAGGAAAAACAAAACTGGGGGCATCACAATGCCGGATTTCAAGCTGTACTACAAAGCCGTGATCACAAAGACAGCATGGTACTGGCACAAAAACAGACACATAGACCAATGGAACAGAATAGAGAACCCAGAAATGGACCCTCGGCTCTTTGGGCAACTAATTTTTGACAAAGCAGGAAAAAACATCCAGTGGAAGAAAAACAGTCTCTTCAATAAATGGTGCTGGGAAAATTGGTCAGCTACATGCAAAAGAATGAAACTTGACCACTCTCTCACACCATACGCAAAGATAAACCCTAAATGGATGAAAGACCTCAATGTGAGGCAGGAATCCATCAAAATCCTAGAGGAGAGCATAGGCAGCAACCTCTACGACATCAGCCATAGCAACCTTTTTCATGACACATCTCCAAAGGCAAGAGAAACAAAAGATAAAATGTACTCGTGGGACTTCATAATTAATTGGTCTGTTTAAAAAATCAGTTTCTTCCTGTTTCTATCTTGGTAGTTTATAGATTTCCAGGAAGGCATCTATTTCTTCCAGGTTGTTTAATTTAATTTATTGGCATATAGTTGTTGATAATAGTGTCTAATGATTGTTTCTATTTCCTTGGTGTTGGTCATGATCTCTCCCCTTTCATTCATAATTTTATTAATTTGGATCCTTCTCTATTCTTTTGAATAAGTCTGGCCAGTGGCTTATCGATCTTATTTATTCTTTCAAAGAACCAGCTTCTAGTTCTGTTGACCCACGCTACTGTGCTCCTGGTTTTTAATTCATTGATCTCTGCTCTAATCTTGATCGACTGCTTTCTCGTGCATGGGTTAGGCCTGTTCTTCTGTTCCAGCTCCAGCTTCTTAAGGTGAGAATATAAAAACTGCATTTTAGATTTTTCTGTTCTTTTGAGTGAGGCTTAGATGGCTATGTATTTTCCCCTTAGGACCAACATCGCAGCGTCCCATAAGTTTTAGACCGATGTGTTTTCATTCTCATTTGTTTCCATAAATTGCTTAAGCTCTTCTTTATTTTTTATTCTTTTTGTTTTTTATTTTATTTTTTTATAATAATTTTTTGTTTTATTGTGTTAGTCACCATACAGTACATCCCTAGTTTTGATGTAAAGTTCCATGATTCATTACTTGCATATAACACCCACTGCACCATGCAATATGTGCCCTCCTTAATACTAAGCTCTTCTTTAATTCCCTGCTTTACCCAATCATTCTTAAGCAGGATGGTTCTTAGTTTCCAAGTGTTTGAGTTTCTTCCAAATTTTTCCTTGTGATTGAGTTCCAGTTTCAAAGCACTGTGGTCTGAGAATATGCAGGGAATAATCTCAGTCTTTTGGTATCAGTTGAGACCTGTTTTGTGACCCAGTATATGGTCTATTCCGGAGAAAGTTCTATGTGCATTCGAAAAGAACATGGGCTGGTGATGGGTATTAAGGAGGGCACGTATTGCATGGTGCACTGGGTTTTATACACAAGTAATGAATCATGGAACTTCACATCAAAAACTTGGGATGTACTGTATGGTGACTAACATAACATAATAAAAAATTATTATAAAAAAAAAGAAAGTTAAGGATAGCCCGTGAAGGAATAGAAGAGGGACCCCATGAGTATTGAGCAGAAGAGGTTGCAATAACTTATCGCTGGCGACAGGAATGTGGGGACAGGTTGAAGTAAGGAGAGCTATGGTTCAGTATAAAAACTGCTGGCTTTGCCTTATTCCTACAGAACATACACATTTCTCTCAACCTACCTGGCTTTGAGGTCATTGTGGTGGAGACACTGGACCACATGGCCACTTGCAGGGACAAGACTAGGGGCACCCACATAATTTCAGGAGGGCCACCCCAATCTCAGTAATTAGGGAAAATCACATTTTAATGAAATATTTGAAAAATCAAAATGAATGTCATATATTAAAATTTAAAATCAAGTCAGGATTCACCCCTTGTTTGTATGAGTCACATCTCTTCCTGGGTCTAGTCCTGGCCCCATGCTCTTGGTCGGGGGAAAAGCAGAGAGAGGTGTAGCCATGGCTAGCTGGGCTCACAGCACAGACAAAGATTGCAGTGTCTCAGGGACCTGCATGCAGCCCAAACACCAGAATCTAAGTCTTGAGATCTTCACCCATGTTCCCAGGGAAATGGGGACCAGGAGGGTGGAAGAGTTCATTTTCAGAGAGAGGACCATGTTGGGCTACACATGAGGAGGAACAAGGTGCTTTTTACATTCCTAAGTCCTTCATCCATGTGCTCTCCAATGAATTATGTATGAACGTGTGTGTGCACGTGTACGTGGGCACATGCATGTGTGAGAGAAGAGGCTCACTAAAGTGTCCATTTTGATCAGATAACATAAGAAGAACTTTCCATTTGCAGATACTTTATTGAAATGAAAATGTACTTGAGGTTTCAACAATTGTCTTGCTGTTTATAGATCAAAAGGCAAAAAGGAAGGGAAAGTTGTGGTTCATATTAATCAGCAGTCGGTTTCGGTCCACTCTCTGTAGTCCTGGAGCCCCAAGTCTTGAGGAAGGTTAAAACGCAGCACACCACTTACTTTCATATATTGTGTTCTGGAAAGCAAAAACAGAGACATGCCTCAGATTTTCACCTTTTAGAAAGGAAAGTTGAAAAACAAAAATTTATTCTCCTTGGCTTCCTGGGTTTGTCCACACACACTGGTATCTAAGAAAGTCGGTGTTTGAATTAAGATCGGAATGATCTCATCTCTCATTTTAACGACCAGGAGACTTTATTGATGCCAAAGAGGTGCTGCTGTTTCCAGATCTCTTCCCCATCAGGGATTTCGGTAATAATTTTTGTCCATGTTTCCTGTCCCTCAAAATAGGAAATCGTATAAAGAGGCTGTGTGTATTATCAGCTTTCCACAAAGAATTGTAAGTCTCAGCTCAAATACAAGGAAATGTGAAGTTTTTGAGCTCTGGTGTGTCCTTACATGTTCGAAATACCAAAAATAGTCTGAAACAAAAACTATTACCTTTGAAACCCAGAAAAGAATGGAGATGTGCACTCCAAGTGATCAGTCTAACCGAGGTTTTTAAAGAAATATTCTATTATCCTTGGTTGCAGGGTTTTTCAGTCTTTAAAATGTTTACTTACGGTAAATACACATAACATAAAATTGACCATTTTCATCTTCTTAAGTATACAGTTCAGCCATGTTAAGTATACTGACGTTGTGGTGCAACCAGTCTCCAGAACATTTTCATCTTGCCTTGGTGAAACTCTCTACCCACTGAACAATCCCCATTTCCCATACCACCCAACCTCTAAAAAGCACTCTCTACCTTCTGTTACTAGGAGATTGGCTGCTCTATAAAATGGATGTAAATGACCTCATGCAATAGTTATCTTTTTTTCTTGGCTTTTTTCCTTTATCATGATGTGCTCAAGTTCATCTATGTTGTTTGTGCCCCGTGTCAGCAGCTTCTAAGTGAAGGACACTTTGACCTTTTGCTTTGGCAATATTTCTACATTGTCTACACTGGAAGGTTGTCAACAGCATATAGGATAGGGAATAAAATATAGAGAACAAACACACTGCTGACTGTTGTTTTACACAATTCCATCAATCATAGCAGACTCATATCATGATCTCTACTTGTCATCCATGGGGTCTTTAATTAATGGTCAAGGAGTCCGATCATTTATACTAACATATTGTGATTGTTTCAAATTGCATTCTAAATTCTTTTCATAAGATGTACAGAATTTTCTTCAAGTGGGTTCTCCTAGAGGCTATTAAAAATTCTTGTGAACATTTTCCTCTTTGTTTCTATGAAGAAGGGGATCATTTTTGCTGATCATTTCTACAAGTGAGGTTCTTCTTGAGAATCAGATGCTTTTTATCTTGATAGAAAAATGTGTCCCTGTGTGCGTGTGTGTGTGTGTGTGTGTGTGTGTGTGTTGTTTCCCTCTTTGGCCTTTTTCATTTATCGTTCCCTAAAGATTCCACAAAGTGAAGAGGCAAGTCAGCACTGGGACCTTGGCTGGCTTTCTGGATGTCCAAGGATTCACATGCACCCACAATTAAATTCACTGAAATAAAATAAGGCATGCACAACCCCTGCTGTGGCACAATGACTGACAAACTTAGAGCCTGCTTGTTCTTGTCCAGTGGTTTGAAATCTCAGTAGAGGAAACCATAGTTACCATCAATGCTCCAACATTGTTCAGAGTTTCGCTTGACTGGCTGAGAAAACATTGCTTCAGTTCTGCTATGGCCTTGTCAGTTTCAGGACCAGCTGAGAAGGGTTTAAGGAAGTTTTGGTATTCATCTGTGCTCACTTGAGAATCGATTGTTTTGTTAACCACCTCTTCTAGCAATGAGCATCCAGAACCTAGAAGAAAACTTGCAAGTGAGGTCCCAATTATGTAGGTGTGAAGCCCTTTTTGGGAGTCCCTAGGATGTTGGTCATCTTTTTACAACGAAATAGACACATACATTCAGAAAGATTATGGTGAATGATCTTGAGTTCTCAATTCTAGCAGAGTAAAGCCAGGATCTAGGTTTTCTTTTTGCCTGAAAACATGCATGCCCCCTCTCCACCCCCACACTACCTCCATAGCCCAGAGAAGCCAAACACTAGTAACCATGAACCACAAAGACACTGGAGAAATCAGATGCTCTGTACTGGAATTTGGGGAACAAGAGGTCTTCCAGAGGGCCCTGACACAATCTTCAGCCCAAAGGCTGCCGTCCCCTCATAGAACTCACCTGCAGAGCAGTAAAGAGGGAGGGCAATCAGCACAAGGACTCTCAGCAGCTTCATGGTTGAGGGCAGCTCTGTTTGGCTGGTCAGACAGGGAGGAAGGAACTCACTTTGGAGGTGAGCGCCTAGGAGTCCTTTTATTCTCCAGTTCACCACTAATCCCTCCCATAAATGAGAGAATGAGTCATACAATGAACCTGGCTTTGGACCAGGAAATGACGGCAAGAGTCAACTGCAACCCAGCCAGCCTTTGCTCTCTTTATAGAAACCAAGGAGACAGAGATTGTTCGACCGAAAACAATTTTGGAATTGCAATAATCATGCATGTCTTCAGATGAAATTAATGCAAAAGTTCTTGCTAACTAATCAGATTACAGCAAAGTGAGCCTGTGTTGTCATCCATTTTATTATTAGTGTGGTCTTCATATCCTTCTCACACCCCTCCCTCCTCCTTCTTCAAGGTCCATACAGCTTCCTATCCTGTGTGTCTGCTCCTGCTGGCTTAGCGCCCATTTGGGTTCAGTGCAATAGCACATACGTCCTCTTGGGGAAAGAATTCCCTGGCCTGCAGACACTTTTTATTTATTTATTTATTTTTTATAAGTTTTTTTTTAATATTATGTTAGTCACCGTACAGTACATCCCTAGTTTTTGATGTAAAGTTCCACGATTCATTACTTGTGCATAACACCTAGTGGACATTTTAGTAAGGTGCTTGATGTTTGAGAAATACAATGTCTCATTCTCTCTGAAGGCTGTTTTTACAAAGAATATCTTATTTAATTAACTTAATTTCATAAATTCAATGGATTATAAATCAATAATTTTTTTTAGCTGTTTAGGATTTTTTCCCCCACCGATTCAGAAGATGTGAAGCTGTAGAGCAAGTGGTTGCTCAGCAGAGGCAGGTGCTGCGTGGAGGAACAGTGACCAGGTCTGGGTTCAAGCAGATGTGGATTCAAATCTTGGATACAACACCTAATCACGAAGTGTCCTTGGGCAAGTGAAACTGCTGGTCATTTCAAGCTTCCTTTTCTTCATTTCTAAAATGAGCAGGAATAAATCCAGGCCTGGTTCTCTAAGGATGACAGAACTCTGTAAAGAGCTTATCCAGGACTTCAAACAATGTAATCTGAATAAACGGGAGGTTTCATCCATCCATCCATCCACTGTTTACCAGTAACCATGAGTTTCCCCCAGGCCTGGTACCTGTACTGTGTGGCCCAGATTCAGTTGTTTAACCAGGACTTCGACCCTGTGGAGCTTACTTCTCACAGGGAGGCAACAAACAAGCCCATAACTGAATGAGTGACATCAGAAAGTGATTGCTGTACAGAACAAAAATACAACCACGAAGAACAGTAACCTTTACAGAGGTACAGGTTGGCTACAGAAGACAGGCCTTAAATCCTGGATGAGTGGACAATGATATCAAGGGGAAGATCTGGGAAAGACTGTTCTAGGCAGAAGGAACAGCAGGTACAGAGGCTCTGGAGCACTTGGTATTTGGCAAGATAGGGAAAGCAAACACTGTGCCTCTTGTTGTCAAGAGAGACAGAGGACAGCCTCTTACTACAGAAATAGAAAAACCACATCAGTTTAAGCAGGGACAATACGAGGGTAATAGGAACAAGAGAAACAAAGTAGATTCAAGTTAACAACAAGAAAAAGAAATTGATGAGAGAGACAGAGAGATGAGTTAATTACTCATGAATGCAGTATTTGCTGTTTGGATTATTAGGGACTCATTCTTCCCTTCATTCAGCTGGAGCATAAATTGCCAAGAATAATCCTAATTTAGCAAAAGGCTAGAAATAGGAAAGAAAATGATGTTCTTATGTGTGTGCTTTCTCCCATTTGACCATAGCTGCCAATCTCCATCCCAAAGGCAAATGGAGGACTTTAGTGATGGAAAGAGAGACTGCTTGTCTAGGTTTTAATGGGTACTCCCCCTGGTGCACCAATTGTTATGGACTTGCCCTGTTACCTGCTGGGACACTGATCCCTGCAGAGGTTTCCTACTCAGCAAAAAATAAAATAAAGTAAAATAACGGAATAAAATAAATTAAAATAAAATAAAATCCCACATCATGTACATGGTGCCCACAATAAGAGATATATATTTTTTTTACCTTCATGTTTTCTCCATCACAGATGATGATCATTCTCAGGTGAATGAACAGATAACACAGCCCACAGAGGACACATTGACAAGCCAGTGTTGACAAGGAGAAATAGAAGAAACCAAAATGTCAGGATGCATGTGTGGCTAGCCTGATGTCTCCTCTTCCCAAAAAGGGTCTTTAAGTCAGGTCCCCAAATGATGCTCAGAAACTAGAGGAATGAAGGAGCATTCAGTTTGGGTGTTTGCGTGGCACTCATTGATCCCCTATTATGACAAACTGGTGTATGGATGAATTTGTACAGATACAGATTTTCCCTCAATACCTTGTGTCATGTGAGAGAGAAAGTATGAGGCAAGAAAGAATTATATTTGGCCTGTCTTTAGGCTCATGCAAGACCTGATATATACTCACACCAATATTTTGGTCATTTAAGGACTTACCATAGGTCATAAAAGTAATAACAGTCAGTGAGAGGCATCTTCTCTCAGTGATTCATGCATCAGCACAAAGGGTTATGAAGGGTTTATTTTAAAATTTAGATATTATTTAAGTGGTTTTAATTGTAAGTTACTGATATGGATCAACTTTGCAGTATTTAGGGAGTAGATATCCCATATGTTTTTTCACTCATTCTGTAAAACCTGTTCTGTCCTCACCTGCAGGGCTGTTGAGACATTAACCTCAGGCATGTTCTTTGGAAGTGAACTTCTTCCTCGTCAAGATCATGCCAAAGTCTAGAACGCAGGGAAGGAGGGAGTTACCCAGTCCAGCAATATTGAAATGCCCTGACTTTGGAGAGATCTTGAAGGCAGTGAGATGTTGGTTGTTCACAGTATCTAGGCCATTCCTAGACCAGGCTCACTACTTGCCATGGGCCAAACCTGCTATGGAGATTTCAAGGCTGTGTCTCTATGTACTCTGTGAATAGTCCTGGGATTGTTATAAATCCTCAGGACTGGGTTTGGCACAGAGCATGTGCTGTGTTCATGGTAGCTGCCAGTGATTCACTTTGTAAAGTTGAGAAAGCTCTTATGATAAACCTTGAAGGACTACCAGGACCCTCAGAGACCACTGGAAGCTTGGTTGAACTTCACATTCTCTGAAGATCATGTTGAGATCTGAGGTAAAAGTCCTGTGTTTGAATAAAAAAGTACTGTATTTGATCCATTCTTTCTTGATACTGTTCTGACTTTCTTTGGGAAGAGTCTTATTGAGGTACAATTTATTAGAAAAATCTCTGTCAAGCATCTTTCATATACTGTTGGTTTATTAATCTTCTGAAAGCCCAGCAGCAATAGGTATTTATCTGTTTCCAAAATTCAATAAAACATGAATGGCAAACAATGATAGAGCGGTCACTCGAGGCAAGGCATTGGAGCAAACCTCCTTTAATCTTGTCAAAAACAACCTAATGAGTAGGAGGATGATGGCATTTATTGGTCCAAAGAGGGTACTTTAGAGTGTGAAAGAAGTCTCAAAATGGATGGCATGCCAGGAGAGCAGCATAAACCAGGATTCTCCCAAGAAAAGTGACATGTGTGGTCACCCTCCCTTGGTTGGCAACCTGCTCTGCAGCTTCCCAGGTGTAATCTGAAGGCAGCCACTTTACACAGAGAGTTGGGAGAGTTTAAAGAAAAGGCTGGCCACTCTGGGTTGGTATGTGCCTTGTTTAATGATATAGGGAGCTTACATACAAGGGTTGTCTTGGGTAGCCACAAGATGGGTAGATATCTACACCCACCTGCCAGAATCAGAAAGTTTACAGAGAAGTTTTAGTGGGTTCAGTCACATACTCAGTTCAGATGGTCTCAACAACACATCACTATCTCAAGGCATTGGCTTGTGGCAGCTTCTGGGAGTGGACCAAGCAAGTGGATCCTACATTCCAAGGACAGGGGAGGTGGGTGAGGAGTCTCCAATTGCCTAGGTCTAGCTATGGGTCAACAGGAGGTCATGTCCTTTCCCCTACCACCTTCCCATGATGTGAACATATCATTTCTCCCCAGCTGTAGACAATGTGACAAGAGAGGTCAAGTAAGTTGACAAACAGCTCATGCTTGTAGATGGCAGGAAAGCTAAGGACTCTGGTGTTCTGGCTGAGAAACAGCTCTCAGAACTTGACTTCCTTAGTTTGATCCTTATGGACCTTCACCTTATGGCTCAAATGGATTCTTGTGGTCTTGACTCGCATGACTGCCCTATGTGAACTCCAGGTTGATTTTTGTGTGGGCCTGCCAGTTTTATGCTGAGGCCCATGTTCTCTGTGGACTCCCCTCAACACTGTCCCTGCCTTAGTCCCACAGGGTTGAAACTCATTCCTTCCCAATGTCACATCAAAGACAGCCCTCTTCTTGTGCCCTTTCCTGACTCTGAATCCTAGGTCTCTCTTGCCAAGGCTCTTGTCTCTGTGTGTGCGGCTCTCTCCTGACATCTCCAGGAGCATGATCCCATGGTCCTTCCACCCAATTATGCTCCTACAGATTACCGCCTGTGCACCTCTGGTCTTTGTGTGATGGCAGTGATACAGTAGGTGCTTAATTAATTGTTGTGTAACTGTTTTTCAGGACAGATTTTGTATTTATACAAAGATTTCACTGATTATATTATGTGTTTTATTATTAGGTCTATTTAGAAAGAGCTGTGCATTTAAATTTGAATCTTTAGTGAAGTCAGGGATCAAACTCCACACTAAAACCAGTCACCAGCCTGTCATTCTGGTGCTAACACCACCTTATTTATGTTCCTGGATGAGGACTTTGGTGTCCCAATTGAGAGAGAGTGGTGAGGACAGGAAGTGGTGGTAGCCCATGCCATGCATGGACTGGGCCACCCAATCAACCTGTTCCCCAGAAGTAACCATTACCTTGACCCAATGTAACTTTGATCCAATCTATCCCGGATGCATCTGATGACTTGGGCCGCAAGCAGGATTTGGAAGCCAAGCCAGGATCAGTTTTCACCTCCAGTGAATTCTCCTTGTCTTATTCACCAAAACCTGAACTTTATAAAACAGTGCATTGCCAAGAAATGTGTGGTTAGTTATCTAATCCCCATAGACACATGATAGTTCATATGGATCATTAGATATCGACACCATTATCTTCTATACTGAGGTAGTAATTTTCCCTCCTCTATGTGCCCAACTTTTCTTGCTACCTGTAGGCATACACAGTTGTAAACCACTGGTCCTCATGAACAGTACAAGGAGTATATGGGGGAACTGATAACAAAGTATTTGCACTGAGAGAACAGTGATTTTTTTTTTTACTAAAGCTGTCTCTCTCCTTCCATCTATACCTGTAGGCGCTTGTCAATGTCTGGAGATGTTTTGGGTGTCCCCACAGGGTGGGTGGTGCACTATTGGCATCAAGAGGTGGATTCTGGGGGCAATTCCTAAACAACCTGGTATACTCAGGACATTTATTCAAAAAAGACTTTTTCATCCTCAAATGTCAATAAAGCCTTGGTTGAGAAACTCAGTGCTAGAGAAATAACTAAAATCATTTTCACTGTGGCAAAAGATCAGTAGTGCTAGGTTGCCTCCCACCTAGTGTACAGTGAGTGGAGCCCCAGTGCAGACAGATGCCGGCAGGACTGTGGGCATCTGTGTCATTTGATGCACAGAGCTCATCTTGTTTTTGTTCACGGAGGGCCCTGGTTTCTCCATTCTGTCATCCACATCCTTTTTGTCCTTCAAAATCCAACTCGGTCTTCACCTCCTCCCAAAGTCTTCCTTCGGAGCGAATGTTCAGCACACACGGGTTTTGTTCTTGGTTGTTTGTCTTATGGTCTTTGAATTCTATTGTAAAATCTCATTCTCAGGGATATACTGATATCTATTTCTTTTCTCTTGTGTCTTGTCATTTGTCATAATAGTTAAAAATGTTCCTATATGAGACCCTGAGTCTATTAGTTTTACTGTGGTGAAACTAATGAATATCCCTGACAATACCAGGCTTTAGGGATTACAGAAGTAGCTAAGGAAAAGCCTCAAGGCAGGAGGTGGCTGGCCAGCTGAGTGAGAGAGCATGGGACTCTTGATCCCAGGGTCATGAGTTCGAGGACTATGTTGTATATAGAGATTACTTAAATAAAAATAAAATTTAAATAAAACCCAAAAGGTCTCAAGGCAACTACCGTGATGATGCTGGAGGTTCTCTGAGTATCATGGTGATTCTTGTCCTTCTCCAACCATCAGTGGTGGCACCGGCTTCCCCAGTCACTGGTCCGCAGGCACCTAAGGAGATGAAGATGAAGAAATGAGGACTGCATGTGTTCTACCTGCAGAGATATGTATACGTTGGTCCTGGTGGGGGTGGGGGACAGTCTGGGCATCAGTTGCTTTTGAAATCTTTGCAGTTGATTCCAACACAGAGCCAGGGTTGAAGAACACTGGAGGAAGACATTCTTCATCTCCACATTCAGTGGTGGTAATAATCTTCTACCTTCCTGGCTACTAGTAGGAACTAAATGAGACAGAAGATGCAATCTTCCAGGATGATGACTAGCCCATAGGAGTGCTCAATGAATGTAAATGCCTAATATTTTAGAAACAACAATAGTGAGCAAAATAAGTCAATAAGAGAAATATAATTATCATGTGGTTTTATTCATATGTGGAATATAAGAAACAGTGCAGATGATCAGAGGGGAAGGGAGGGAAAACTGAATGGGAAATCATCAGAGAGGGAGACAGACCATGAGAGATTCTTAACTATAGAAAAAACACTGAAGGTTGTTGGAGGGGAGATGGGTGGGGGGATGGGGTAATTGGGTGATGGGCATTAAGGAGGGCAGGTGATGTGATGAGCACTGGGTGTTAGATG
The DNA here is from genome assembly GCF_017311325.1 of Ursus maritimus. Lineage (NCBI taxonomy): Eukaryota > Metazoa > Chordata > Mammalia > Carnivora > Ursidae > Ursus > Ursus maritimus. Next base: position 37,900,806 of record NW_024424786.1, on the reverse strand, counting down.
CAACTGATGAGTTATTAAACTCTACATCTGAAATTAATGATGTACTATATGTTGGCTAATTGATTTATAAAAAAGAAACAACAATAGTGATTGATAAAGTTGTTTTATTCAAATAATTTACCCAAAACAACTCTGTGGTATGAATATTCTATCACAGAAAGGAAAAGTGATAATAGAAGGATGTGTGTGTGTGTGTGTGTGTGTGTGTGTGTGTGTCTGTAAGGAGTGTGATATTGTGTGTCTCTGGATATTTTTGTGTGTGATTGTAAAACTGTGTATCTGTGTGTATGTTGTTGAGGATGAAATGTGTGTCTTTGTATAAAGATTTGTTTACGGGTGTGTGACTCTGAGAGAGCTTCATAAAGGAAGAGACATGAAATGGACCTTACAGGTGAGTTTGTAGGCTGTCCTATTCAGGGAGGATATAGAGGCAAAGAGAACCGTACCTGTTCTGGTACAATTGAGTGACTCAGCATGATACATAAGTGAATGGCATGTAGACAGCTATGGCTGGGCATAGACTTCTGGGTGCTCAGGGATAGAGGCTAAGGGGTGCCCAGGGATGGAGCCATAGATGTCCTTGTGTGCAATGCAAATGGTGGGCCTTGATCCTCCCAGCAGTGTGTCTGTAGTCTGGGTATCTCAGAGTTTGCAAGAGCTCTGTAGACCCTGTGTCCACTGAGCATAGTGTCTAGGCTGAATATGGAATGTTTTTCACAAAAGGGGACCAATTTGAGTGTACATATTTCCTGATGTGTTAAAAATACACATTTATTATAAGGCATTGATAATAGTAGATAGGTGTTACCTTCTATTTCTCAGTCAAGAACTAGTATTAATTGCTGACTATAATTTGAGAGTTGGGTTTAAGATTCAAAAAGTCCTCTTAATCAAAAGGTTTAGAAACACATAACCTTTAGTAATTCATGGTTCTAGCAGTGAGATAAGATTTACAGTTTAATGGGAGGGTCACTTTGGCATGAATGAGGAGATATCACAGAGCCCAGGGCCACGTAGGAGACTTTGACCCAAGCTGGGCAGGATGGGACTGAACTGTGAAGATGGCTGTGGGGATGGCAAAGAGGAGAAGCTCAGAAGCGAGGCTGTGGAAACAGAGGGGGAAGAACTCAGGGAAATTTTGGGTGTAAGGGGAGAGGGGAATGTAGTAAACTTATAAAGATCCCCAAAATATACCCAGATCTTAATCCCTGCAAGTCGGGGTAACAGAAGGGGGAATGAACCATGAGAGACTGTGGACTCTGGGAAACAAACTAAGGGCTTCAGAGGTGGCGGGGGGGGGGAATGGGATAGGCTGGTGATAGGTATTAAGGAGGGCACGTATCGCATGAGGCACATGTTATATGCAAGTAATAAATCATGAAACTTAAAAAAATAAAATAAAATAAATAAACTTCATGGTAGGAAGGGATTTTGTCAATGTGGTAAAACTAGATTTTGACATGGGCAGATTATCCTGAATTTTTGGGATTGTCCTCTAAATGCAACACCATATATTTTAATGATTTTTATTATTTATTTATTTGAGAGTGGGAGAGAGAGAGAATGAGCTGGAGGAGGGGCAAAGGAAAAGGGAGAAGCCAACCCCCACTGAGCAGGGAGCCTGAAGCAGTACTCAATCCCAGGACTCCAGAGTAATGACCTGAGCTGAAGGCAGATGCTTAACCGTTTTAGCCACCCAGACAGCTCATAATCCCGTATTTTTTAAATGAAGGAGTCAGAGGGAGATTGATAGGCACAGAAAAGAGAAGGCATTTTGACTTCATAGGGCAGAGATCAGAGTGATGGGACACAAGACAAGGAATGATGGTTTCCACCCATCAAACCTGGAAGCAGCCATCAATAGATTTTCACCTCAAACTTCCACAGGAAGCGTGGATCTCCTGACACAATGATTTCTGCAAAGTGTTACAGATTTTGTACTCTGTCACCCAAACGTTGTGAAAATAATTGGTATAAACCACTAAATGTGGCAGTGTTTCTCAGCAGCCAGTGGAAACTAATCCAATTTTTTTGCCTCAGGTGCCTTATGGCTTGGGACATTAGTGAGAAAGGGGGGCTCATGGAAGGTAGGGCAGGTTGCAGGCAGGCAGTGCGTACACTTTTCTACATTTCTTGTGTAGTAACTATGGAGTCTTGAGTGGAGTTTTCCAGATGGCAGCTGGGTGGTGTTTCTGGAGCTCTCAGGAAAATGTGAGGGAAAAAGCAATAGCCTGAGGGGTTGATGAGTGGTCTAGACTCGATGAGCAATGTGTATGTGCAGAGTCAAAAAGAGATCACATTGCCAGATTTCAAGCTATACTACAAAGCTGTGATCACAAAGACAGCATGGTACTGGCACAAAAACAGACACATAGACCAATGGAACAGAACAAAGAACCCAGAAATGGACCCTCAGCTGTATGGGCAACTGATCTTTGACAAAGCAGGACAAACCATCCAGTGGAAAAAAAACAGTCTCTTCAATAAACGGTGCTGGGAAAATTGGACAATTACATGCAAAGGAATGAGACTTGACCACTCTCTCACACCATACACAAAGATAAACTCCAAATGGATGAAAGACCTCGATGTGAGACGGGAATCCATCAAAATCCTAGAGGAGAACCTCTTTGACATTGGCCACAGCAACTTTTTTCATGACATATCTCCAAAGGCAAGAGAAACAAAAGAAAAACTGAACTTGTGGGACTTCATCAAGATAAAAAGCTTCTGCACAGCCAAGGAAACAGTCAAAAAAACTAAGAGGCAGCCCACGGACTGGGGGAAGATATTTGCAAATGATACTACAGATAAAAGACTGGTATCTAAGATCTACAAAGAACTTCTCAAACTCAATACACGAGAAACAAATAATCAAATAAAAAAATGGACAGAAGATATGAACACTTTTACAATGAAGACATACAAATGGCTAACAGACACATGAAAAAATGTTCACAATCATTAGCCATCAGGGAAATTCAAATCAAAACCACATTGAGATACCACCTTACGCCAGTTAGAATGGCAAAAATGGACAAGGCAGGAAACAACAAATGTTGGAGAGGATGTGGAGAAAGGGGATCCCTCTTAGACTATTAGTGGGAATGCAAGTTGGTATAGCCACTTTGGAAAACAGTGTGGAGGTCCCTTAAAAAGTTAAAAATAGAGCTACCCTATGATCCAGTAATTGCACTACTGGGTATTTACCCCAAAGATACAGATATAGTGAAGAGAAGGGCCATATGCACCCCAATGTTCATAGCAGCATTGTCCACAATAGCTAAATCATGGAAGGAGCCGAGATGCCCTTCAACAGATGACTGGATTAAGAAGATGTGGTCCATATATAATATGGAATATTACTCAGCCATCAAAAAGAACGATTTCTCAACATTTGCTGCAACATGGATGGGACTGGAGGAGATAATGCTAAGTGAAATAAGTCAAGCAGAGAAAGACAATTATCATATGGTTTCACTCATTTATGGAGCATAAGAACTAGGAAGATCGGTAG
>NW_024424786.1:37804532-37897279 GCF_017311325.1 Ursus maritimus | reverse complement strand
AGAAATGAGGACTGCATGCAGTTCTACCTGGCAGAGATATGTATACGTTGGTCCTGGTGGGGTGGGGGACAGTCTGGGCACCAGTTGCTTTTGAAATCTTTGCAGTTGATTCCAACACAGAGCCAGGGTTGAAGAACACTGAGGAAGACATTTCTCCTCTAATCTCCACATTCAGTGGTGGTACACCTTCTACCTTCCTGGCCACTAGTAGGAACTAAATGAGACAGAAGATGCAATCTTCCAGGATGATGACTTCTAGCCTCATAGGTGCTCAATGAATGTAAATGCTCTGAATATTTTGTAGAAACAACAATAAGTATAAAAATAAGTCAATAAGAGAAATATAATTATCATGTGGTTTTATTCATATGTGGAATATAAGAAACAGTGCAGATGATCAGAGGAAGGAGGAAACTGAATGGAAAAATCACTCAGAGAGGGAGACAGACCACAGAGAGATTCTTAACTATAGAAAAACACTGAAGGTTGTTGGAGGGGAGATGGGTGGGGATGGGGTAATTGGGTGATAGCATTAAGGAGGGCAGGTGATGTGTGGATGAGCACTGGGTGTTAGATGCAACCGATGAGTTATTAAACTCTACATCTGGAAATTAATGATGTACTATATGTTGGCTAATTGATTTATAAAAAAGAAACAACAATAGTGATTTGATAAAGTTGTTTCATTCAAATAAATTTTACTCCAAAACAACTCTGTGGTATGAATATTCTATCACAGAAAGGAAAAGTGATAATAGAAGGATGTGTGTGTGTGTGTGTGTGTGTGTGTGTGTGTGTCTTGTAAGGAGTGTGATATTGTGTGTGTCTCTGGATATTTTTGTGTGTGATTGTAAAACTGTGTATCTGTGTGTATGTTGTTGAGGATGAAATGTGTGTCTTGTATAAAGATTTGTTTACGGTGTGTGACTCTGAGAGAGCTTCATAAAGGAAGAGACATGAAATGGACCTTACAGGTGAGTTTGTAGGCTGGTCCTATTCAGGAGGATATAGAGGCAAAGAGAACCACCTGTTCTGGTACAATTGAGTGACTCAGCATGTGATACATAAGTGAATGGCATGTAGACAGCCGTGGCTGGGCACAGACTCTCGGGTGCCTAGGGATAGAGGCTAAGGGGTGCCCAGGGATGGAGCCATAGATGTCCTTTGTGTGCAATGCAAATGGTGGTCTCTTGATCCTCCCAGCAGTGTGGCCGGTAGTCTGCATCTCAGAGGCCTGCAAGAGCTTCCTGCAGACCCTGCGTCCACTGAGCAGATAGTGTCTAGGCTGAATATGGAATGTTTTTCACAAAAAGGGGACCAATTTGAGTGTACATATTTCCCAGATGTTAAAAATACACATTTATTATAAGGCATTGATAATAGCAGATAGGTGCTATTCTCTCTATTTTCGTCAAAGAACTAGTAATAATTGCTGAATTATAATTTGAGAGAGTTGGGTTTAAGATTCAAAAAGTCCTCTTAATCAAAAGGTTTAGAAACACACAACCTTAGTAATTCATGGTTCTAGCAGTGAGATAAGATTTACAGTTTAATGGGAGGGTCACTTTGGCATGAATGAGGAGATCTCCATGGAGCCCAGGGCCACGTAGGAGACTTTGACCCAAGCTGGGCAGGATGGGACTGAACCCTCAGAAGATGGCTGTGGGGATGGCAAAGAGGAGAAGCCTGTGAAGCGAGAGGGGCTGTGGGAAACAGAGGGGAAAGAACTCAGGGAAATTTCCTTTGGGTGTAAGGGGAGAGGGGAATGTAGTAAACTTATAAAGATCCCCAAAATATACCCAGATCTTAATCCCTGCAAGTCGGAAATAGAAGGGGAATGAACCAGCGAGAGACTGTGACTCGTGAAACAAACTAAGGGCTTCAGAGGTGGCGGGGGGGAAACGGAGGCTGGTGATAGGTATTAAGGAGGGTGCACGATCGCATGAGGCACATGTTATATGCAAGTAATGGGGGACCAAGGAACTTAAAAAATAAATAAAATAAATAAACTTCATGGTAGGAAGGGATTTTGTCAATGTGGTAAAACTAGATTTTGACATGGGCAGATTATCCTGAATTTTTGGGATTGTCCTCTCAAATGCAACACCATATTTTAAATGATTTTTATTATTTATTTATTTGAGATGGGAGAGAGAGAGAATGAGCTGGAGGAGGGGCAAAGGAAAAGGGAGAAGCCAACCCCCACTGACAGGAGCCTGAAGCAGCACTCAATCCCAGGACTAGGTGAGTAGCGACCTGAGCTGGAAGGCAGATGCTTAACCGCTTTTAGCCACCCAGACAGTCATAATCCCGTATTTTTAAATGAAGGAGTCAGAGGGAGATTGATAGGCACAGAAAAGAGAAAGCATGACTTCATAGGGCAGAGATCAGAGCATATGGACACAAGATAAAGTGAACATGGTTTCCACCCATCAAACCCTTGGAAGCAGCCATCAAATAGATTTTCACCTCAAACTTCCATGGTAGCGGATCTCCTGACACAATGATTTCTGCAAAGTGTTACGATTCTGTACTCTGTCACCCAAACGTTGTGAAAATAATTGGTATAAACCACTTAATGTGGCAGTGGGTTTCTCAAAGGTTGCGGAAACTAATCCAATTTTTTTGCCTGCAAGAGTCTTATGGCTTTGGGACATTAGTGAGAAGGGCCGCTGAAAGGTAGGGCAGGCTGCGGGTGGCAGGCAAAAAGGCAGACACTCTTCTACATTTTGCAGTAACCTATTTGAGTCTCGAGTGGAGTTTTCCTCAGATGGCAGCCAAGGTGTTTCTGAGCCTTGCGGAAAAATGTGAGGGAAAAGCAATAGCCTGAGGGCTGATGAGTGGTCTTTAGAATTATGAGCATAAATGTGTGGTGTGTGAGTCGCAGAGATCACACGTTGATTTCGCGTTTATACGGCGTGCCGCATCAAAAAGATGTTATATGGTACTGGCAATAAAACAGACACACAGACCAATGGTAACAAGAACAAAGAACCAGAAAAATGGACCCTCAGCTGTATGCAGAACTGATCTCTTGACAAAGCAGGACAAACCATCCGCAGTGGAAAACAAGCCCCTTCAATAAACGGTGCTGGGAAAATTGGACAATTACATGCAAAAGGAATGAGACTTGGACCACTCTCTCACACCATACACAAATAAACTCCAAATGGATGAAAGACCTCGATGTGAGAGTAATGGAATCCATCAAAATCCTAGAGGAGAACTCCTTGACATTGGCTGGCCAGCAATCTCTTTTTTTTTCATGACATACTTCCAAAGGCAAGAGAGAAACAAAAGAAAACTGAACTTGTGGGACTTCATCAAGATAAAAAGCTTCTGCATCAGCCAAGGAAACAGTCAAAAACCAAGAGGCAGCCTTACGGACGGGGAAGATATTTGCAAATGATACTAGATAAAAGACTCTGTATCTAAGATCTACAAAAGAACTTCAAACTCAATACACGCGAGAAACAAATAATCAAATAAAAAAATGGATAGAAGATATGAACACTTTACAATGAAGACATACAAATGGCTAACAGACACATGAAAAATGTTCACAATCATTAGCCACTAGGAAATTCAAATCAAAACCACATTGAGATACTCACCTTACGCCAGTTAGAATGGCAAAAATGACAAGGCAGGAAACAACAAATGTTGAGAGGATGTGGAGAAAGGGATCCCTCTCTTAGACTATTAGTGGGAATGCAAGTTGGTATAGCCACTTTGGAAAACAGTGTGGAGGTCCCTTAAAAAGCTAAAAATAGAGCTACCTTAAGGATCCAGTAATTGCACTACGTGTATTTACCCCAAAGATACAGATATAGTGAAGAGAAGGGCCATATGCACCCCAATGTTCATAGCAGCATTGTCCACAAGAAGCAAATCATGGAAGGAGCCGAGATGCCCTTCAACAGATGACTGGATTAAGAAGATGTGGTCCATATATAATATGGAATATTACTCAGCCATCAAAAAGAACGATTTCTCAACATTTGCTGCAACATGGATGGGACTGGAGGAGATAATGCTAAGTGAAATAAGTCAAGCAGAGAAAGACAATTATCATATGGTTTCACTCATTTATGGAGCATAAGAACTAGGAAGATCGGTAGGAAAAGGAAGGGAAGAATGAAGGGGGGGTAAACAGAGGAGGGAATGAACCATGAGAGACTATGGACTCTGGAAAACAAACTGAGGGCATCAGAGGGGAGAGGGGTGGGGGAATGGGATAGGCTGGTGATGGGTATTAAGGAGGGCACGTATTGCATGGTGCACTGGGTGTTATACACAAATAATGAATCATGGAACTTTACATCAAAAACTTGGGATGTACTGTATGGTGACTAACATAATATAATAAAAAATATTGTTAAAGAAAAAAAGAAAAGGAGATTTGAGTAATAATTTTTTAAGTGAATGGTAGAGTCAGATCAGATCTTTCCAGAGAGCTGAGAAGGGGGGATAAATCTGGAGAAGAGTGGGTCACACTATTTACATACTGGAAGGTGCTACTTTGAGAATAAAGAATGATTATGTCATTGGATGTAGATACAGTTAAAAAGCTAAACACACACATACAAACACAATCTCTAAGTAGTCAGTTGAACACATTTGAAGCTTATCCACACATTTAGGATTAGCTTTTTTATCCCTGCAGGGATGTTCAGAATTCCTTAGAGTGTGAGAGGCAGGGACCGGGTTCTTTTCTGATCCCACTGGAACTATGTGGAGATCTGAAGTGACCACATTTCTTTGTGTGGATTCTCTATCATCCCACGTCTTTGTAACCACACTGTAGCTTGGAAGTACCCTACCAGGCTCTGATCCTACCCATAATCAGATGTCAAACTATGCAAAGAATTTTAGAGCTTCAAATCAGAGGCAGCAGAGGGAAAGAGGAAGATGTTTTTAAAGTTTGATGAAATGAGTGATTTTGCTTAACATTATCTCCTCCAGTCCCATCCATGTTGCAGCAATATTGAGAATCGTTCTTTTTGGTGGCTGAGTAATATTCCATATTATATATGGACCACATCTTCTTAATCCAGTCATCTGTTGAAGGGCATCTCGGCTCCTTCCATGATTTAGCTATGTGGACAATGCTGCTATGAACATTGAGGTGCATATGACCCTTCTCTTCACTACATCTGTATCTTTGGGGTAAACATTTACGGAGCATAAGAAGTAGAAAGATCGGTAGGAGCAGAAAGAGAAGAAGAAATGGGGGTAAACAGAAGGGGGAATGAACCATGAGAGACTATGGACTCTGGGAAACAAACTGAGGGCTTCAGAGGGGTGGGGGGTGGGGGAATGGGTAGGTTGGTGATGGGTAGTAAGGAGGGCACGTATTGCATGGTGCACTGGGTGTTACGTGCAAGTAATGATTCATGGAACTTTACATCAAAAACTAGGGATGTACTGTATGGTGACTAACATAATATAATAAAAATATTATTAAAAAATAAAGTGTGATGAAATGGAACAACTCACGAAGACTTGGGTCAGTATGAAGGGTAAGAAGATGTGTAAAAATATTGTAGAAGAGATAGCCAGTATTAATCTAGATGAACAGAAATCTCACCCATCTGAGTGTATTTGTTCTATTACAAAATACTGGTAGCACTCCTAGGAAACCAGAAGCACTTGTAGATACAGTGGATCTACTCATTAGTAGATATAGTGAGTGCTGCTTATTCTCAGAGCCACCTTGAAGATGTATTATCAGACTAAGAACACTGGCTCTTCTGGAAGTGAGAACTCTCCCCAAACATTTACAGCTGTAATATTTTATGAGTCTGAATCCATGAGTTAAATAACTGTGGATTCAACTGGTACCTGAAAAACTCTAAGGAGGAGAATGTCTGGAAACTACCAGATATCAGCTTGGTAGCCAAAGCTAGGCCCTTATCACAGTTAATATCACTCCATTGTTATAGCTACTCTTGTGGCATCTGTCAGACCCAAGGATGAGAAGAGTCTTGGAGAGATTAAGCATTTTGTTGAAGGTTAAAGCACTGGTAAGTGGCAGAGCCTTGATTCACACTAAATCTCATAACCTCTTGCTTCTGAAACACTGATCACAGATAAGGAGAGAGGCTTTAGTGGAACTCTTAAAATTTGCCTGGAACAATGTGTTGTAAAACTTCCAGCGTGTTGGGAACTGAAAAAAATTAGCCCTGGGGTTGGGAGATGGGGCGGTGAGTGGAGGGAGGACTAGTACACAAGTATAGGAAAAAGAGGAAAGCCGCCTCAGTTCACCTAGTTCAGAGAAGGGTACTCACCAGGGCTGGTGCCTGTCTGATTAGAAATGATACTCACCCTCATAGAAGTAAAGAGCCAGAGGGACCAGTGGGACACTCAGGGACAGCCTCATGGTTTATTTTGCTTTGATTTTTCAGTTTTAGTGAAAGGTGAGCAATTAGGAGCTGAACTCAGGAGCTGGGGGGCCCAGGACTGTTTATATCTAGAGAGCCTCCCTGGTGCTGCCCAAATAAACATGTGGTCAGGTCAGGGGCATGGCTAGCAGCCCTCCATTCCTCTCTCAGGGCTCATGCCCATCTATCGGTGTCACAGACCCCAATGACTTAGTCACGGTTGTTCTTCATGGGCATTGCTGGCTGTATGCAGCTCTCCTTTGTAGAAAAATCTGAGGTTGTAATTTTACAAATGTATAGTCAATTAATTGATGCAAGCCTCCCCTGGATGTTAGGTCCTGAACTGCAGGGGCAGTCTCTGGTTTTGCTCATTTTTTACTTAATATAGTGTCTGGCACACAGGAGAGAAAAAGCAAATATTCTTTGAATAAAGGAATGAATATGAATCAGCAAACCACTAAACATGGTTAGGGAGTATCTTCAGTATGAAAAGATACCTGCTATGCCAAGTTTCCCTTTGGGTAGGTGGGATGGGGGAGAAAGGTTAGTAGCATGGTGACCCCAGTGGGAGGAATGAGTGGTTTTCAGTATCCCAAGAGAAGACAACGTGAAGAGGAAGACTACCTCCCAATACTAACTTCCTATTCTAAGCTAATATTTTTTAAAATATCAACAGACATTTCAAATCATATCAAGCTGTACATGGAGAAAAAGAAGGTCCTCCTTAGGTTTACTTGTCAACTGGAAGGGTCACACCACGGAGTCATCAGGGTCCAGGCAATAGGGCTCCCCACAGCGGCTCTTCCTCTGCCTTTCCACAACTATCAACAGCATGCTCTATGGTACACCGGGGAGGCATGGAGAATTCTTACTAAAGGCATTGGGAAGTCAGTGTGTTTATCCAGAGGAGCATATGGGAGAGCCATTCAAGGGTATATAGAGTTCTGACTGGAAGAAATGGCTGGAGGAGGGATCCCGGGGAAACAGCATGAGGGGAGACAAGAGGACATAAACAACATTCCTTAGGAATGTCAGGTACCTAGGGTGGCAGAGGGAAGATTTTGTGACTGGAGAGACAGGATGGGCCAAATCAAGGAGAGTTTCCATTGTACTCTGTGGGATGTGGGGGCAGAATGGTGGGTGGGGTGAGACACACCTAGGTTTATTGGCACTAGACTCATGCTGGGTTTCAGATCTCATGTCAAAATCACATGGGTTTTTCACACCCATTATGATGGCTATTGTAGAAAGGAAAGAAGAAAGAAAGAAAGAAAGAAAGAAAGAAAGAAAGAAAGAAAGAAAGAAAGAAAGAAAGAAAAAGAAATGTTGGCAGAGATGTGGAGCAATAAGAACCCTTGTGCATTTTGGTGGGAATGGAAAATGGTGCAGCCTCTGAGGAAAAGAACCTGGAAATCCCTCCAAAAATTAAAAAGAAAGTTATTATAATCAATCGAGTTCACCTGTCAGTACCCGTGCAAATGAATTGTAAGGAGGGTCTCAAACACATATTTGCATATCCATATTTATGGTAGCATTATGCACAATAGCCAAGAAGTGGAAAATCACAGTGTTCATGGGCAGATGAAGAGATTTAAAAATGTAGTACATACATATAATGTAGCATTATTCATATTCAGCCATACAGAGCAAGGAAACCTGTCGTGTGCTACAACATGGGTGAACCTTGAGGACAGTACACTAAGGGAAAGAACCCAGTAAAAAGAGAAAATACTGTATGATTCCATTAATGTAAGGTTCCTAGAGGAGTCAGTTTCAAAGAAATAGTAGAATGGTGGATGCCAGTGACTGGGGGAAAGAAATATCACGTACAACAAAAATCAAGTCATGACAATAACAGTGAGCTGATTATATCTGGAAACACACCATTGTAATCCTCCATACAGATCCTTCGAGTTGCAAACCCTCTTGTAGTCAATAATAATAATAGCAGTTAAAAGAGTAGCACTAATTTTTGCTTGCTAGCTATGGCCAGAGAATGTGGAAACATAATTTATCATCTTCAATCATTGCTCCAAATCTACAAGCCATTAGGTTTCCTATTTAGCAGCTGAGTCAACTAACTTGCAGAAAGTAAGAAAATTGCTCAATCTTGTTCAGTTTGGAAATCAGTTGGTCTAGATCAGGCGTGATGGTATATGAATTAAAAAGTATCAAAGTGGTGCTTTCAGTCGGGGAAGACTGGAGGTGGTGACATGTCAGATGGAACAGAAGCAGATGACAGTGAAGTTCTCTGCTTGCATCTCAGTTTTTGACTCAATTGAATTTTCCTGGGTGATGATTCTCAAGCTAGTTTCTTCATCTCACTCTCTCCAGTTTTCTTCTTCTTTTACTTTTTAAAAAAGATAATTTACTGACAATACCAAATGCTGGTGGGGAAGTGGAGCAACAGGAGCTCTCATTCACTGCCTGAGGGAATGCGGAGTGGTACAGCTATTCTGGAAAACAGTTAGCAGTTTCTTATCAAGGTAAACATAGTCTTACAGTATGATCCAGCAATTGTGTTTCTTGGTATTTATGCAAAGGAACTGAAAACACATCTACATGAAATCTGCACATGATGTTCATGGCATTTTCATTCATAGTTGCCCAAATTTGAAAGCAATCAAGATTTCCCTCAGTAGGTCAATGGATAAAGAAACTGTGGTACCTTGAGACAATGGAGTATAGTTCTAACATTTTATGCAATTGATCTTTTAAAGAACAGTTATAAGCCATGCAAAGGTATGAAAGAACCTTACATAAATATTACCAAATAAGAGAAGCCAACCTGAAGAGCTGTGTAGTGTAGAATTACAACTATGACATCCTGGGAAGGCAAAATTATGGAGACAATAAAACATCAGTGGTTTCTGTTGGTTGGGGAGGAAATAAGGATGTATGTGCAGAGTGCAGAGGATTGCAGGATGGCAACACTACTCTGTATGAGACTATGATGCTGGATACCTGTCATTATCTATCTGTCAAGACCCATCAAATGTACCACCTGAGTGAAATATTACTGACATCGAGTGATAAGGATATGTTAATATAGGTTCACCAATTTTGAGAAGTGTACCATCAGGTGTGGCATGTTGATAGTGTGGGAGGCTGTGCACATGTGGGGGTGAGGGGCACATTTGGACACTGTGTAGTCTGCTTGATTTTTCTGTGAAACTAACACTTCTCTAAAACAATTAAGGCTATTTAAAAAAGGAACTACTTGTTAAAACTTCCTCTTTCCACAGAAAACAATCAGAAAAAAAATGAATCAATGGAATTTTCACCACATATAGATAGGTGATCAAGGCAAGAAAATCCAGGGTGGGAGGGAGAAGATGACAGCAGAGTAGGGGACCTCGTTTCATCTGGTCCCTTGAATTTAGCTGGATATCTATCAAGCACACACAATGCTTAGTGTATTCTAAGCACACACAATTTCAACCTGAGATGTAAGAAAATATATCTGAATCTCTACAAGCAGAAAAATGCACTATTCTTTTGCAAGGTAGGAGGTGCAGAATCTTGAATCTTTAGAGGAAATATTGGAAGATAAACTGAGAGGGGAGGGAGCCTCCATAAGCCAGCCACTGGAAAGTGTTATAACACCAGACTGCAAAATCGGGACCCTTAGAAATATCTGCTTCAATGAGAGACATCCCTCTCTGAAAAGGGAACAGGGGAAGGATAGGGTAGAATTCTAGGTGGATCACTGTGGTCTTTGGATACCAGAAGACACAGAAAGAACAGGGAGCCTGAACTAATAGAGTGCCCAAGTAGTGGAGTGGGAGAATGATTATGGTCAGTGAATCCAGAAGGGACTCTCAGCTCCGGTTGCCATAAACTGTGAGCCAGACTGCTAAGGGGACTGCTTTTAACTGAGCACCCTGAAAAGGACTAGAAGGTGTGGGCTGTTTAACATCCCAGGGGAGATATGAAGTGGCTGCGCTCATAACTGGGCAACAGCTCTCAGCGCTCATAACTGGCAGCTACCCTGGGAAGAACACTAGGGTGGCACCCAGCCATGACCTGGGAACAGTGGAACTGGGTTGTGGGAGCCCAGAACCACTGGTGGTCACTTAGACACAAAGTGCGAAGACACTCCCAGGTCACTGGAAGAGTGGCAGTGGGATTCTGTGGTGTGGCACACACAAAGACTGCACCCATGACTGGGCAACTACTCTCAGGGTGGTGGGGCCCCCAGAAGGATACTAGGGTGGCACCCAGTCATGACCTGGGGTCCTCAGAGGAGGGTGTACGCACAGGCCCATGGCAGTGGGTTAGAATAGCTTGAGTCTGTGGAGTTTGGTACACATAGAAGGAGGGACAGTTTGACCTGGAGCATTTGTTGAAGAAAGGACCTTGGGCCGGAGATTCCCACAGGGCCATATTTGTTCTGACCCTTTAATGAGGTGAGGAAAACCCCTAGGGAACAAAAGCCACACAGACGACCAGATCTTATTAAGCCCATCTCCCTGACAAGGGGTGGGGCAATTCCACTCAGGCAAAGACGCCTGAGAATTGAAGTATCAGCCCCCTCCCCCAGAAGACAGACTGGAAGAACAGGTGAATGACAAGCTTATTTCCCATAGGGCTGTAAAACTCCAGCACCAGGGGAAAATAGTATATTGAGCTCGAGGTTGTTCCTTCATGGCTCGTTTATACTTCAGGCTAAAATTTTACATTTCTTTTTTGTTTCTTCTTCTTCTTCTTCTTCTTCTTCTTCTTCTTCTTCTTCTTCTTCTTCTTCTTCTTCTTCTTCTTAACCTGTTCCCATTTCAAATAGATTCTTATTTCCCAACTTATGTTTTTAAGTTGCTTTTAACTTTTATTTCTTTCACATCCACATTTTATAGATTTATGCCCCATACTAGTCCGTTCTTCAGTTCATTAAATCTTATCTTGATATATATATATCTCAAGTTCTGATTTCTTTGCAATTTTGGGATATAGTGTCTTTGAACACACAGACAAAAATCAATCAGAAACAGGCAGATCACCCTGCTTTGTCCACCCTGAGAGATTACAGTCTCTCTCCACCCCCAACTTTGTTTTTTATTGTTTTAGATCAACTTGGCTTTGTTTGCATCTCTGTGGTAGCTTCTGACCACATTAGATTTTTTCTAGGGTGCATTTTGCTTGAGTTGTGGTTGATATTTTGGACTCTGTTCATTTGCTCAACCATCCTTTGGCCGAATGACTAGGAGGAGGAACTCTCAGCAAAGAACTGAACCAGAGGCAATGTCCTCTGCCACAGAATTAACGGATATGAAAATAAGCAAGATGTCGGAGATAGAATTCAGGATAGCAATTATAAAGGTAATAGCTAGGCTTAAAAAAAGCATACATGACAATACATGATCTCTAAGGGGAGAAATGATATCTAATCAGGCCGAGCATAAAAATGCTACAAATGAGATGCAGTCTAAATCAGATGCTCTAACAGCTAAAGTCAATGAAGCAAAAGAGAGAATAAGTGATCTAGAAAACAGGCTGACGGAAAGGAAGGAAATTGAAGAAAAGAGAAAAAACTAACACATAGCACATGAAGAGAGACTTAGAGAATTTAATGATACATTGAAAAGAACCAATATCAGGATCACTGGGATCCAAGAGGGGGTGGAGAGAGAGAGGGCTAGAAGGTATATTTGAGAAAATCATGGGCAAAAACTTCCCTAATCTGGGGAAGGAAACAAGCATTCACATCTAAAAGGCAAAGAGGACTCCTCCCAAAATCAATAAAAATAGATCAACGCCCCAACATACTATAGTGAAGCTTGCAAATCTTAGAGACAAGGAAGTTATCCTGAAAGCAGCTGGGGGAAAAGATTTCTTATGTATGGAGGGAGGAAAATCAGAATAACATCAGACCTATCCACAGAAACCTGGCAGGCCTGAAATGACTGGCAAGATATATTCAGGGTACTAAACGAGAAGAACATACAGCCAAGAATACTTTATCTAGCAAGGCTATCATTCAGAATGGAAGGAGAGATAAAGAGTTTCCAGGACAGACAGAAACTGAAAGAATATGTGACCACCAAGCCAGCCCTGCAAGAAATATTAAGGGGGATTCTGTAAGTGAAGACGGACCCCAAGAGTAACTAGACCATATCTTTCAATAGTTACTCTGAATGTAAATGGGCTAAATGTCCCAATCAAAAGACACAAGGTATCAGATTGTATAAAAAAGCAGAACCCATCCATATGCTGTCTAAAGAGATGCATTTTTTAAAAAGATTTTGTTTATTTGACAGAAAGAGAGACAGAGAGATAGGGAGCACAAGCAGGGCGAGTGGGAGAGGGAGAAGCAGGCTTCCTGCTGAGTAGGGAGCCTGATGTGGGGCTCGATCCCAGGACCCTCTGATCATGACCTGAGCGAAGGCAGTCTCTTAACAACTGAGCCACCCAGGCACCCCTAAAGAGAAGCATTTTGAACCTAAAGATACCTCCAGATCAAAAGTGAAGGATGGAGAACCATTTACCATGCTAATTGTCCTCAAAAGTAAGCTGGGGAAGCAATCCCCATATCAAACAAATTAGATTTTAAACCAAAGACCGTACTAAGAGATGTAGAGGCAGGGGCGCCTGGGTGGCACAGCGGTTAAGTGTCTGCCTTCGGCTCAGGGCGTGATCCCGGCGTTATGGGATTGAGCCCCACATCAGGCTCCTCCACTATGAGCCTGCTTCTTCCTCTCCCACTCCCCCTGCTTGTGTCCCTTCTCTCGCTGGCTGTCTCTGTCAAATAAATAAATAAAATCTTTAAAAAAAAAAAGAGAGAGATGTAGAGGGACACTTAAAGGGTCTATCCAACAAGAAGATCTAAATTGTGGAAGGAGCCAAGATGCCCTTCAACAGATGACTGGATTAAGAAGATGTGGTCCATATACACAATGGAATATTACTCAGCCATCAGAAAGAACGATTACACAACATTTGCAGCAACATGGATGAGACTGGAGGAGATTATGCTAAGTGAAATAAGTCAAGCAGAGAAAGATAATTATCGTATGGTTTCACTCCTCTATGGAACATAAGAACTAGAATGATCAGTAGTGGAAGAAAGGGATAAAGAACTGGCTGTCTCTATCTCTGTCAAAAAAAAAAAAAAAAGAAGTAGGAAGATCAGTAGGAGAAGAAAGGGAAGAAGAAGGGGGGGGTAAACAGAAGGGGGAATGAACCATGAGAGACTGTGGACTCTGGGAAACAAACTGAGGGCTTCAGAGGGAAGGGGGGTGGGGGATAGGGATAGGCCTATGATGGGTATTAAGGAGGGCACATATTGCATGGTGCACTGGGTGATATATGCAAATAATGAATCATGGAACATTGCATCAAAAACTAGGGACGTACTGTATGGTGACTAATATAACAAAATAAAAATTATAAAAAAATCATGATATAAAATCAATATATTTAATTTTATTTTTCAAAAGCAGTCCGAAGAAATGATCAAAACTCAACTGAACAAAATGTATTAAATACATATTTTGTCATGCCAAAAAAAGGACACGGAAACACAATAAAGGTCTTTTGAGTGAGAAATTAAAACTGAAAAAAAAAATAGAAACAGAAGGAAAACTACCAAACTCATTCTATGAGGCCAGCATTACCCTGATCCCCAAACCAGACAAAGACCCCATCAAAAAGGAGAATTACAGACAGATAACCCTGATGAACATGGATGCCAAAATACTCAGTAAGATCATAGCCCATAGGATCCAACAGTACATTAAAAGGATTATTCACCATGACCAGGGGGCATTTATTCGTGGGATGCAAGGGTGGTTCAACATCCGCAAATCAGTCAAAGTGATAGATCACATTAACAAAAGAAGAGACAGGAACCATACGATCCTATCAATTGATGTAGAAAAAGCATTTGACAAAATACAGCATCCTTTCCTGATTAAAACTCTTCAGAGTGTAGGGATAGAGGGAACATACCTCAATATCATAAAAGCCATCCAAGAAAAGTCCACAGTGAATATCATTCTCAATGGAGAAAAACTGAGAGCTTTTCCCTTAAGGTCAGGAAAATGACAGTGATGCCCAACCTCACCTCTATTGTTCAACATATTATAGAAGTCCTAGCTTCAGCAATCAGATGACAAAAAGAAATAAAATGTATTCAGATTGGCAAAGAAGAAGTCAAACTCTCTCTCTTCGCAGATGACATGATACTTTATGTGGAAAACCCAAAAGACTCCACTCCCAAATTACTAAAACTCATACAGCAAATCATCAATGTGGCAGGATACAAAATCAATGCACAGAAATCAGTTGCGTTTCTAGACACTAACAATGTGACTGAAGAAAGAGAAATTAGGGAATCGATCCCATTTACAATAGCACCAAAACCCATAAGATACCTAGGAATAAACCTATTCAAAGAGGTAAAGGATCGGTACTCTAGAAACTACAGAACACTGATGAAAGAAATTGAGAAAGACACAAAGAGATGGAAAAACATTCCATGCTCATGGGTTGGAAGAATAAACATTGTTAAAATGTCTATTTTGCCCAGAGCAATCTACACATTCAGGGCAATCCCTATCAAAATACCATCAACATTTTTCACAGAGCTGGAACAAAATATCCTAAAATTTGTATGGAACCAGAAAAGACCCCAAATCGCCAGGGGATTGTTGAAAAAGAAAATCAAACCTGGGGGCATCACAATGCCTGACTTCAAGCTATATTACAAACCTGTGATCATCAAGACAACATGGTATTGGCACAAAAACAGATACATAGATCAATGAAACAGAATAGACAACCCAGTAATGGGCCCTCAACTGTATGGTCAACTAATCTTCGACAAAGCAGGAAAGACTATCCAATGGAAAAAAGAAAGTCTTTCAATAAATGGTGCTGGGAACATTGGACAACCACATGCAGAAGAATGAAACTGGACCATTCTCTTACACCATACACAAAGATAAACTCAAATGGGTGAAAGGCCTCAATGTGAGATAGAAATCCATCAAAATCCTAGAGGAGAACATATGTAGCAACCTCTTAGACCTCAACTGCAGCAACTTCCTGCTAGACACGTCTCCAAAGACAAAGGAAACAAAGGCAAAAATGAACTATTGGGACTTGATCAAGATAAAAGACTTCTGCACAGCAAAGGAAATAGCTGGCAAAACCAAAAGGCAACTGACAGAATGGGAGAAGATATTTGTAAGTGACATATCAGATAAAGGCCTAGTATCTAAGATCTATAAAGAACTTTTCAAACTCAACACCCAAACGACAAATAAATCAGTCAAGAGATGGGCAGAAGACATGAACAGACACTTCTCTGGAGAAGACATACAAATGGAAAACAGACACATGAAAAAATGCTACACATCACTTGTCATCAGGGAAATACAAATCAGAACCACCGTGAGATACTACCTCACACCAGTCAGAATGGCTAAAATTAACAACAAATGTTGGCGAGGATGTGGAGGAAGGGGAACCGTCTTACACTGTTGGTGGGAATGCAAGTGAGTATAGCCACTCTGGAAAATAGTATGAAGGTTTCAGGACATTAAAAAGAGAGCTACCCTATGACCCAGCAATTGCACTACTGGGTATTTACTCCAAAGATACAGATGTAGTATAATGAAGGAGAACATGCACCCCAATGTTCATAGCAGCAATGTCCACAATGGCTAAACTATGGAAGGAGCTGAGATGTCTTTCAATGAATGAATGGATAAAGAAGATGTGGTTCATATATACAATGGAATATTACTCAGCCATCAGAAAGAAAGACTATCTTACTATTTACCTTGACATGGGTAGAACTGGAGGGTATTGTGCTAATGAAATAAGTCAATCAAAGAAAGACAATTATCATGTGGTTTCACGCATATGTGGAACATAGGGAATAGTGGAGAGGACAATAGGGGTAAGGGGGGGGAAATAGAATGGGAAGAAATCAGAGAGGGAGACAAATCATATGAGACTCTTGACTCTGGGAAACAAACTGAAGGCTGTAGAAAGGGAGGTGAGTGGGGGGATGGGGTAACTGGGTGATGGGCATTAAAGAACGCACATGATATGATGAACACTGGGTGATATACTCAACTAATGAATCATTGAACACTGTATCAAAAACTAATGATGTGCTATACCTTGGCTAATTCAATTTAAATAAATTTAAAAAAATTTTTTAAAGAAAATCTAAGAGGATCTACTGAAAAAAAGTATTAGAACTGATAAAAGTTCATTATGGAGCTGAATATAAGATCACCTTGTAAACACCAATGACTTTCCTATAAACTTGCCAATACCATTCAACATCATGGAAAAAATGATGCCATTGACAACAGAACAAATGGAGCAACAAAAATATGTTGGAATATACCTAAGTGGAAATATGCAAAAGTTTAAGGATCGATCATGAAATTTTACTTACAGATATATACAGGAAGCTTAAAAAATAGAGGCACACACTTTGTTCTTGAAGGAAATAGTAGAACATTTAAGGAATTCTACTCTTCTCAAATTAGAGTTTACATGTCCAACCCAGCCCACATCAGAATCCTCATCAGGCAGTTTTACACTGTGTGTTAAACTCTGAAGTGCTGGATCCTTCAAAGGAGAATGTGTTTGTTCATTGAGCAGTGTGAGCAGTGTGTAAGGGCCCACCTGTAGGGCTGGACTACTGGGTGCAAGCTCAGCTGTTGCACTTTCTACCTGTGGGCACATCAGCAAGATGCTGACCCTCTTAGCCTGGTGCCTCACCTGCCAAATAAAGTGATGACTGTAGTGCTTACATCATAGGATTTGTGTTAGGATAAATGAATTAATACAGGAAAAACGTTCAGCTCAGTATCTGGCAGTAATGTCAGCTGTCACACTTATGTAACAGAAAGGAAAATACACAAGTAAAATGTCAAACAAAATAAATCAGCTCACGCCCAAGTCAAATCTCAACCTGAATCCGACTCTACCAACGAGGAATGTTTATTTATCCTAAAGGGGAACAAAGTGTGCTTTAGAATTTGGCTTTGGTCTCTTTGGGATTTCTTTCAGTTTAAAATGGGGTTTCTCTCAGTTAAAATTTGTCCTATAGTACTTTTCCATCACTTAATTTGTTGTATATGATCACATTGAAATGGCTGCTGTGATTTTAAGTTCCAGGAACTAAAGGTATAGGAGAGTGGTGTGTAGGGATAGATATTAGTTATCCCTAAGCCACACAGGGTCTCTGGGCTCCTGTTCACAGCAGGAGACACTGGTCACACATGTCCTTTAGGGTGAAGTTGAAATCCCAGGGATTCTCTAGGGCTTAACATATACATGGGACATGGAAAGGTTTAAGAGATCATTTCTGGATCATAAGGTCCACAAATAGTGTTACACTGGATATATAATGTGGTCACACTGGCTGTCATGTACCATTTCCCCTGCAATGAACATCTTTTTTTTAATAATAATTTTTATTATGTTATGTTAGTCACCATACAGTACATCCCTAGTTTTTGGTGTAATGTTCCAAGATTCATTACTTGCGTGTAACACCCAGTGCACCATGCAATTCGTGCCCTCCTTAATACCCATCACTGGCCTATCCCAATCCCCCACCCCCCTCCCCTCTGAAGCCCTCAGTTTGTTTCCCAGAGTCCATAGTCTCTCATGGTTCATTCCCCCTTCTGTTTACCCCCTTTCATTCTTCTCTTCCTTCTCCATTCCAATTTATAAAGACAAAGGTGTGTCTGTCACCCATCAGAACTTACACAGCATTGACTCTGTGTGTGCAAATCTCTAGCCTCCAAAAAAATAATTGAATGTAATATTCTGTGGTACACACACTTTTTTCTATAAGAAATGGTTTCTGATTCCTTCCTTTGGATAATATCAAAAGACCTAATTCAGCTGGGGATGACAAATCATTAAATGTAATTTGAAGGGACAGATCACGATGTCATTTTTAGCTGGTACTTAGGGGAATTCAATGAATTGAGTGACATCATTGTCATAGACTCACTCTTTTCCCATGTGCACATCCTGTGACCAGTATTTTCAGGGTTTACATCTATAGAGATGAAAAACATGAATAAAACTGCCTCATTGTAGCAATAAATGATATTCATGGATATACAAAACTAAAAAGGGCCTCATCCAGCTCATTGAGATTTATTTTTCATTAACATTCTGCAGCATTGGTTTAAGAAGTTTCAAAAAATAAAATATACATGTTTCTCCAAAGCTGCAAGCATCTTTGATGCACCCAAATCACCACTGTGCCTTATCTTACACACTCCACAAAACATTTTGTTATTTCTTCCCTTGTCATTGTGCACTGTTGAGCTTCTGAGATTTGTGCCCCAAGGTTCCTCAGGGAAATGTGTGAGCTGACCAAGCCATCTACTACTCCCACACATCATCTGCCACAACCCTCATACCCCTAATGCATGCTCAAACATCTTGCTATAAGCTGAGAACTGCAAAAAGAAGCTCATATCGTGGAAAAGGCCATTGGACATCAGAGATTGTTTCCTTCATCTGTTTGCCAACTGTTGCCATAACCCAATGGTCCTAAGGTGTCTAAATCTCTTTTCTGTGTCATACATAGAATAAAGAACGAAGAAAAAAATCAGAAATGCTTTGTTGCTGCAGAAATTTCCATAACAATTTCTCATAGTGTGCACTGCCCTACTTGTACATTTCATAATGCTGGGAATCCAGTCCAGGTGCCATTTCAGTCACAACCTGGAGTTTAAGAACCCTCCATCCACCTGCATATTGACTTCATACACCATCACCCATCAGTTTGGTCCTCC
Organism: Ursus maritimus; assembly: GCF_017311325.1. Classification (NCBI taxonomy): domain Eukaryota; kingdom Metazoa; phylum Chordata; class Mammalia; order Carnivora; family Ursidae; genus Ursus; species Ursus maritimus. The sequence goes on along the minus strand of NW_024424786.1, from coordinate 37,878,114 downwards.
CATAGCCCAGCTGTATCAGGTACTCTCCTGGGATGACCTGACCCTTCCTTTGTGGGAAGGCAAAGTTTGTTTATACCATTTTGTCTGAGCAATACAATTGTTAACTTTGTATTTGAAAATAAGTAAACAGGGGTGCCTGGGTGGCACAGCAGTTAAGCATCTGCCTTTGGCTCAGGGCGTGATCCCGGCGTTATGGGATCAAGCCCCACATCAGGCTCCTCCGCTATGAGCCAGCTTCTTCCTCTCCCACTCCCCCTGCTTGTGTTCCCTCTCTCGCTGGCTGTCTCTATCTCTGTCAAGTAAATAAATAAAATCTTTAAAAAAAAAAAGAAAATAACTAAACAGTTTTAGGAATTATGCAGTGCTATGTACCCTAGAAGAACATCTGTTCACATTCACCCAGATCCACCTATTGATGAGTTACTCCATTTCCTCCTGGATACAGACTCTTTTTGGGAATTCTGTTCAATAAAAACACGAAGACAAAGAATCTTAACTTATGAGACAAATTTCCCCACAGATTCGCAAGGGCTGAAACATCAAATTACAACCCACGTTGTACCCATCCCAGAGTTCTGGCAAGATTGTATGTAAATCAAACGACAAATTATGGACTGTATAAATCACAAGTAATGAGCCTACACTGATGTAAAGCCCTCTCAATGATACAATAAGCATACAGGGTGCATTTAAATGAGCTGCTGAGCACTGCACATATGAAATTGTCATGGGCCCAGGAGATTTCCAGGTAGAGCTCCAGCAATGTTCTTCTGTCATGAGAAGACACTTGAATGTCAAGGATTCTCTTTTCATTCCAAGCTCCTTTTAAGTTGAAGTCAAGGGTTCAAGATCAAGGTGAGACTCTGTTAACAATTGATGTGTTCTGTCTGAGTAACAGATGTTACAGAGAGCAATTCCAGAGGGGCTGCCTTGTAGCACTGAAGGCCAGGTGCTAACAACTCCTCTTGACCATCTCTACACTCGGGCAGGTGTGCAGCTCCATCCCCGAGGTTCATGCTCCTCATTATAAGTTGGCCTCACATGTGAACGAGAACCTTGAGGACAGCAAGTCACAAGCTCATCAGAGGTTCCTCCCAAACAGGGGGAGTTTGAGTCCTCTGCAAACACTAAGGAAATGGCACTCAGATGCCACTTCGTTTTTCTCCATCTTTAACTTAGGGATGAAGGCAGTTACCCTGTGGCACCAACAACAGTTTGAGTAAAGTTCTTTCTAAATTTTGGAAGAGCTTCATAAAGAAGAGGCCAAATAACCTCAGGACTTGTGAGACGTGCCAGGAAACTGATGAAATAATACTCAGTCTAGGATTCTCAAGACCTTTTAGTTTGCTGACCTTTACACATTGCCGTAAAGACCTTTCTTCTTGAATAGTCTTTTGTGGTGAAATGGACAATAAAAATAATTTGTGCCTTGTAGGTATTGATCCTCTTTAATCTCCATTCTGCTCTAATATTTTTGTACACGTAGTTTTAGGAACTTCCCCAATCTCTCATTGTAGATCTGAGTGTAACATAAAACATAAACCTCGGGGGAACTTCCCCAATCTCTCATTGTAGATCTGAGTGTAAACATAAAACATAAACCTCGGGGGATTTTTCTTATCCCAGCATTACCTAGTATACAGATATTGACCAATAATGGGTGCGTTAGCTGATCTATTTGTAAGAAAATAAGTAGTGTTTATTATGTGTAGGCAGCAATCTTACCAGCTATTAACTTTTCTATAGGTCAGACAAGTGGTCATCATGAGGCTGAAAAATAACACCAGGGTCTGTAGATTAAATCACTCTGTGCCAGATAGGCTCTACATTTTCTAATTCCAGAGTTGCTTCCTTGCATGTCCTACCCATGACTCTGTTGCTGGAACTGAAGACCTGTGAGTTACATATCCCAGATTCTCCTGCCACTGCTGCCTTGTGTGGTTCTCTAATGGAAGGCACTGATGGGAGTTTAAAGGTGGGAAGAAGGCAGACGTCATGTTTTCTCAACTTTTGAGATAACCTCTTGCAGTGGTTGTAGAGGTAGTGTCTCCAGGACCCACAGAAGCCCAGCAAGGAGAGTGCTTTACGAATTTTGAGAGCATGGAAGATGATCCCCTAACCAGGAGACATTCAGGGAGGCTTCTTGGGGGGTATGACGTGAATATAAAGAAGATACCTATGCCAGAGTAACATTCAACCTTCAACAACATTGCACAGGGTCAAAACCGGAAGACCCAATCTCACTGCGTGCTGGAAACTGAGCAACATGAACAACATGGACTTCTGGGGCAGGGGGTGAAAATGCAACCAGGTGAATCCAAGATTGGCTGATGCTGTTTGCAGGGGCTTTCGTTTGGTTCCTCCCACTCCAACCCCTGGGTTCCTTCAACCCATGACAGGATTCCTCTCTGGAATTGACTTCAAAGTGTCTTTGGGGATTTTTTTATTCCATTTCTTTGTTGTCTCATTCCCTGGGTAGGAGATGCAGGGATCAGAGTCCCCATTTTTATTGAATGTCTAGGAACAATGAGTAGTCAGCAAGAGAGATGAACCATCCCCAGTTAGAGAATGCAACTCCACAATTTTTACCAGCAGAACTGATTCTGCAAATTCATTCTATTAATTTACATGATTGAGCACGTAATCTATGCTGATTTTGGTCAACAAAAAAAGTGATGAAAATATTAAATGTCCTCCACGCAAGGTGTGCAGAGTGGGATGTTTTAAAATGACCAATGGAGAGGAGCTTGTGAAAATTAGATCCATTTTAGTAACATAAATGAGATTTAAACCAGCACTAAATCATTTTTTTCGGAAGAGAGGAGTGATAGGGCCTTTAAAAATCATTTTCTTGTCAGCTGGGTAAACACACTTGGAATGTGAGAGAATGTTCCATGAATGCTTTCCTGAGGTTTGAATATGGTAATGTTTTAGGTAGTTTCTTTGGTCCATTCAGTTTCTCCAAGCACAACCATGGAGTATGGACCCTGAGGGTTTGGAGTAAATACTGTGAAAGCAATCATAACTCTCCTCATTTAACCACTCGTTGCTTCATTTCTTGAGTGCTTTGTTACCAAAATTGTGTCTCCCTCCTCCTCTACCTGCCACATTTTCTAGTAAACACCAGGATTCAGCAAGGAGAGGTAGTTGGAGAAAGAGAGCGAGCGACTGTACTAATGTTTGCAGGAAGGTCAATCTCTGGTTCCTAAACAAGGATGTCAGGTGATTGTTTGGGACTTGAAGGATCAACAGGAGCTGTCTTGGTGATCAAAGTGGATGCAATTATTCAAAACAAGGACGTGGAGCTTAGGTCATTGCCGCTGGAAGGGAGACATCTTGTGGTCCTCTCTAGCAATCACATCTATTCCATGAAAGCTGAGCGTCCACCTCTGCCTTACTCCTCTGTGCCCATAACCCTAAACCTCAGGAAAATGCTTGTCTCTGTTCCCATGAGTATGCTCCTTTGAATGCCAACCAATGAACAAGACTCTCTTCATTGGTTGGCAGATGCATCTGTTTCATCCCTTTGACACCCCCACATCTATCACATCTCCACCCTTGTTGGCTTTTAAGTGAAATTCCATAATTCCTTCCTTTATCATAAGTCACATAGAATCTCCATACTCAGTGGGATCCAAGTTCTTCTTGGAGTGATATTGCTACAAGCCTCAGAGTCAGTGGGATTTTTAGGTCCCCACATAGAGAGGGCTTGCTGCCCCATTGAAGGGAATCCTTGCCATGCTTCCAGTCTCAGTGTTTCTGGTTGCCTCTTCCACCCCCAGATTTCACAGTAATCTCCAGTACTCAAGAGAGTAAAAACATGATGCATTTCAAGTCAGATGAAGCTACAGCTCCCATTTCTTTGCCACTGGTTCTTTTTTTTTTGTACTGCCATCTGGAATGGTCTTTTCCTCAATTCCATTTCCACTTCCTCCTCATCTCTGATCTGGCTTGCCTGGGAACCCATTTCTCTCATTGATCGTCCCTTGACTGGGTTCTCCCACTGATTCTCACATGAAGGTCATTCACTCACAAACCTTTTATTGAACTTGCCTTTTTTAAGGGCCAAGAGCAGGCTGCCCCTGAATGTGCCATTTTGGCATGTTGATTATTTTCAGTAAATTGATGTAAGAAGCAACGAGTGCATAAGGACACTCAGACCACAACTTCTATTGCCCTGAAAGCAGGAAATAAATCTCCTCATGTAAGGTACCATCCTTCTCCCAGGAGGCAGACATCCTTATCACCAGAGATAGAAAATGTTGAGCCATGAAGGCTATATAAACAATCCTCGTACTTTTTACTAATTTACTATACCAGCCCAATCCTGTTTAGAATTCCTTACTAATTGTAGCTCCAAAGTTAAGTTTTCTCTGTCCTGTCAATTTCTCACTGATTTATTGTGTCTTTGTCTAAAAAGTGTAAAAACTGCCTGCGTTGGTCATTTCTTTAGGTCTCAATTTAATATTGGGCTTTATTTATTTTGAATATAGTATAAAACTTTGTGTTTTTTTTCTTTTGTTAATCTCTCTTTAGTAAATTTAATTATCAGTCCGGCTAAAAGACCTTGAAGGGTAGTGGGAAAAGTTTTCCTTCCCTTCAGTTTCACGTCAAACACGATTCTTGGCACTGGGGATACATCAGCATAGAAAATAGGCAAAAATCTGTGCTGTCATGAAGCTTGTATTTTATCAAGGGGAGAGAAAGAGTAAATCCAATAATGATGCAAAATAAAGGGTATATTAGAAAGCAGTAAGTACCATGGAGAAAATTTAAAGTGCCATGGAGAAAAACTAAAGGGGGTCTTGATTTTAAGTAGGGTGGATAGGAAAGGACTCACTGATGAGATAACCTTTCAGGCCAGATCTGAAGGAGGTGAGGGAGAGAGGATGAGGTGTCTAGGAGATGTGCATTTCTGGCAGAATGACTCCAGGTTCTGGCCAGACCATTCTCTCAGCTCTTATGTAAACAGGTATTGTTCTTAATAATTCTAAGGAACAATACCCCAGGAAACAATACAAGTGATCTGCTCCGTTGACCACCATATGGAACAACTATCACAAGACCCTGGGGAGTGACTGTTCACTCTTTCACTTTCCATTCACTCCTCATCCCGAAGCAATCTGGCTTCCACTTCAACTATTTAGCTAAAGTTTCTAAGTTCTTACATTTTAATTTTAAAGCCAGTTTCAATTTTCAAAATATCATTAGATGTAGAAGTCATGTTTTCTTTCTTCCAGATGCTTATTAGCAATGTCTGTCCAAAAGATAGTTTCTTTAACTACTGAATACAGTTGTTTATGTTATATATTCACTTCCCTATACACATGGGTCCATTTTTTTTTGTCCAGTGATCAAACTATAAATCCAGTGGGTTGACATTCTATCTAAAGTGGTTTTTGTATTTGCAAAATGACACAAAGTTCACCAGGAAAAATACACAAGTGAAAAATGCCATGGCATTTTGCAAAAAGTAGAATGAATGAGGTAGAAGCAGCATTATCTAGTATATAAACCAGTAATGGAGCTGCATTCACTGAAACAGCTGAAAAATAGAGAACCAGTAGGTTATATGAGGATGTCCCCAAATTCTCTAGATCAGAGATAAAGGTAACATTCAAATCATTGGGAAAAGAGAGCTTATTCACTAGGTGATGTTGGGAATATGTAGATCCATTTTTGAGCTCTTCATTATGTTCCACATTATGGTTGTCTATTTCTGTGCCAACACTAATCTGGATCAAGGTGAATTCTTTTTCAGTAAGTTTCACTATCAGATAGAGCAAGTCACCATTCAGTGTTCTTCCTAATCTTCTTGGTCATTTTCAGATGCATATTCTTCCATATGAATGTTAAAATAATTTTGTCTAGTTCCTGCTATTGCTCCAAGGGGATCCAGCTTTAAAGTCCATTACATTTATATATCAGTTGTGGAAAGATTGGCATTTGTATAACTACTGTCCTGAGACATGGTATGTATCTTACTTATTAGATCTGTTCTTAGGTATTTTATGATTTTGTTACTTTTGCAAATGGGGTATGTTCTCCCATGTGCAATTCTCACTGGCTCTCCCATACAGCATATAAGCTGTCCTATTTTTATAGATGGAGCAAGTATCCAGCCACTTGTAAAGTATCTCATCTTATTATTTTAGTACTTCCAATGGTACTTGGTGAGCATGTCTCATGTCTCCTAGTGAAAGAATTGTACTGTCTGCAAATGAAAGTATTTTTCTCATCTTTGGAAGTATTTATGATCATTTTGTCTTCTTACTTTAATGTGACATTTAGGATTTACAAATCAATGTTGACTAACAGTGAAAAATCAGGCATTTTGTTTCCCTAATTTTCATGGAAGTATCTTTCACACTCATTATTTTGGAGGATTGTTTGCTGTTGAATAAAAAAATATTATAATAAAAAAAAGAAAAAAGAAAATGGATTTTTTTTGGTTCTAACTAGTTTTCTTCTATTCTTTCTTCACTTTAAACTTTTACTAAAAGCTATCACCAGATTTTATCAAATAACTTTATTCATATAACTCTGAAGTATTCTCTACTTATTTGCTGAGGTAATAATAATATTGTTAAGTAACATTTTTGGTGTTCCTTCTTGAATCCCCTATTATCTTTTTGGTAAGCAGAGGAGAAATTTTACTATATATACAAACACATTTACATACTGCAGTGGTTCCAGGGTTTGCTGAGGGGACCTCAAGACTCTTCCAGGGGTTCTGGGAGGAAAAATGATTTTAATAATAATATTAAGATTTCTTTTCCCAGTTTACTCTCATTCTCAGACATCGGTACATTAGAATTTTTCTGAGCCTATATGACATGTGATGTTGCAATGTTTAAGACTGACATAATTATGTAAAGTCAGCCATCTTCTATTGAGCAAGACACTGAGACCTGGAAAAACCTAAACACTCTACTCTTCTCAGTAAGAAAGAGATATTTGAGTAGAAACCAAAGAGGTGACAGACACCCATTATTCAGTTGTTGGACTGCGTACTTTTGGAAAATATACTGCTCAGAGATAGGGCTAAGTTGCAGTCTACTCCATTTGGTTGCAGAAGTCACGTCTGATTCTCTGAACTTCTTTTTTTTACTATATATATATATATATATAGATATTGTTCATGTTGTTATATATATATATATATATCTTCAATTTTCTTTTACATGTATGACTTTATTTTTCATCATCTTGGATGAAAAAATAATGGTTTATTATTAGTATATCACAGTGCAATGCAGTTGACCAGGACAGGGGAAATGTTTCTTGCCATGCTAGAGGGTTGAGCGCGGTGCCAGAGGAGTGTTCCCACAGGGTAAGGGCAATGAATGGGTGCACTGTTTGTGGAGGATTTAAAAATGACAACGAAATGGAATAAAAGTCAACTGCTTTGAGTGATCACCATGAGCTAGTTTTCCTAGACAATATCACAGATAACATGCCCCTTCTTGCAGGAAATTTTAAACAATTGTTACACTATCCTGGAGCAGGGTGCTCCCAGTGACTTGTCCATGACACATCCTGACCACACCCAGTCATTCAGGAGCCCAGGCTTCTCCCATTGAGTGGTCCGGGGTCTCGAAGTGACTTAGGGTCTACTGGATCGCTTCATTCAGTGGCAGACATTATGGAAAAGTCAAAAAACCATGGGGGCATTAAAAAGAGCAGTGTTTATCAGGAGTTGGAGAGAGGAAGGGACCAATAAATAGATAGAGCTCACATGATGTTAAGAGCATGAAAATCTTCTGTACTATGAGGGGTGTGCTCATCACATAGATTTCACAAAAGGCATAAACTGTAAAACACCAGGAATGAACCTAATGTAAACTATGGACTTTGGGTAATAGGGATATGTCCATAGAGGTTCATCCTGTGTAACTAATGTACCATCTGGTGGGGGATGTTGATAGTAGGGGAGGCTGTGCGTGTATGGGAGTAGGAGATATGTGGGAACTCTCTACACTTAATGCTCAATTATGCAGTGAACCTAAAACTACTAAAAAAAAAACCTCTATTAAAGACAAAAAAGAAGGAAAACTTGTTGTTGAGAATATTCTCTTAGACACCATAGAAATCAAATAATCCAATTAAAAAATGGGCAGAAGACATCCAGATGGCCAACAGACATGTGAAAAGATGCTCAACATCACTCATCATCACAGACATGAATGAAGAAACTCTGTTCAACATAATCTATTTTTGCCGCAGGAATACAGTTTTTGGGGCGCCTGGGTGGCTCAGTCGTTAAATGTCTGCCTTCGGCTCAGGGCGTGATCCCGGGGTCCTGGGATCGAGCCCCACATCAGGCTCCTCCCCTGGGAGCCTGCTTCCTCCTCTCCCGCTCCCCCTGCCTGTGTTCCCTCTCTCGCTGGCTGTCTCTCTCTCTCTGTCAAATAAATAAATAAAATCTTAAAAAAAAAAAGGAATACAGTTTTTTACTTTGTACCTGGAAATAAGCTCAAAGTCACAGGAATGGATGCGACTAGGGTGTATTATGCTACGTAAAATAAGTCAAACCAAGAAAGACAAATTCACTCATATGTGGAATTTATGAAACAAAACAGATCGACATAGGGGAAGAGAAGGAAAAATAAAATAAGATAAAAACAGAAAGGGAGGCAAACCATAAGAGACTCTGAACTATAGAGAACAAATGAGAGTTGATGGAGGTGAGGTGGGTGGGGGATGGGCTAAATGGGGGATGAACATTAACGAGGGTACTCACGATGGGCACTGGGTATTATATGGAAGTGATGAATCACTAAATTCTACTCCTGAAACTAATACTACACTATATGCTAACTATCCTGGATTTAAATAAAATCTTGGAAGAAAAAACCCCAGACCCCCCCCAACAAATTTACAGTAATGATGCAGTAATATGTGTAGTAGAACATCCGTATACCTTTACTCATAGTACTTTTGCTGATGTGCTATTCCATTTACCTTACTATACAATCTCCTTTATCTTCTCTCAGTTCTAGAGTCAGTACTGTCTTTTCAAATGATCAATCACTGGACATCCTTCATCTTCCCTTCTTACTACTCTAGTCCTTCAAATCCTCTATTATCCATTCTTGCATGAAATTTGCTCTGTCAGTATGTAGACACCTTCATCAAATGGGCCAGTACTCATCTTGACAGATGCAAATTCCTGCATATCTCTGTGTCCATCTCCAGTTCTGCAGCTGAATGTCTTCCTTTCCTTTCCTCTTAGGGTCCAAAAGAGAGAGAGGGTGGACTGAGGTCCCCATTTTTGAGAGTTATAGAGATGGTGCAACCTCCCTCTTCAGGGAGGTTGCACCTATCACACCAAGAACTGAATATGGTCCATGAATTAGTTCTTAATAAATAAGTGTGTGTGTGTGTGTGTCTGTGTGTGTGTGTGTGTCTGTGTCTGTGTCTGTGTCTGTGTGTGTGTAATAGGAGGGATCTTTTAAGATGTGGGTCCTGGGCAAGGGTCCTTTTCCCTGGGCCCAATGACATCACAGATACTGAGGTGTTTGGGAGAAAGTAGAGGGGAGGGACTCCTTATGACTGTTGTGAGTCTTAGGAATTTGGGGCCATTTTCCATAAAAAGCATATTAAATACCATATCTTATAACTGTATCAGTATAAAGAGGAATACACTCCAGTCTGGTCATTGGTATATATTTATTATTACTACAGTCACTTTTGGTTAATATTTTTAAGGAAATTATAATATTTTCGTGGAATCCTAAGAGTACTGTCAACTTAATTCCGTGTATGTGTTTTGGCTGGTGGAAGTCAGCCCTGCCTGAAGTGAGAAACAGTCCTGAGGAAGGGTCCGGAGTCTCCTGGGATAACAGGATAGCCGGTGAAGGAAGAAGGATACTGTGACTTCTGAGCAGAAAGGGTGACAATATCATATTCCTGGTGATAGGAATGTGAGGACAGGTAAAAGTAAGGAGAGTTATGATTCAGTATAAAAACTGCTGGCTTTGCCTTCTTCCTACAGAATATACACCTTTCCCTCAACCTACCTGGCTTTGTAGGTCATTGTGCTGGAGAGATTGGAACACATTGCCACTCGGAGGGACAGGACTAGAGGTACCCACAAAGTTTCAGGGGGGCACTCCCAATTTCAATTATTAGAGGAAATTACATTTTATTTTATTTTTAAAGAATATTTGTGTATTTATTTATTTGAGAGAGAGAGCAGGAGAAGGGGAGGTGAGCTGAGGGACAGAAGTTATCAGACTCCCCACTGAGCAGAGAGCCAGATGGGGCACTGGCTCCCAGGAGCCTGAGATCATGACCTGAGCCGAAGGCCCATGTTCAAGGGACCCAGCCACCCAGGATCCCCAGGGCAAATCACATTTTAATGAAATGTTTCAAGAATCAAAATGAACTCATATATTAAAATTTAAAATCAAGGTAAGATTCGTCCCTGGTTTATATGAGTCACGTCTCTCCCTGACTCTAGTCCTGGTCCCACACTCCTGGGTCAGGGGCAGGAACTGAGAGAGGCATAGCCATGGTGAGCTGGGCTCACAGCACAGACAAAGACTGCAGTGTCCTAGGGACCTGCACGTGGTCCAAACACCACAACCTAATTCTCAAGACCTTCCCACATGATCCTGAGGGTAATGGGGGCCACAAGGGTGGAAGAGCACACTTTTGGAGAGAGGACTCTGTTGGGCTACGCATGGGGTAGAACAAAGTGATTTCACATTCCTAAGTCCTTCATCCATGTGCTCTCCAATGAATTATATATGAGTGTGCGTGTGCGTGAGTGAGGGCTCAGGCACATGTGATAGAAGAGGTTCTCTAAAGTGTCCATTTTCATCAGATAACATAAGAAGAACTTTCCATTTGCAGATATTTTACTGAAATGAAAAGGTACTCAAGGTTTCAACAATTGTCAGTTTATAAATAAAAAGGAAAGGAAAGTTGTGGTTCATATGAATCCACATTCAGTTTCTGAACATTCTCTATAGTCTTCGGAGCCCTGGGTCTTGTGGAAGGTAAAACAGAGCACACCACTTACTTCCATCTATTGTGTTCTGGAAAACAAAAACAGACATCACTCAGATTTTCAGCTCTCTGTTAAAAAGGAAAGTGTTGAAAAACAAACATTTCTTTGCCTTGGCTTCCTGGGTTTGTCTAAGAAAGTCGGTGTTTGAATTAAGATCAGAATGATCTCATCTCTCATTCTAACGATGAGGAGACTTTATCGATGCCAGAGAGGTGCTGCTGTTTCCAGATCTCTTCCCCATCAGGGATCCGGGTAATACTTTCTTGTCCATGTTTCCTCTTCCTCAAAATAGGGTATCCCATAAATAGGCTGTGTGTATTATCAGTTTTCAACAAAGAATTGTAAGTCTCAGCTCAAATACAAGGGAGTATGAAGTTTTTGAGCTGTGGTGTGCCCTTTCGTGTTAGAAATACCAAAAATAGTCTGAAACAGAAACCATTACCTTTGAGACCCAGAAAAGAATGGAGATGTGTACTGTATGGTGACTAACATAATATAATAAAAAAACATTAAAAAAAAAAGAATGGAGATGTGCACTCCATCAGTCTAACCAAGGTTTTTCTAAAAAAAATTATTCCATTATCCTTGGTTGCAGGGTTTTTCAGTCTTTAAAATGTTTACTTAGGGTAAATACACATAACATAAAATTGACCATTTTCACCATTTTAAATACACAGTTCAGCAGTGTTAAGTATATTGACGTGGTGCAACCAATCTCCAGAACATTTTCGTCTTGTTATGGTGAAACTTTATACCCACCGAAAAATCCCCATTTCCCATACCACCGAACCCCTAGAAAGCACTCTTCTACCTTCTGTTTCTAGGAAATTGGCTACTCTAGAAAATGGATGTAAGTGACCTCATGCCATAGTTGTCTTTTTTTCCTGGCTGATTTCCCTTATCATAATGTGCTCAAGGTTACTCCATGTTGTGCCCTGTGTCAACATCTTCTCAGTGAAGGACATTTTTACCTTTTGCGTTGGCAGTATTTCTACATTGTCTACTCTGGAAGGTGGTCAATGGCATATGAGGATAGGGAATAAGATATACAGAACAAACACACTACTGATTGGATTTTATGCAATTCCACCCCCCATGACAGATTCATACCCATGATCTCTACTTGTCTTCCATGGATTCTATAATTAATGGTCAAGGTACCCAATCATTTATACTAACACATTGGGGTTGCTTGAAAGTGCATTTTAAATTCTATTAGTAAGATATACAGAACCTCCTACAACTGGATTCTTATAGATTCTTTTAAAAATTCTTATGAACATTGACCTCTTTGTTTCTATGAAGAAGGGAATCTTTTTTTGCTGATCATTTGTACAAGTGGGGACTTATTGAGAACCAGATGTTTTTTTACTTTGATAGAAAATGTGTGCATATGTTAGTGTGAGTGTGTGTGTGTGTATGTGTGTGTGTAAGTTTATGTATGGTTTTCCCGCTTTGGCCTTTTTCATTTGTCATTTCCTAAAGATTCCACAAAGTGAAGAGGCAAGTCAGCACTGGGACCTTGGCTGGCTTTCTGGATGTCAAAGGAATCACACATACTCCCAATTAAATCCACTGAAATAAAATAAAGCATGTGTAACACTTGCTGTGGCCTAATGAGTGACAAATTTAGTGCCTGCTTGTCCCTGTCCAATGGTTTGAGAGCACATCACAAGAAACCAGTGTTACCATCATCACTGCAACATTGCTCAGAGTTTCATGTGACCTGCCGAGAAAACATTACATCACTTGAGCTACGGCCTGGTCAGTGGCAGCATCAGATAAGAATTCTTGAAAAAATTCTCAGTATTCACCCATGCTCTTGAGGATGGATTATTTTGTTTTTTTTTCTTTTTCAGCCACTTTTAATGAATTGTATCATTCTAACATAAACATTTTTATTACCTATGTTTACAATTCCATCAATTTTAAAAATAATTGCATATCTTTATTTCTTTTTTAATAATATTTTTATTATATTGTTAGTCACCATACAGTACATCCCTAGTTTTTGATGTAAAGTTCCTTGATTCATTATTTTCATATAAAACCCAGTGCACCATGCTATACGGGCCCTCCTTACTACCCATCACCAGTCTATCCCATTCCCCCACTCCCCTCCCCTCTGAAGCCCTCAGTTTGTCTCCCAGAGTCCACAGTCTCTCATGCTTCATTCCCCCTTCTGTTTACCCCCTTTCTTCTTCCCTTTCTTCTCCTATTTTGTTAACCACTTCTTCTAGAAATGAGCATCCACAACCCGGAAGAAAACTCATGAAAGTGGTCTCAATTACGTAGTTATGAAGCCCTTTTTGGGACTCCCTGGATATGCTCATCTTATATCCCAGTAAACACATACATTCAAAAAAATTATGGTGAATGGTCTTGAGTTCTCCATTTTAGCAGAGTAAGCTCAGGATCTAGGATTTCCTATAAGCCTGAAAACATGTGTGCCCCCTCTGCACCCCAACACTACTCTCTAGGCCAGAGAAGCCAAACACTAGTAACCAAAAAACATGAAGACACCATAGAAATGAGATGCTCTGCACTGGAGTTTGGGGAACAGGAGGTCTTCCAGAGGGCCCTGACATGATCTTCAGCCCAAAGCTAGTCCTCCCCACACAGAAATCACCTGCAAATAGGAAGATCTGTAGGAGAAGAAAGGGATAAAGAAAGGGGGGGTAATCAGAAGGAGGAATGAAGCATGAGAGACTATGGACTCTGAGAAACAAACTGAGGGCTTCAGAGGGGAGGGGGGTGGGGGAATGGGATAGACCAGTGATGGGTAGTAAGGAGGGCACATATTGCATAGTGCACTGGGTGTTATACGCAACTAATGAATCATTGAACTTTACATCAAAAAACCAGGGGTGTACTGTATGGTGACTAACATAATATAATAAAAAATATTATTATGAAAAAAAAGAAAGAAATCACCTGCAAAGCAGGAAAGTGGAAGGGCAACCAGCACAAGGACTCTCAGCAGCTTCATGGGTGGAGGCAGATCTGGACGTCTGGTCCATAACAGAGCACAGAACTCATGCTGCAGATGAGAGCCTAGAGGTCCTCCTTTTATTCTCCTACTCACTACCTTAATTCCTCCCAGAAATGAGGGAAGGAGTCATACAATGAACCTGGCTTTGGACCAGGAAATGACAGCAAGAATCAACTGCAACCCAGCTAGCCTGTGCTCTGTTTGTAGAATCCAAGGAGACAGAGTTTGTTGGATCCAAAACAACTTTGGAACTGCAATAATCATACATGACTTTAGATGAAATTAATACAAAAGTGCTTGCTAACTAATCAGATTACAGCAAAGTGAGCCTGTGTTGTCATCCTTGTTGTTTCATTATTATTGTGGCCTTCATATCCTCCTCGCACCCCTCCTTCTTCGTCAAGGTCCATACAGCTTCCTATCCTGTGTGTCTGTTCCTGCTGGCTTAGTACACATCTGGGCTCAGTGCAATACTACATAAATCCTCTGGAGGACAGACTTCTCTCACCCATAGACACGTTAGTAAGGTGCCTGATGTTTAAGAAAAACAATGTCTCATATTCTCTGAAGGCTCTTTTAACAAGGAACATCTCATTTAATTAACTCAATTTCATAAATTCAATCTATTATAAATATATGAATATTTTTTAGCTGTTTAGGATTTCCCCCCCCACACACACAATTTAACGGATATGAGAAGCTGAAGAGCAAGTGGTTGCTCAGCAGAGGCAGGTGCTGCGTGGAGGAACGGTGACCAGGTCTGGGCTCGAGCAGATGTGGATTCAAATCTTGGATGCAGCACCTAATCACGAAGTGTCCTTGGGCGAGTGAGACTGCTGGTCATTTCAAGCTTCCTTTTGCTCAGTTCTGAAGTGTGCAGGAATAATACCATGCCTGGTTTTGCAAGGATATCAGACACTCTGTAAAGAGCTTATCCAAGGCTTCAAACAAGGTAATTAGGAATAAATGGGTGGTTCCATCTGTCCATCCATCCATCCATCCATCCATCCATCCATCCATCCACTGTTCGACGGGAACCATGAGCTTCCCCGACTGGGGCCTGTGCTGTGTGACCCAGATTCAGCTGTTCGACCAGGACTTTGACTCTGTGGAGCTTAGTTGTCACAAGGGAGGCATCAAACAAGCCCATAACTGAATGAGTGACATCAGAAAGTGTTTGCTGTGCGGAACCAGAAAACAAACATGAGGGGCAGTGTCCTGTAAAGAGGTCCAGGCCAGGTACAGGATGACCGATTTTAAATCCTGGATGAGTGGACAATGATATCAAGGGGAAGATCTGGGAAAGTGTGTTCTTGGCAAAGGGAATAGTACGTACAGAGGCTCTGGAGCATTTTGCATTTGGCAAGATAAGGAAAGCAAACGCAGTGTGCCTCTTGGTGTCAAGAGAGACACAGGACAGCCTCATTCATACAAACAGAAAATCACATCAGGGGCACCTGGGTGGCTCAGTCCATTAAGCCTCTGCCTTTAGGTCAGGTCATGATCCTGGGGTCCTGGGATTGAGTCCTGCATCAGGCTCTCTGCTCAGCAGGGAGCCTGCTTCCCCATCTCCCTCTGCCTGTAGGTCTGCCTCCTTGTGCTTTCTCTGTCAAATAAATAAGGAAAATCTTAAACAAGAAAAAGAAAAAGGAAAACCACATCAGTTTAAGCAGGGGCAATAAGAGGGTAATAGGAACAAGAGAAACAGTGTTGGCTCATCTTAACAAAATGAAAAAGAAATTGATGAGAGAACCAGAGACATGAGTTAATTAATCATGAATGCAGCATTTGCCGTTTGGATTATTTGGGTCATCTTTTCCCCCATCATTCAGCTCCAGCGTAATTTGCCAAGATCAGTACCAATTTAGGGAGAGGCTAGAAATAGGGAAGAAGGTGATGTCCTTATTTGTGTACTTTCCAATCTCCATTCCAAAGGCAAATGAAGGACTTTAGTGATGAAATGAGAGAATTTTTATAGGTCTTAATGGGGACTCCCCCCTGGTACCCCAGATATTATGGACCTGTCCTGTTTCCTGTGGGGACACAGGCCCCTGTAGAGCTTTCTTACTCAGCAAAATATAAAATAAAATACAGTAAAATAAAATAAAGCAAAATAAATAAAATAAAATCCCGCACCATGTACATGGTACCCACAATAAGAGGGCTATTTTTTTTTTTACCTTAATGTTTTCTGCGTAGCAGAAGATGATCATTCTCAGGTGAATGAACAAACAGTTAACTCAGCCCACAAAGCACTCATTGGCAAGCCGGTGTTGACAAGGAGAAATAGAAGAAAACAAAAGATCAGGATACATGCGTAGCTAGCTGATGTTTTCTCTTCCCAAAAGGGGCTTTAAGTCAGGTCCCCAAATGATGCTCGGAAACTAGAGGAATAAAGGAACCTTCAGTTTGGGTGTTTGTGTGACATTTATTGATCTGCTCTTAAGAAAAACCATAGGGGCGCCTGGGTGGCTCAGTCGTTAAGCGTCTGCCTTCGGCCCAGGGCGTGATCCTAGGGTCCTGAGATCGAGCCCCGCATCGGGCTCCCTGCTCCACTGGGAGCCTGCTTCTTCCTCTCCCACTCCCCCTGCTTGTGTTCCTTCGCTCTCTGGCTGTCTCTCTCTCTGTCAAATAAATAAATAAAATCTTAAAAAACAAAAAAAAAGACAAACCATAGTGCAGGGTGAATTTGTACATATTTGTCCCTGAACAAGTTGTGTCAGGGACAGGGAGAAAGTATGAGGCAAGAGACAGTTCTATTTGGACTGTCCTCAGGCTCATGCAAGACCTGAGATATATTCACACCAATGTTTTGGTCATCTGTGGCCTTGAAATACTTTGTAAAAGCAATAACATTCAGTGAGAGACATCTTTTCTCAGTGTTTCATGCATTGGCACAAAAGCCTATCAAAGAGTTCTTTTGAAATTTAGATGACCTGTAAATGTTTCTAAATTGTAAGTTACTGATATGGATCAACTTTGCAGTATCTGGGGAGTAGATATCCTACATTTTCAAAACTCATTTTTCATGTGTCTGTTAGCCATTTGTATGTCTTCATTGGAAAAGTGTCTGTTCATATCTTCTGCCCATTTCAAATGTTCAAAGTCACTAGCCATCAGGGAAATTCAAATCAAAACCACACTGAGACACCACCTTACGCCAGTTAGAATGGCAAAAATTGACAAGGCAAGAAACAACAATTGTTGGAGAGGATGTGGAGAAAGGGGATCCCTCCTGCATTGTTGGTGGGAATGCAAGTTGGTACAGCCACTCTGGAAAACAGTGTGGAGGTCCCTTAAAAAGTTAAAAATTGAGCTACCCTATGATCCAGCCATTGCACTACTGGGTATTTACCCCAAAGATACAGACGTAGTGAAGAGAAGGGCCATATGCACCCCAATGTTCATAGCAGGATTGTCCACGATAGCTAAATCGTGGAAGGAGCCAAGACGCCCTTCAACAGATGACTGGATTAAGAAGCTGTGGTCCATATATACAATGGAATATTACTCAACTATCAGAAAGAACGATTTCTCAACATTTGCTGCGACATGGACAGCACTGGAGGAGATAATGCTAAGTGAAATAAGTCAAGCAGAGAAAGACAACTATCATATGATTTCTCTCATCTATGGAACATAAGAACTAGGATGATCGGTAGGGGAAGAAAGGGATAAAGAAAGGGGGGGTAATCAGAAGGGGGAATGAAACATGAGAGACTATGGACTCTGAGAAACAAACTGAGGACTTCAGAGGGGACGGGGGTGGGGGAATGGGATAGACCGGTGATGGGTAGTAAGGAGGGCACGTATTGCATGGTGCACTGGGTGTTATATGCAACTAATGAATCATCGAGCCTTACATCGGAAACTGGGGATGTACTGTATGGTGACTAACATAATATAATAAAAAATCATTAAAAAAAAAAAACTAGATTCTGACATTCTGGGTAGCTTAATCTGAATTTCTGGGATTTCCTCTAAATGCAACCCCATATATTTTAATGATTTTTATTTTTTATTTATTTTTGAGAGAGAGAAAGAGAGCATGAGCAGGAGGAGGAGCGGAAGGAGAGAGAGAAGCAGACTCCCCACTGATTAGGGAGCTCGAAACATGGCTCCATCATGGGATTCCAGGATCATGACCTGAGCTGAAGGTAAATGCTTAACTGATTGAGCCACATAGGGGCCCCACAACCCCCTATATTTTGTATGAAGGAGACAGGGGGAGATTGATAGGCACGGGATGGAAAAGTCAGTGTGTCCTCATAGGGTAGAGATCAAAAGGATGGGACATAAGACAAGGGATGATGGTTTCCACCCATCAAAGCCGGAAGCAGCCATGAATAGATTTTCACCTCAAACTTCCACAGGTAGCATGGCTCTCCTGATACAATAATTTCCATAAAATGTTACAGTTTTTGGACTCTATCATCAAAATGTTGAGAAAATAATTGGTGTAAGCCACCAAATGTATGGCAGTGTTTCACAGCAGCCAATGGAAACTAATCAAAATTTTCTGCATCAGGTGCCTCATGGCTTGGGGCATTAGTGAGAAAGGGGGGTTCATGGAAGTTAGAGCAGGTTGCAGGCAGGCAGTCTGTACAGTTTTCTACATTTCTTCTGCAGTAACTGTGGAGTCTTGAATGGATTTGTGCAGATGGCCCCTAGATGGTGTTTCTGGAGCTCTCGGGAGAAAGTGAGGGAAAAGCATTAGCATGAGGTGTTGATGAGTGGTCTAGACTCGATGAGCAATGCGCATGCACAGAGTCAAAAAGCGTTAACTGAAGGGTGAAGCCTGGAGATTCACTAAAAATTGAGTAGACGGAAAACAAAATATACCAGAGAATTCATAGCATTGAATCCAGAGTGAAGGTGTGAGGACGGAGCAGGTTGGTTGTGGTTGTGATAAGGACACAGTATTAGCGATGCTGGTGGCTGGGAACCACATGACTAGCCAGACAGGCTGTTGGTATCCTTCATACAAAAGCATCGCAGGAACGTTTTAATTGTGCATTACCCTGAAACTTCATTTTCACTTCTGGCCATGTGAATGTGAAGTCTATAAGGTGATGCAGGATGATTCCTTAGCAAATATTTCCTGCTCCCCAGGATGCCATGGGTAACTGGACATGTAGTCTCCAAAATTTACTATTGACAACACCCAATGGCCACTTCATGACCAAGACCACCCCAACTCAAGTCCAAAGACTGTAGCATAATAACGAAACATACAGAGTAGTGCAGAGCAAGTGATTTATTGAAGCAAGATGTTGAAACCTTTACATTTTCCGGAAGAATAGGTGATCACTGCAGGACAGGGTTGCTAATATATGAGATTCATTATATACAATTCTCCATGGTTTTCAGCTGAAAGAAAGAGAGAGAAGTCTCAGCCATGCTGCTCTTAGGGATGACACCTTAACACAGACTGTCACCCAGAAGAAGTTGTCTATGAAGTTTCAAGCAACAATAGGGAAGTAGAATGGACACAAGACAGGAAACCAGGGAGGATGGTAAACTAAATACACCTGACACAATCACAACAAACGATGCAAGTCAGGAAAAATACATTTCTGTAGTCTGGCCAATAAAGCCTGGGGTGACCCAAGAGTAAGACTCAGGTTTCTAATGGAAGGAGGAGCAGCCCAGGGTTTTTTCTCTGCTATCCCAGGGTGAAGGACTCTAATTTTTCACTGCAGTAGGGAAAGGGCGGGGGGACCAGGGTGAGAGACTGGAACATGGACAGGAGGGGACCTTGGGAATACTGCTTTCAGGAGAATCCCAGGCTCCTGGTGTGGAAATTCAACCAGGTGGCACATGTCTACTCAGCACTGAAAACCCAGCCCCTGTGGGCCTTTGTGACTGAACCTCATGACCTAAATCCAGCAGTGGATAGGTGGAGAGACACCGTTAAATATCTTATTTCTTGACAAGATCTAATTTAAGTGTTTCACCTTCACCTGTGGCTTCAGGAGACAGAGGAAGGAGGGTTTCTCCTGGACACGGGTTTGATAAGGGAGAGAGTTGTAGGCAGGAAGTGGTGAAGTGGACTGAGGTATGGGGGGTAGGCCTTGGCTGTGCAGAAGCTGGTAGGGTGCCCTCCCAGCTGCCCTCCATGCTGACAGAGTCCAGGTTCCCTCCTTTCCAGCTGTTTCCCCCTTCAACACTCCCAACACCCCCATGGGATTGCGCTGTGATTGTGTCCACTCAGAGGGGGGAGATTGCCCTCAGGAAAGCTCCCAGGGAAGGATGCAGCCAGCTTTGGCCCTTCAACATCAGTGTGTAGGTCCCCAGGTGTCCTCCTCCTCAGGACGCTATGAGGAACCTGTGCCCAGGGAGGTGACCTGAGAAGGAGAAACGTGCCAGATGCTCTTGGCAGCCTTTAGCTGCCCAGAGGCTAATGTCATCCATCCTGTGGCCACCTTTCACCCTATCAGGGGTGAGTAGGGAGGCAGGTACCTCCACCACCTGTGCCCCTGGCAGAGCAACACCCTGAGCACATTCTTGGGAGCTCAGCCAAGCAGAAGCCTCTATGCACAAAGAAAGAAGAAAGGAATTACCAATGTGCTTGCAATTAGCAATTTTTTGTTAGAGGATATCTGATCTGTGCAGGCCTTCACTTCCATCTTGGCCTGAATGACTTCTTGAGGTGGGTCACATAATATCTTAATTAAAGTCTTGTAGCTAGCTGGTTCTAGAAACAGGAAGCTCTTCAATTCAAGTACAAAAGCTGGACAGGTGATCGCATTGGCTGGTGAAGAAAAAGAGATACAATTGATGTAAGGAAAAATTGTTTTCACCTGGTTACCTGAAGTCAGATCTAGACAGGAACCCTAGAGGTTTTATGATCTCATTCCACAATAGTGCCAATGACAATGCCTGAACTTGGAAACTGTGACTTCCTCATATCACAGCAAGCAGCAGAGCCAGGACTAGAATAGAGGCTTACTGATCCCTAGCTCAGTTTTTATCCATTTTAAAGCACATACCCTCCTTTCCAAGACTCTCCTGGTGCTGAAATTTACTTTCTTTTTATTTATATTTTTAAAAGATTTTATTTATTTATTTGACAGAGAGAGAGACAGCAAGAGAGGGAACACAAGCAAGGGGAGAGGCAGAGAGAGAAACAGACTTCCTGCTGAGCAAGGAGCCCGACTCCGGGCTCGATCCCAGGACCCTGGGACCATGACCTGAGCCGAAGGCAGATGCTTAACGACCGAGCCACCCAGGCATCCCCCCACTTTCTTTTTATTTCAATCAGTTAAGTGTGGGTGAATGGAATGACACCTTGTTTATATCTTGGATATTAGGGAAGAGGAGCTTTTAGAAATCAATTTTTAAGTGAATGGTAGCATCAGATCATTCCAGAGAGCAGAGAAGGGGTGAACCAATCTGGAGAAGAGTAGGTCACACCATTTATTTCTTTAAAAGATTTTATTTATTTATTTATTTATTTATTTATTTGAGAGAGAGAACAAGCAGGGAGAGTGGCAGGTATAGGGCAAGAGAGAAGCAGGCTCCCCTCTGAGGAGAGATCCTGACATGAGGCTTGTCCCAGGACCCTGGGATCATGACCTGAGCAGAAGGCCAACGCTTGACCAACTGAGGCACCCAGGCGCCCCAAGGTCAGAGTATATATTGGAAGATGCTAGTTTGAAACTAAAGAATAAGATTGTGTCATTGGATGCAGATATGGTTAAAAAGCCACACACACTCATACAAATACAACTTCCCTAATATCAGTTTGAAAACATTCCGAGCTTATCCACAAAGTCAAGACTGGATTTTTTATTCCAGCAGTGATACACAGAATATCTTAGAGAGGGTGAGAGGCAGGGACTGGGACTCTTTCCTGACCCCACTGGAACTGTGTGGAGACCTGAAGTGACCACTTTCCCTAGTGTGCATTCTCTATCCCCCCAAATCTTTGTAACCATGCTGTAGTCAAGGAGGTACCCTACCAGGCTCTGATCTGACCCCTGAGCAGATGTCAAACTATGCAGAGAATTTGAAGTTTAAATTAGAGGCAGCTCAGGGAAAGAGGAGGACGTTGAGAAAGTCAGATGAAATAGAAAGACTGAATAAGACTTGGGTCAGTATCCAGGCTAAGAAGCCATGCAAAAATATCGTGGAATGGATGGTCAGAATCTAGATAAACAGAAATCCCAGCCCTCCAAGTGTACTCATCCTATTACAAAGTACTGGTGGCACTCCTAGAAAACAGGAGGACTGGTAGATACAGTGAGATCTACTCACTAGTAGATACAGTGAGTGCTGCTGATTCCCAGAGCCCCCTTGAAGATTTATTATCAGAGACTAAGAGAACACTGGCTCTTCTGAAAGTGAGAATTCTCCCCAAACCCTTCCAGCTGTAACATTTTATGAGTCTGAATCCAGGAGTTAAAAAGCTGTGGACTCAACTGGCACCTGAAAATCTTTGGGAAAGAGAATATCTGGGAACTGCTAGAAATTGGCTTGATAGCCAAAGCTAAACCCTTGACAGTTAATCTCACTCCATTGCATAGCTACCCTTGTGGTAAATGTCAAACCCAAGGATGAGAAGAGACTTGGAGAGATTAGCATTTTGTTAAAGGTCAGAGCATGGTAAGTGACAGAGCCATGATTCACACTAAATCTTATGTCCTCTTGATTCTGAAAGACATAGCATAGATAATGAGAGAGGCTTCAGTGGAAACTCTTAAAATTTACCTGCAAGAATTTGTTGTAAAACTTCCAGGATGTTGGGAACTGACCAAAGGAGTCTTGAGCTTGGGAGATGGGGTGGAAGGGGAGGGCTAGTTCCCAAGTAGAGGAAAAAGAAGAAAGCCACATAAGTTCACCTAGTTCAGAGAAGGGTACTCACCAAGGCTGGTGCCTGTCTGACTAGAAATGATACTCACCCTCATAGCAGTAAAGAGCCAGAGTGACCAGCAGGACACTCAGGGACAGCCTCATGGTGTATTTTGCTTTGAGATTTCAGCTTTAGTGAGAGGTAACTAGGAGCTAAACTCAGGAGGCTGGGGAGCCCAGGACTATTTATACCCAGTGAGCCTTCCTGGTGCTGCCCAAATAAACAAGTGGTCAGGCCATGGGCCTGGCTTCCAGCCCTCCAATCCTTTCTCAGGGCTCATGTCCTCCGTTGAAGTCACAGACCCCAATGGCATGGTCAAATTTCCTGTTCATAGTCATTGCTGGCAGCATGCACTTCTCCTTTGTAGCAACATTGAGGTTTTAGTTTTCCAAATGTATAGTCTATTAATTGATGCACACCTCCCCCAGACATTAGCTCCTGAACTGCAGGGGCAGTCTCTGGTTTTGCTCATCTTTACTTAACATAGTGCTTGGCACACAGGAGAGGAAAAGCAAATATTCTTGCAATAAATGAATAAATATGAATTAACAAACCACTAAAGTTGGCTGGGGTGTATCTTCAGTATAAAATGATGCCTGCTATGCCAAGTTTCAATTGAGCAGGTGAGGGAGAAAGGTTAGTAACACGATGACCCCAATGACAGGAATGTGTGGTTTTCGGTATCCCAAGAGAAGACAATGTGAAGGGGAAGACTACCTCCTCAATTTCCTATTTTAAGGTAATATTTTAAAAAATATTTTTAAAAATATCAAAAGGAGGGCACGTACTGCATGGTGCACTGGATGTCCCAAGAGAAGACAATGCGAAGGGGAAGACTAACTCCTCAATTTCCTATTTTAAGGTAATATTTTAAAAAATATTTTAAAAAATATCAAAAGGAGGGCATGTATTGGATGGTGCACTGGGTGTTATATGCAAGTAGTGAATCATGGAACATTACATCAAAAACTAGGGATGTACTGTATAGTGACTAACATAACATAATAAAAAAACATTAAAAATTTATTATTAAAAAAAGCCTAAACCATCCTGTTAAAAAAAATAAAAATAAAAAAATAAAAAATATCAAAAGATATTTCAAATCATATCAAGCTCTACATGGTGAAAAAGAAGGTCCTCCTTAGGTTTACTTGTCAACTGGAAGGGTCACACCTCAGAGCCATCAGGATGAGGCAGTAGAGCTCCCCACAAGGGCTCTTCTTCTGCCTATCTCCAATTAGAGTATCCTTCTCTATGAAAACACAGAGGAGGTGTGGAAAATTCTTACTAAAGGCATTGGGAGGTCAGTTTGGTTATCCAAGGGAGCATATGGGAGAGCCATTCAAGGGTATATAGAATTCTGACTGGAAGAAGTGGCTGGAGGAGGGATCTTGAGGGAAGAGCTTGAGGGGAGACAAAAAGGCATAAACCACATTCCTTGGGCATATCGGGTACGTAGGTTACCCTGAAACATGTATTACATACAACAATGCATGGTGGCAGAGGAAAGGCTTTGTGACTGGAGAGACAGAATGGACTAAATCAAGAAGAGTTTCCACTGTACTCTGTGGGATGTGGGGGCAGAATGGTGGGTGTGTTAAGACACATCTAGGGTTATTGGCACTAGTGCTTTCATGCTGGGTTTCAGATCTCACGTCAAAATCACACGGGCCGTTCACACCCATTATGATGGTTAATGTAAGAGGAAAGAAGAAAGAAAGAAAGAAAGAAAGAAAGAAAGAAAGAAAGAAAGAAAGAAAGAAAGAAAGAAAGAAAGAAAGAAAGAAAGAAAGAAAAGAAAGGAAGAAAAGAAGGAAAAGAAAAAAAAGTGTTGGCAGGGATGTAGAGCAATAGGAACCCTTGCGCATTTTGGTGGGAATAGAAAATGGTGCAGCTTCTGAGGAAAAGAGCCTGCAGGTCCTTCCAAAAATTAAAAGGAAAGTTAATATGATCACTCAAGTTCACCTGTCAGTACCCATGCTAAAGAATTGAAAACAGAGTCTCAAATGTATTTGCATACCCGTGTATACATTATCCACATATAGCATTATCCGCAATAGCCAAGAGGTGGAAAGAACCTCTTTATGTTTATGGGCAGATGGATAAAGAAAATGTGGTAGATACATATAACGTAGGATTATTCACATTCAGCCCTATAAAACAAAGAGAGCCTATCTCGTGCTACAACATGGGTGAAACTTGAGGACATTACACTAAGGGAAAGAAGTTAGTAAAAAGAGAAAATACTCTATGATTCCACTAATATGAGGTTCCTAGAGTAATCAGTTTCATAGAAATAGAGAGTGAATGGTGGTTGCCAGGGGCTGGGGGAAGTAAAATATCATGTTCAATAAAAATCGAGTCATCACAATAACAGTGGACTGATGATATCTGGAAACATACCATTGTAATCCTCCCTACAGGTCATTTGGGTTGCAAAATCTCCTTTAGCCAATAATAATAGTGGCAATAAAACAAGCAGCACTAATTTTTGCTTGCTAGCTATGGCCAAAGAATGTGAAAACATAATGTATCATCTTCAATCATAGCTACAAGTCTACAAGCCGTTAGGTTTTCTATTCAGCAGCTGAGTCAACGAACTTGCAGAAAGTAAGAAATTTGCTCAATATTGCTCAGTTTGGAAGTCGATAGGTCCAGCTCAGGCATGATGGTGTGGGAATTAAAAAGTAACAAATTGGTGCTCTCAGTCAGGGAAGGCTGGAGGTGGTGACATGTGAGATGGGACAGAGGTAGATGACAGTGAAGTTCTCTGCTTGCATCTCTTTCTTAAAATTTATTTTTATTTTTTATAATAATATTTTTTATTATGTTAGTCACCGTACAGTACATACCTAGTTTTTGATGTAATGTTCCATGATTCATGACTTGCGTATAACACCCAGTGCACCATGCAATATGTGCCCTCCTTAATACCCATCACCAGCGTATCCCATTCCCCCCCCCCCGAAGCCCTCAGTTTGTTTCCCAGAGTTCCATAGTCTCTCTAATCTCCATAGTCTCTGCTTGCATCTCAATTGAATTTTTCTGGGCGATGATCCTTAAGCTAGTTTCTTCATCTCTTTCTCCAGTTCTCTTCTTCTTCTTTTACTTTTTAAAAAAGGTAATATAATGACAACACCAAATGTTGGTGGGGAAGTGGAGCAACAGGAGCTCTCATTCACTGCCTGAGGGAATGCGGATTGGTACAGCTATTCTGGAAAACAGTTTAGCAGTTTCTTATCAAGGTAAACATAGTCTTACAGTATGATCCACCAATTGTGTTTCTTGGTATTTATGCAAAGGAGCTGAAAACACATCTACATGAAATCTGCACATGATGTTCATGGCATTTTCATTCATAGTTGCCCAAATTTGAAAGCAATCAAGATTTCCTTCAGTAGGTCAATGGATAAAGAAACTGTGGTACCTTGAGACAATGGAGTACAGTTCTAACATTCTATGCAATTGATCTTTTAAAGAAGAGTTATAAGCCATGCAAAGGCATGAAAGAACCTTACATAAATATTACTAAATAAGAGAAGCCAACCTGAAGAGCTGCGTAGTGTAGGATTACAAGTCTATGACATCCTGGGAGGGCAAAATTATGGAGACAATAAAACATCAGTGGTTTCTGTTGGTTGGGGAGGAAATAAGGATGTATGTGCAGAGTGCAGAGGATTGCAGGCTGGCAACACTACTCTGTATGAGACTATGATGTTGGATTCACGATCTATTTGTCAAAACCCATCCGATGTACGACCTGAGTGAAATCTAATGTAAATTCCTGACCTTGAGTGATAAGGTTGTGTCAGGATAGGTTCACCAATTTTGAGAAATGTATCATCAGGTGTGGCATGATATTGGTAAGGGGGACTGTGCACATGTGGGGGTGAGGGACACATTGGAACTCTGTATGTTCTGCTTGATTTTTCTGTTAACCTAATACTTCCCTAAAACAATAAGGGCTATTAAAAAAAAAAAGAAAACATCTTGTTAAAACATTCTCTTTCAGCAAGAGACAATCAGAAAAACATGAATCAAAGGAATTGTCACCACGTATAGATAATTGATCAAGGCAAGAAAATATGATCTACTGAAAAAGTATTAGAACTGATAAAAGTTCATTATATAGCTGAATATAAGATCAGCTTGTAAACACCAATGACTTTCCTATAAACCTGCTCATACCATTCAACATCATGGAAAAAATGATGCCGTTGGCAACAGAATAACAGCAACAAAAACAGGTTGGAATAACCTCAGTGGAAATATGCAAAATCTTATGAATCGAATCATGAAATTTTACTTGCAGATATAAAAAGGAAACTTAAAAACTAGAGGCACACACTTGGCTCTTGAAGGAAATAGTAGAACATTTAAGGTAGTCTACTCTTCTCAAAGTAGAGTTTACATGTCCAACCCAGCCCACATCAGAATCCTCATTGGGTAGTTTTACACTGCGTGTTGAACTCTGAAGTGCTGGATCTGTCAAAGGAGAATGTGTTTGTTCATTGAGCAGTGTGAACAGTGTGTAAGGGCCCACCTGTAGGGTCAGACTACTGGGTTCAAGCTCAGCTGTTGCACTTTCTACCTGTGGGCACATCGGCGAGATGCTGACCCTCTTAGCCTGGTGCCTCACCTGCCAAATAAAGTGATAACAGTAGTGCTTACGTCATAGGATTTGTGTTAGGATAAATGAATTAATACAGGAAAAATGCTCAGCACAGATTCTGGCAGTAATGTCCGCTATCACGCTTAGATAACAGAAAGGAAAATACACAAGTACAATGTCAAACAAAATAAATCCGCTCGCTCCCAAGTCAAATCTCAACCCGAATGTAATTGACTCCACCAACGAGGAATGTTTATTTATCCTAAATGTGAACGAAGTGTGCTTTAGAATTTGGCTTTGGTTCCTTTGGGATTTCTCTCACATTAAAATGGGGTTTCTCTCAGTTAAAGTTTTTCCTATAGTACTTTTCCATCACTTAGTTTGTTGCATATGATCACACTGAAATAGCTGTTGTGATTTTAAGTTCCTAAACACTGAGTACAGAACTGAAGGTATAGGAGAGTGGTGTGTAGGGATAGATACTAGTTATCCCCAAGCCACACAGGGTCTCTGGGCTCCTGTTCACAGCAGGAGACACTGGTCACACATGTCCTTTTGGGTGAAGTTGAAATCCCAGGGTTTCTCTAAGGCTTAACATATACATGGGGCATGGAAAGATTAAGAGAGGACTTCTGTATCATAAGGTCCACAAATAGCGTTACAAAGTTTACATCACGTGGTCACGCTGGCTGTCATACCATTTCCACTGCAATGAACATTCTTGTTCCAATTTATAAACACGGAGGCATGCATGTCACCCATCAGATATTACACAGTGTTGACCCTGTGTACAAATATCCTGACTCAAAAAAGAATAATTGAATGTTATATTTCGTGGTACACACATTTTTTTCACAAGAATGGTTTCTGATTCCTTGCTTTGGATAGCATCAAAGGACCTAATTTAGCTGGGGATGACAAATCAACTTGAAGTGACAGATCACTATGTCATTTTTAGCTGTTACCTAAGGGAATTCAAAGAATCGAGTCACATTGCTGCCATAGACTCACTCTTTTCCCAACTGTACATTCATGTGACCAGGATTTTCAGGGTTTACATCTATAGAGATGCAGAATATGAATAAACCTGCCCCATTGTAGCAATAAATGATATTCATGGACATATAAAACCAAAAAGGGCCTCATTCAGCTCTTTAAGAAATGTATTTATCAATAACATTTTACATCATAGATTTAAAAAGTATCAAAAATTGAAATATATCTGTCTTTTATCCAAAGCTGCAAGAATGTTTGATGGCACCCAAATCACCACTGGACCTTATCTTACACACTCCACAAAGCCATTTTATGATTTCCCAATTTGTCATTGTACACTCTTGAGCCTCAGATTTGTACCCTGAGGTTCCTCAGGGAAATGTGTGAGCTGACCAATCCGTCTACTACTCCCACAGATCATCTGCCACAACCCTCATACGTCTAAGGCATGCTCAAACTATCTTGCTACAAGCTGTGAGTGGCTAAAGGAGCACTTGTCATGGCAAAGGTCATTGGGCATTAGAGATTGTTTCCTTCACCTGTTTGCCAACTCCTGCCATAACACAATGGTACTATGGTGTCTAAATCTCTTTCCTGTGTCATACACAGGGAAAAGAATGAAGAAAAATTCAGAAATACTTGGTTGCTCCAGAACTTTCCATAACAGTTTCTCATGGTGTTCACTGCTCTACTTGTGCGTTTGATAATGCAGGGAATCCAGTCCAGGTGCTATTTCAGTCACAACCTGGAGTTTGAGGAGCCTTCATCTAACAGCACATTGAGTCATACGCCTGGGGTCTTCCCATGGCCCTGCTGTATCAGATACTTCCTTCCTGGGAAGGCGAAGTTTGTTTACACCATTTTGTTTGAGCAATACTGTTAACTTTGTATTTGAAAATAACTAAACACTTATAGGAATTATGCAATGTTAAATACCCTAGAAGAACATATGTTCGCGTTTACCCAGATCCACCTATTATTGATGAGTTATCCATTTGCTCTTCGATAGACTCTTTTTGGGAATTCTGTTCAGAAAAAAAAATTAGACAAAGAATCACAATTTATGAGACAAATTTTCCCACAGATCTGCATGGGTTTAAACACTAAATTACAACCACATCTTATACTCTAATCGTAGAGCTCTGGCAAGGTTGTATGTAAATCAAGTGACAAACTACGGACCACATAAATCACAAGTAACAAGCCTACAGTCGCCTGAAGCCCTCTCGATGATACAATAAGCATACAGTGTGCATTTAAATGAGCTGCTGAGCGCTGCACATATGAAATTGTCATGGGCCCAGGAGATTTCCAGGTAGAACTCCAGCCGTTTTCTTCTGCCGTAAGAACACACTTGAATGTCATTCCAAGCTCCTTTTAAATTGGAGTCATGGCTACCAGACCAAGGCGAGACTCTGTCACAATTGATGGGTTCTGTCCGAGTAACATGTTACAGAGAGCAATTCCAGAGGGGCTGCCAGGTGCTAACAACTCCTCTTGACCATCTCTACACTCTGGCAGGTGTGCAGCTCCATCCCCGAGGTACATGCTCCTTATTATAAGTTGGCCTTACATGCGAACGAGAACCTTGAGGACAGCAAGTCACAAGCTCATCAGAGGTTCCTCCCAAACAGGGGGAGTTTTTGTGCTTCACAAACACATAAGGAAATGGCACTCAGATGCCACTTTGATTTTCTCCATCTTTAGCCTAGCGAGGAAAGCAGTTACACTGTGGCATCAACAACAGGTTGAGTAAAGTTGTTTCTAGTTTTGGAAGAGCTGCATAAGGAAGAGGCCAAATAACCTCAAGACTTGTGAGATGTGCCAGGAAACGGATGAACTAATATTCGCTAGAGGATTCTGAAGACTTTTTAGTTGTTGATATTTATACTTTGCTTACCACAAAGACCTTTCTTCTTGAATGGTCTTTTGTAGTGAAGTGGACAATAAAGGTTACTTATGCCTTGTGGGTATTGAGCCTCTTTAATCTCCATTCTGCCCTAATATTTATGTACATGTACTTTAGGATCTTCCCTAATCTCTCATCATAGATCTGATGATGAGCATAAAACATAAGACCTCAAGGGACCTTTCTTATCCCAGCATTACCTAGTACACGGGTATTGTCCAATAAAGCTTATAGGTGCATTACCTGATGTATGTATTATGCAAATAGTTGTGTTTATGATGTTGTAGGGAACAAATTTACCACCTTTTAACTTTTCTACAGGTCAGACAATTTGTCTCCATCAGGCTGAAAAATAACACCCAGGCTCTGTAGATTAAATCACTGTGTGCCAGATAGGCTCTATGTTTTCTCAGCTCCAGAGTTGCTTTGTCCTACTCATGTCTCTATTTCTAGAACTGAGGGCCTGAGAGTTACATATCCCAGACTTTCTTGCCAGTGCTGCCTTGTGTGCTGTTCCAATGGAATTCACTGATGGGAGTTTAAAGGTGGGAAGAAGGCAGAAGTCATGTTTTCTCAGCTTTTGATGTCACCCCTTGCAGCGATTGTAAAAGTAGTGTCTCCAGGACCCACAGAAGCCCAGCAAGGGCAGCGCTTTAAGAATTATGGGAACATGGATGATGACCCCCTAACCAGGGGACATTCAGGGAGGCTTCTTGGAGGCTATGACATGAAGATAGAGAAAGAACCCATGCTAGAGTAACAGTCAACCTTCAACAACTTTGCACAGGGTCAAAACAGAGGAAGACCTTGTCTCACTGCATGCTGGAAACCGAGCAACATGAACAACATGGACTTCTGGGCAGGGGGTGAAATTGCAACCAGGAGAAATCCAGGACGGCTGAAGCTATTTGCAGGTGCTCTGGACCAGTTCCTTCCACTCCAACCCCTGGTTCCTTCAACCCATGAATAGGAATCCGCTCTGGAAGTGACCTCAAAGTGTCTTTCGGCATTTTTTATTCCACTCCTCGCTTATCTCATTCCCTGGGTAGGAGATGCAGGGATCAGAGTCCCAGTTTTTATTGAATGTCTAGGAACAAGCAGTCAGTGAGAGAGATGAGCTATCCCCTCCTCAGTTTGTACTAACAGAACTGGTTCTGCAAATTGAGTCTATTAATTTATCATGATTGAGCACATAATTTATGTTGACTTCGGTCAATTAAAAAAATGTATGAAAATATTAAGCATCCTACACTCAAGGTGTGCAGAGTGGGATGATTGAGAGAGACAAACAGACAGAAGCTTGTGAGAACTAGATCCATTTTAGTAACATAAATGAGATTTAATCCAGCACTAAGTCATTTGTTTGGAAGGGACGGCTAACAGGGCCTCAAAAAATGTCTTCCTTCTCAGCTGGGCAAACACACTGTGAATGGGAGACAATGATCGATGAATGCTTTGCTGAGGTTTGAATGTGGTGATGTTTTAGGTGTTTTCTTTGGTCCATTCAGTTTCTGCAAACACAGCCTTGGAACATCTCCCATGAACACTTAGGGTTTATATAAACATTGTGAGAGCCAACATAACTCTCCTTATTTAACCTCCTGTTGCTTCATTTCTTGGGGGCTTTGAAACCAAAATTGTGTCTGCATCCTTCTTCACCTGTCACATTTTCTAGTAAACACCATGATTCAGCAAGGAGAGAGAGTTGGAGAGAGAGAGTGACTTTACTAATGTTTGTAAGAAGGTCAATCCTGGGTTCCTAAACAATGTGTCAGGTGATCAATTGAACTTTAAGGATCAACAGGAGTTGTCAGTGTGATCAAGGTGGATGCAATTATCCAGAAAAAGAATGTGGAGCTTAGGTCATTGTCACTGGAAGGGAGACATCTTTTGGTCCTCTCTAGGAATCACACCCATTCCATGAAAGCCGAGCATCCACCTCTGTCTTACTCCTCTGTGCCCATAACCCTAAACCTGAGGAAAACACTTGCTTGTCTGTGTTCCCATCAGTATGCTCATTTATGTGCCAACTGATGAACAGGACTCTCTTCATCGATTGGTAGAAGCATCTATTTCATCCCTTTGATATCCCCACCTCTATCACATCTCCACCCATGTTGTCTTTTAAGTGAAATTTCATAATTCCTTTATCATAAGCCTTGGAGAATCTCCATCCCCAGTGGGACACAGGTTCTTCTTGGAGTGATATTGCTAAGAGTCTCGGGTGCAGTGGGATTGTTAGGTCCCGTCAGAAAGAGGGCTTGCTTCTCCATTGAGGGGAATCATTTACATGCTTCCAGCCTCAGTGTTTCTGATTGCCACCCCACCCCCACATTTCACAGTAATCTTCTTAACCCAAGAGAGTAAGTAAATGATGCAATGCAAGTCAGATCATGCTGGAGACTCCATTTCTTTGCCAATCACCATGAATGAGCTAGTTTTTCTAGACAATAGCACAGATAACATACCTCTCCTTGCTGGACATTTTAAATAATTGTTACATTATCTGGGAGCAGTGCTCTCCAGTGGCCTGTTCATGACACATCCTGACCACATCCAGTCATTCAGGAGCCCAGGCTTCTCCCATTGAGTTGTCTGGTGTCTAAAAGAGGCTTAGGGCTCTACTGGATCTCTGCATTCAGTAGCAGACATTCTGGAAAAGTTAAAACTATGGGGACATTGAAAAGAATAATTGTTGTCAGGGGTTGCAGAGAGGAAGGAACCAATAGATAGAGCTCAGATAATTTTTTTTAATTTTTTTTAAAGATTTTGTTTATTCATTTGACAGAAAGAGAGACAGCCAGCGAGAGAGGGAACACAAGCAGGGGGAGTGGGAGAGGAAGAAGCAGGCTCATAGCGGAGGAGCCTGACGTGGGGCTTGATCCCATGACCCTGGGATCACGCCCCAAGCCGAAGGCAGATGCTTAACGACTGACCACCCAGGCGCCCCGAGCTCAGATAATTTCAAGGGTGTGAAACTTTTCTGTACTATGAGTTGGGTGGGGGCACATCACAAAGATTTCACAAAAGGCATAAACTATACAAATGCAAGAACAAAACCTAATGTGAACGATGGACTTTGGGTGATAAGGATATGTCCATAGAGGTTCATCAAAGGTAACAAATGTACCACTTGGTGGGCGATGTTAATAGTGGGGGAGGCTGTGCATGTGTGTGAGGGGATATATGGGGACTCTCTGCACTTTCTGCTCAATTTTCCTGTGACCTTAAAACTAATCTTAAAAAAAAAAACACCTCTAACAAAAAGAAGGAAAACTCCTTGAGAATATTTTCCTGGACACCATAAAAATCAAATAATCCTATTAAAAGTTGGACAGTAGACGTGCTGGCCAGCAGACACATGAAAAGGTGTTCAACAACACTTATCATCAGGGACATGAATAAAGAGGCTGTGTTCAGCACAAACCCTTTTTGCCTCAAGAATACAGATTTTAACTTTGTACTTGGTAATGCCTTCACAGTCACAGAAATGGATGGAAATAGGGGATATTATGCTAAGCAAAATAAGTCAATTAGAGAAAGACAAATACCATATGATTTCACCCATGAGTTCTTAACATGTAAATGTGTGTGTGTGTGTGTGTGTGTGTGTGTGTGTGTGTGTGTGTGAGATAGGGGGGAACTTTTAAGATGTGGGTCCTGCGCAAGAGTCATTTTGCTTGGGCCTAATGGTGTCACAGACTCTAAGGTGTTTGGGAGAAGGTAAGTGGGGAACTCCTTATGACTGCTGTGAGTCTTAGGAATTGGGGGCCAGTTTCTATAAAAAAAATATTAAATACCATATCTTATACTGTATCGGTATAAGATGAATATACTCCACTCTGGTTCATTGGTATGTATTCACTATTACTATAGTCATTTTTGATTAATATTTTTAAGGAAATTATAATATTTGTGGAATCCTGAAAGTATTGTCAGCCTAATTCCGTGTATGTGTTTTGCCTGGTGGAAGTCAGCCCTGGCTCAAGTGAGAAACAGTCCTGAGGAAGGGTCCAGGGTCTCCTGGGACGACAGGATAGCCCATGAAGGAAGAGGGATATCATGAGTTGTGAGTAGAAGGGGTGGGAATAACTTATCCTTGGGGACAGGAATGTGGGGACAGGTAGAAGTAAGAAGAGCTATGGTTCAGTGTAAAAACTGCTGGCTTTGCCTTATTCCTACAGAACACACACATTTCTCTCAACCTACCTGGCCTTTTAGGTCATCGTGGTGGAGAGCCTGGACCACATGGCCACTTGCAGACACAGGACTAGGGGCACCCATAGAATTTCAGGGGGGCCACCCCAATCTCAGTAATTAGGGTAAATCACATTTTAATGAAATGTTTCAAAAATCAAAATGAATGTCTCATATTAAAATTTAAAATGAAGACAGGACTCGCCCTTGTTTGTAAGACTCACGTCTCTCCCTGGCTCTAGGCCTGGACCTGCTCTCTCGGTCAGGGGCAGCAGCTGAGACAGGCCGAGCCATGGCGAGCTGGGCTCACAGCACAGACAAAGACTGACTGCAGTGTCTCAGGGACCTGCACGTGTCCCAAACACTAGAACCGCAGTCTCGAGATCTTCCCACATGGTACCAAGGGAAATGGGGGCCAGGAGTGTGGAAGAGCTCATTTTCAGAGGGGACCCTGTTGGGCTACAGATGGGGAGGAGCAAAGTGCTTTTCACATTCCTAAGTCCTTCACCCACGTGCTGTCCAATGAAGAATTACATATGGGTGTGTGTGTGCCTGTGCGTGCGCGTGCGCACAGGGGCACAACCACCTGTGGGAGAAGAGGCTCTCTAAAGCGTCCATTTTGAATAGGTAACGTAAGAACTTTCCATTTGCAGATACTTTATTGAAATGAAAATGTACTTAATGTTTCAACAATTAATTGTCCTGCAGTTAATAGATCAAAAGACAAAAAGGAAAGGAAACTTGTGGTTCATATTAATCAGCAGTCAGTTTCTGTCCATTCTTTGTAGTCTTCAGTGCCCCAAGTCATGTGGAATGTTAAAACGCAGCGCACGACCTACTTTCATATAACATGGGCTGGAAAACAAAGACAGAGACATCACTCAGATTTTCAGCTCTCTGTTAGAAAGGAAAGTGTTGAAAAATAAACATTTCTTCTCCTTGGCTTCCTGGATTTGTCCACAGACATCTGTTTTCCAAGAAAGTCGGTGTTTGAATTAAGATCAGAATTATCTTGTCTCTCATTCAAAGGATCAGGAGACTTTATTAATGCCAGAGAGGTGCTGGTGTGTCTAGATCTCTTCCTTATCAGGGATCCCTGTACTAATGTTTTCTCAAAGTTTCCTGTTCCTAAACATAGCGTATCCCATAAATAGGCTGTGTGTATTATCAGTTTTCAACAAAGAGTTGTTAAGTCTCAGCTCAAATACAAGGAAGTGTGAAGTTTTTGAGCTCTGGCGTGTCCTTACGTGTTAGAAATACCGAAAATAAGGAATCATGGAACATTACATCAAAAACTAAGGATATACTGTATGGTGACTAACATAACATAATAAAAAATTATTATTAAAAAAAAAGAAATACCGAAAACAGTCTGAAACAGAAACTATTAAAAGAATGGAGATGTGCACTCCAAGTGATCAGTCTAATCAAGGTTTTTAAAGAAATATTCCATTATTTTTGGTTGCAGGCATTTTCAGGCTTTAAAATGTTTACTGACGGTAGATACACAGAAGATCAAATTGACCATTTTCATCTTCTTAAGTATACAGTTCAGCAGTGTTAAGTATGTTCAGATTGTGGTGCAACCAATCTCCAGAACATTTTCATCTTGCTATGGTGAAAGTCTATAGCCACTGAACAATCCCCGTTTCCCATACCGCCCAACCCCTAGGAAGCACTCTTCTACCTTCTGTTACTAGGAGATTGGCTGCTCTAGAAAATGGATGTCAATGACCTCATGCCATAGTTGTCTTTTTTCCTGGCTTGTTTCCTTTGTCATGTTGTGCTCAAAGTTCATCCATGTTGTACCCTGTGTCAGCAGCTTCTCAGTGAAGGGCACGTTTACCTTTTGCTTTGGCAATATCTCTACATTGTCTACCCTGGAAGGCTTTCAATGGCATATTAGGATAGGGAATAAAATATAGAGAACAAACACACTACTGATTGGGCTTTATGCAATTCTAGCCCCCCATGGCAGATTCATACCCGTGATCTCTACTTGTCATCCATGGGTTCTATAATTAATGGTCAAGGTATGCAATCATTTATACTAACATACTGGGATTGCTTGAAAGTGCATTTTAAATTCTATTAATAAGATACAGAGAATCTTCTTCGAGTGGGTGCTTCGGATAGACTGTGGAGGAAGGGAGCCTCTGTCAGCAGGCTACTGGCAAGTAACAGAGCAGGGGAGCACAAAATCCAAACTTTTAGAAGTCTGCTCTGGTGAGAAATGCGGCTCAGGGAGCTAAGCGGGGATGAAACCTAGCTGGCGCAGTGTGGTCTCAGATCCCTGGGGTCACAGAAAGACTGGGGGTGCCTGAATGCAGCAGAACTCCCAGGTATCAGAGCCATGAAGCAGGCTGCAAAGAGTGAGCCCAGGAGTGGGCTCTCAGCTCAGGGTTGCCATTTACCATGATCCGAGGCACAGTCGGGCCACTGCTCTTCGAACAGGGGCCCAACAGGTGACAGAACCAGGGAAACCCCCTCCTTCCTCCCCCGGGGAGAAGTGCTGAGGGAGTGCACTGCAGGAGTCTACTGGGTTTGGATCCTGTAAAGGGCGTCGCATGCCTGAAATAGAAACGTTCAGTAGGTCACAGGCCCAGTGAGCACAGAGTGCGGCGGCTGGAGACCAGGGAGACAGGAATGATTGACTGACAGGGCTCACTGAGGAGTGGGGCCCTGAGCTTTAGGCTCTGGGGAGGAGATTTCCATGGAAGCCACCATTTCCATTCTCATCCTCTAAAGCTGCTAGGAAAGCCTTCAGGGACCAAAAGCCACAAAGAGCAACTGGGAGATTACTTAGCCTGGCCCCTGGTAGGGGAGGTGCAATTCCACCTGAGCCAAAGACCTTTGAGAATCAATGCAATAGGCCCCTCCCCCAGAAGATTAGCAAAAAAATCCAGCCAAGACTAACTTTACCAATCAAGGAGAACTGCAGAACTCCAGCGGTAGGGGTATAGAGCAAATAGAACTTTATCCCCATGATTCTTTCGTCTTCCGTCTTCCAACTTTAATTTTTTAAATTTTCTTTATGTTTTTTCTTTTTTAAAAAATTGTTTTCTTCCTTCCTTTTTCAACCACCTTCTTATTTCATCAAGTCCTTTTTTAAAATGTTTTTTTAATTTTCATTTTTACAGTCGCATCCTATCCCTTCATAGTATTTAATCTTATTTTTGTATGTATATAAGTTTTTCTTTCTTAAAAATTTTGGGATGGAGTTTCTTCTAACAGACCAAAATACACCCAACGTCTATTCACCTGCCTAATCATATTCTCTTTTTGTTGTTGTTGTTTTGTTTTGTATTTTGTTTTGTTAAAGTCTTTTTTAATTTTCATCTTTACATCTTTCAATGTATTTAATTTTATTTTTGTATGTGTAAGTCTTTCTTCCTTTACAATTTTGAGGTGTAGTTTCCTCCAATAAACTGACCAAAATACACTCAGGAGATAGTGTATTGCTCTGTTCTGTTCACCTGTCTGTTTATATCCCTTACTTCTTTCGTTGTTGTTTTTCTTTCTCTTTTGTTTTTTCTCGTCTTTTAAAAAATTCTTATGAACATTTTCCTCTTTGTTTCAATGAAGAAGGGATCTTTTTTGTTGACCACTTCTACAAGTGAAGGACTTCTTAAGAATCAGATGTTTTATACCTTGATAGAAAGTGTGTGGTGTGTGTGTGTATGTGTGTGGGTGTGTGTATTCTTTTCCCTCTTTGGCCTTTTTAAGTTACATTCCCTAAAGATTCCACAAAGTGAAGAGTCAAGTCAGCACTGGGACCTTGGCTGGCTCTCTGGATATCAAAAGATTCACATGCACCCACAATTAAATTCACTGAAATAAAATAAGTCATGTGTAACCCCTGCTGTGGCACAATGAGTGACAAACTTAGAGCCTGCTTGTCCTTGTCCAGTGGTTTGAGAGCTCAACATAAGAAACCATAGTTACCATCATTGCTGCAGCATTGCGCAGAGTTTCATTTGACTGGCTGAGAAAACACTGCTTCAGTTCTGCTATGGCCTGCTCAGATTCAGGACCAGATGAGAAAGGTTTAAGGAAGTTTTGGTATTCATCCATGCTCACTTGAGGATCAATTGTTTTGTTAACCACTTCTTCTAGAAATGAGCATCCAGAACCTGGAAGAAAACATACGGAAGTGGTCTCAATTATGTAGGTATGAAGCCCTTTTTGGGAGTCCCTAGGATATGGTCATCTTCTTACATCCCAGTAGACACATACATTCAGAGAGATTATGATGAATGGTCTTGAGTTCTCCATTCTAACAGAGTAAGCTCGGGATCTAGGATTTCCTATAAGCCTGAAAACATGTGTGCCCCCTCCACACCCCCACACTACCCCCATAGCCCAGAGAAGCCAAACGCTAGTAACCAGGAAACACGAAGACACTGGAGAAATGAAATGCTCTGCACTGGAGTTTGGGGAACAGGAGGTCTTCCAGAGGGACCTGACATGACCCAAAGGCCATCTTCCCCACACAGAACTCACCTGCAAAGCAGGAAAGGGGGAGGGCAACCAGCACAAGGATTCTCAGCAGCTTCATGGTTGAGGGCAGCTCTGGTTGTCTGATCTGCCGGGGAGGAAGGAACTCACTTTGGAGGTGAGTGCCTAGGAGTCCTCCTTTTATTCTCCTGTTCACCATTTTAATCCCTCCCATAAATGAGAGAATGAGTCACATGACGAAGCTGGCTTTGGACCAGGAAGTGACAGCAAGAGTCAACTGCAACCCAGCCAGCCTGTGCTCTGTTTTTAGAAACCAAGGAGACAGAGCTTGTTGGATCCAAAACAATTTTGGAACTGCAATAATCATGCATGACTTTAGATGAAATTAATGCAAAAGTGCTTGCTAACTAATCAGATTACAGCAAAGTGAGCCTGTGTTATCATCCTCGTTGTTTTATTACTAGTGCAGTCTTCATATCCTCTTGCACCCCACCCTCCTCCTTCTTCAAGGTCCATACAGCTTCCTATCTTGTGTGTCTGCTCAGTTGGTTTACCACCCATTTGGGTTCAGTGCAATACCACATACTTTCTCTTGGGGGCAGACTGCCCTGGCCCATAGACACTTTAGTAAGGTACTTGATATTTGGGAAATAATCACAATGTCTCATTCTCTCTGAAGGCTCTTTTACAAAGAATATATCATTTAACTAACTCAATATCATTAATTCAGTCTATTATAAATCTGAATTTTTTTTTAGCTGTTTAGGATTTTTTCTCCACTGATTCAGAGGATGGCGTGAAGCAGTAGAGCAAGTGGTTGCTCAGAAGAGGCAGGTGCTGAGTGGAGGAATGGTGACCAGGTCTGGGCTCAAGCAGATATGGATTTAAATCTCGGATGCAACACCTAGTCACGGAGTGTCCTTGGGCAAGTGAAACTGTTGGTCATTTCAAGCTTCCTTTTCCTCATTTCTAAAATGAGCAAGAATAAATCCAGGCCTGGTTTTGCAAGGACGACAGACACTCTTTGAAGAGCTTATCCAAGGCTTCAAACAAGGTAATCACGAATAAATGGGTCATTCCATCTATCCACCCATCCATCCATCCATCCATCCATCCATCCATCCATCCACTGTTCAACGGTAACCATGGACCTCCCCCATGACTGGGGCCTGTGCTGTGTGACCAGGATTCAGTTGTTCCACCAGGACTTCAACCTTGAAAAGCTTACTTGTCACAAGGAAGACAACAAACATGCCCAAAGGGTTGGGAGGCATCAGAAAGTGATTGCTACAGAACCACAAAACAATCATGTGGGGCAGCGTCCTGTACAGAGGTACAGGCAAGCTACAGGAGGATGGACTTTAAATCCTGGACAACTAGACAATGATATCAAAGGGAAGCATGTTCTTGGCAGAGGGAATACCGCATACAGAGGCTCTGGAGCGTTTGGTATTTGGCAAGACAAGGAAAGCAAACATATTGTGCTTCTTGGTATCAAGAGAGACAAGGACAGCCTCATTCTATACAAATAGAAAAACCACATCGGTTTAAGCAGGGACAATACGAAGGTAATAGGAAAAAGAGAAACAGTGTTGGCTCAAGTTAAGCAAATGAAAATGAAATTGATGGGAGAGCCAGGGACATGAGTTAATTACTCACGAATGCAGCATTTGCTCTTTGGATTATTTAGGTCATTTATTCCCATCATTCAGCTCCAGCATAAGTAACCAAGATCAAAACTAATTTAGGGAGAGGCTAGAAATAAGGAAGAAGGTGATGTCCTTATTTGTGTACTTTCCCTCAGTTTACCATTGCTGCCAATCTCCATTTCAAAGGCAAATGAAGGACTTTAGTGATGAAATGAGAGACTTTTTGGCTAGGTGTTGATGGGGAGTCCCCCTGGTGCCCAGAATATTATGGAATTGCCCTGTTACCTGCTGGGAAACAGGTCCCTGTAGAGGTTTCTTACTCAGTAAAAAATAAAATTAAATGATATAAAATAAATAAAGTATAATACAATGAAATAAATGAATTAAAATAAAGTCCCACATCATGTACATGGTGCCCACAGTAAGAGGTATATTATTTTTTTTTTTACTTTCATGTTTTCTCCATTGAGGATGATGATCATTTTCAGGTGAATTAACAAACAATAAACTCAGTCCACAGAGGACACACTGGCAAGCCAGTGTTGACAAGGAGAAATAGAAGAAACCAAAAGGTCAGAATGCATGTGTACCTAGCCTTTTGTTTTCCCTTCCAAAAAAGGGCTTTAAGTCAGGTCCCCAAATGATGGTAAG
Organism: Ursus maritimus; assembly: GCF_017311325.1. NCBI lineage: Eukaryota > Metazoa > Chordata > Mammalia > Carnivora > Ursidae > Ursus > Ursus maritimus. The sequence continues at coordinate 37,836,779 of NW_024424786.1, read as the reverse complement.
AAACTAGATGAATGAAGGAGACTTCAGTTTGGGTATTTGTAAGACAGATACTCATTTGCTATTAAGACAAACCATGGTGTATGGGTGAATTTGTATAGGTACAGATTTTGCCCTGAATACTTTTTTCATGTAAGAGGAAGAAAGTATGAGGCAAAAGAGAGTTATATTTGGCCTGTCCTCTGGCTCATGCAAGACCTATGATAAACCCGCACCATTATTTTGGTCATATCAGACCTTGCCACACTTCATAAAAGTAATAATATTCAGTGAGAGCCACCTTTTCTCATTGTTTCATGCATTAGCGCAAAAGCCTATGAAGAAATTACTTTAAAATTTAGATGATCTTTAAATGGTTTTAAATTATAAGTTACTGGTATGAATCAAATTTGCAGTATTTGAGGAGAAGATATCTCACATTTTTTTCACTCATTCTATAAAACCGGTTCTGCCCCTCACCTGCAGGGCTGTTGGGACATAACCTCAGGCATGTTCTTTGGAAGTGAACCTCTTCCTCATTATGATCATGTCAATGTCTAGAAATTAGCGAGAGAGGGACATACCTAGACCAGAAATGATAGGAGAGGCCATGGCCTTGGAGACATCTTGAAGGCAGTGAGAGGTTTGTTTTTCACAGTATCTAGGCCATTCCTAGACCAGGAAAGTCCCTTGCTGTGTGCCAAGCCTGGTATGGAGATTTCACGGCTGCGTCTCTATGTACACTAGGAATAGTCCTGGGATTTTCATAAGTCTTCAAAACAGGGCTGGGGACAGAGCAGATGCTATGAACATGTCAGCTGCCAGTGATTCATTTTACAAAATTGAGAAAGCTCTTATAATAAACCTTGAAGGACTACTAGGACAGTCAGAGACCACTATCAAGTTGGTTGAACTTCACATTCTCTGAAAGACCTAGAGAAGGTCATGTTGAGATCCGAGGTAAAAGTCCTGTGTTTGAATAAAAAGCACTGTATTTTGATCCATGCTATGTGGTACTGCTTTGACTTCTTTTGGAAGAGTTTTACTGATATAATTTACACAGAACTTCTCTGTCAAACATATCCCACATACTGTTGGTTTTATTAATCTTCTCAAAACCCAGCAGCAGTGGGTGTTTACCTATTTTCAAAATTCAATAAAACGTGAATGGCAAACAATAACAGAGTGTTCACTCAAGGCAAAGCACTAAAGCAAACCTTCTTTAATCTTGACAACAACAAATGAATGTGAAGGATGGTGATGACATTTATTGGCCCAAAGAGGGTACTTTAGAGCGTGAGAGAGATCACAAAATGGATGGCGTGCCAGGAGAGCAGTATAAACCATGATTCTTCTGAGAAAACTGAGATGTGTGGTCACCCCCCTTGGTTGGCAACTTCCTCTGCATCATCCTGATGTAATCTGAAGGCAGCCCCTATACATAGAGGATAGGGAGAAACCAAAGAAAAGACCAGCCACTCCAGATTGGTATGTGACAGGTTTCATGAGCAAGGGAGCTTGTATACAAGGCTTGTCTTGGGTAGCTGCAAGATGGGTCGATTTCTATACTGATGCCAGAATCAGAAAGTTTACAGAGAGACTTTAAGCGGGTTCAGTCACATACCCAGTTCAGATGGTCTCAACACCACATCACTCTCTCACAGCATTGTGCTTGGGGCAGCATCTGGGAGTAGAGCAGGGAAGTGGAACTTACCTTCCAAGGACAGGAGAGGTGGGTGAGGAGACTCCAATTGCCTGGGTCCAGCTATGGGTCAACTGGGGGTCATGTCCTCTCCTGCAACACCTCCCCATGAGGTGGGCATATCATTTCTTCCCATCTTCAGACAATGCAAGAGAGGTCAAGTAAGTTGACCATCACCCTACACTTGTGGGTGGCAGCCAGGATAAGGGCCCAATTGTTCTGTCTGAGAAACAGTTCTCAACACTATTGACCTCCCTACTTTGAGCCTTATGGACTTTCATCTTATGACTCAAATGGATTCTTGTGATCTCGACTCACATGACTGCCCTATATGAACTCCAGGTCGATTTCTATGTAGGCCCACCAGTTTTCTGTTGAGGACTTTGCTCCCTGTGGACTCCCCTCACCACCGTCCTTGCCTCAGTTCCACTGGGTTGAAATCCTATTCCTTCCCAATGTCACAGCAAAGACAGCCTTCTTCATGTGCCCTTCCCTGGCTCCAAATCTCTAAGGATCTCCCTTGCCAAGACTCCTTGGCTCTGTGTGTGCAGCTCTCTCCTGACATCTTCAGGCTCCTGATCCCATGGTCCTTCCTCCCTGTTATGCTCCTACAAGGTACTGCCTGTTCATCTCTGGTCTTTGTGTGATGGCAGTGGCACAGTAGGTGCTTAATTAATTGTTGTGTAACTTTTTTGGGACAGATTTTGTATTTATACAAAGATTTTAGTGATTATATTGCATGTTTTATTATTAGGTCTATTTATAAAGTGAAGCGCATTTAAATTTGAATCTTTAGTGAAATCGGGGATCAAACACCACACAAAAAAACAGGTCACACCCTGTCATTGTGGTGTTAACATCACCTTGTTTATGTTTCTGGATGAGGACTTTAGTGTCGCAACAGGGAGAGGGCTAGCGGAAGTAACCATTACCTTGAGCCAGTGTAACTTTAATCCAATCTCTCCCGGATCCATCTGATGACTTGGGGCACAAGACAGATTTGGAAGCCACGCCAGGATCAGGTTTTGCCTCCAGTGAATTCTCATTGGCTTATTCACCAAAATTGTGAACTTTATCCAATGTAGCAGTGCCACAAAATTTGCATTTAGGTATTTAATCCCCATAGACATGTGACAGTTTCTTATGATCATTAGATATCTGCACCATTATCTTCTATATTTAGTTAGTCATTTTCCCTCCACTATGTGCCCAAATTTTTCTGCTACCTGTAGGCATACACAGTTGTCAACCTCTGGTCCTCAAGGGTATTACAAGGAGTATATGGGAGAACTGATATAAAGTAATTGCACTGTGAGATTAGTGATTTTCTACTGAAGCTGACTGACTCCTTCCACCTATACCTGTAGGCACTTGTCACTGTCTATTAGCAATAAGTGGTGTGCTATTAGCAATAAGTGGGTAGAGACTAGGGCTGTTCTTAAACAACCTGAAATGATTAAGACATCTACTCAAAAACGACTTTTCAACCTCAAATGTCAATAAAGGCTTGTTTGAGAAACTCAGGCTAGAGAAATCACTAAAATCATTTGCCCTGTGGCAAAAGATCAGTAGTGCTAGGTAGCCTCCCACTAAGTGAACAGCGAGTGGAGCCCCAGTGCAGACAGATGCAGGCAGGAGTGTGGGCATCTGTGTCATTTGGTGCACAGAGCTCATCTTGTTTTTGTTCACAGAGGGCCTTGGTTGCTCCGTTCTGTCATCCACATCCTCTTTGTCCTTCAAAACCCAACTCAGTCATCGTGTCCTCCCAAAGTCTTCCTTCAAAGAGAATGCACAGCTCATAAGCCTTTGTTCTTGGTCAAATGTCTTATGGCCTTTGAATTCTATGGTAGAATCTCATTCTCAGGGATATATTGATATCTTTTTCACTTCTCTTATGTCCTGTAATTTGACATGATTCCACTATATTAGTATGTTCACAGTGTTACTGTGGTTACCCATTTCCAGAAGTCATCTCAAACAGATTCTCTTCACCCAGTAACCAATCACTCTATAAACTTCTCTCCTCCCAGCCCCTACTTTTACAGTCCTGCTTTATGTTCCCTCCCACTCTCTAGCACAGCTCATGAAGGAAAATGGTCCCATATGAGACCCTGAGTTTATTAGTTTTACAGTGGTGAACCTCATGAATATCCCTGACAAAACCAGGCTTGAGGGTTTACAGAAGTAGCTAAGAAAAGGCCTCAAGGCAGGAGGTGGCTGGCCAGCTGAGTGGGAGGGAATGGGACTCTTGATCCCAGGGTCATGAATTCAAGGACCATGTTCTGTATAGAGATTACTTAAATAATAATAAAACTTAAATAAAAACCAAAAGGTCTCAAGGCGACTAGCATGATGATGCTGGAGGTTCTCTATCATGAAGATTCTTGTCCTTCTCCCCCATCAATAGGTGGCATCTGCCTCCCCAGTCACTGGACCACTGGAACCTAAAGGAGATGGAGATGAAGAAATGAGGACTTCATGGGTTCTACCTACAGAGATGTCTATATGTTGGTCCTGGCAGGGAAGGGAGCAGTCTGGGCATCAGTTGCTTTTGAAATCTTCGCAGTTGATTCCAACACAGAGCCAGAGTTGAGGAACACTTGAGGAAGACATTCTTCATCTCCACATTCAGTGGTGGTAATAATCTTTTACCTTCCTGACTACTAGTAGGTAGTAAATGAGACAGAACATGTTAATCTACCAGGATGATGACTAGCCCTTAAGAGTGCTCAAAGAATGTAAGTGCTTAGTATTTTAGAAACCACAATAGTGAGAGATATAAGTCAATTAGAGAAATACAATTATCATATGTTTTCACTCATATGTGGAACATAAGAAACAGTGCAGAAGATCATAGGGGAAGGGAGGGAAAACTGAGTCAGAAATCATCAGAGAGGGAGACAAACCATGAGAGATTCTTAAGCACAGGAAAAAAACTGAGGGTTGCTGGAGGAGAGGTAGGTGGGCTAATGAGGTAGTTGGGTGATGGACACTAAGGAGGGTATGTAATGTGATGACCTCTGCGTGTTATTTGCAACTGATGAATTACTGAACTCTACATCTGAAATTAATGATGTATGATATATTGGCTCATTGAATTAAAAAAAACAATAGTGATTGATAAAATCTCTTGTTTTATTATATTAATTTACCCAAAACAACTCTGGGTGTGATATGAATATTCTATCACAGAAAGGCAAAATGATAATGGACGGATATGTGTGTGTATGTGTGAGAGTGTGATGTGTGTTTCTGGGTTTGTCTGTGTGTGATTGTAAAACTGTGTATCTGTGTGTGTGTTGTTGAGTGTGAAATGTGTGTCTGTGTATAAAGATTTGTTTTAGGGTGTGTAACTCAGAGAGAGTTTCACAGAGGAGGAGACGTGAAATGGACCTTACAGGTGAGGTTGTAGTCTGTCCTATTCAGAGAGGATATAGAGGCAAAGACAACCCCACCTGCCCTGGTAAAATGGTGTGACTCAGCACGATACGTAAGTGAATGGTATGTAGACACTTATGACTGAGCATATTGTCCTGGCTTATCAGGGATAGAGGCTAAGGAGTACCCAGGGATGGAGCCATGCATGTCCTCCTGTGCAGTGCAGATGGTGGGCACTGATTCCCCCCCCCCAACAGTGTGTCTGCAGTCTGGGTATCTCAGAGTTTGCAAGAGCTCCATAATCCTTGAGTCCACTGAGCATAAGTGTATAAGATGAATATGAAATGTATTTCACAAAAGGGGACCAATTTGAGTGTACATATTTCCTGATGTGTTAAAAATACACATTTGTTATAAAGGTATTGCTAACAATTGATAATAGTAGATAGCTGTTACTTTCTATTTCTCAGTTGAGAGGTAGTATCAATTGCCGACTATAATTTGAGGGTTGGGTTTAATATTCAAAAAGTCTTCTTATTCAAAAGTATGGACGCACATAACATTTAGTAATTCATGGTGCTAGGAGTGAGATAAGATTTACAGTTTAGTGGGAGGGTCACTTTGGCATGGATGAGGAGGATATGTTGCAGGTAAGGTATCACAGAGCCCAGGAAACCACATAGGAGACATTGACGCAAGCCGGGCAGGATGAGACTGGACTGTGATGTTGCCTGTGGGGATGGCAAGGAGTGGAAGCTCAGAAGTGAGACTGTGGGAGCAGAGGGGACAATTTCACTCAGTGAAATTTGGGATGCTGGGGAGGGGGTGAATGTAGTAAACTTATAAAACTCTCCAAAAGATACCCACACCTTAATCCCTGCAACTTGCAATGTTACCCTTCGTGGTAGAAAAGGACTTTGTCAATGTGATAAAACTAGATTCTGATATGGGCAGATTGTCCTGAATTTTTGGGATTGTCCTCTAAATACAACCCCATATATTTTGAAGATTTTTTAATTAATTAAAAAGGGAGAAGATATTTGCAAATGACACTACAGATAAAGGGCTGGTATCCAAGATCTACAAAGAACTTCTCAAACTCAATACCCAAAAAACAAATAATCCAGTCAAGAGATGGGCAGAAGACATGAACAGACACTTCTCCCAAGAAGACATATGAGTGGCTAACAGACACATGAAGAAATGTTCAACATCACCAGCCATCAGGGAAATACAAATCAAAACCACAATGAGATACCACTTTATACCAGCTAGAAAGGCAAAAATTAACAAGACAAGAAACAACAATTCTTGGCAAGGATGTGGAGACAGGGGAACCCTCTTATACTGTTGGTGGGAATGCAAGCTGGTACAGCCACTCTTGAAAACAGTATGGAGATTCCTCAAGACATTAAAAATAGAGCTACCCTAGGACCCAGTAACTGCCCTACTGGGTATTTACCCCAAAGACACAGATGTAGTGAAAAGAAGGGGCACATGTACCCCCAATGTTCATAGCAACTATGTCCACAATAGCCAAACTGTGGAAGGAGTCAAGATGCTCTTCAGCCGATGAATGGATAAAGAAGATGTGGTTCATATATATAATGGAATATTACTCAGCCATCAGAAAGGTTGAATACCCATCATTTGCATCAACATGGGTGGAACTGGAGGGGATTATGCTAAGTGAAATAAGTCAAACAGAGAAAGACCATTATCATATGGTTTCACTCATATGTGGAACACAAGGATTAGAGCAGAAGAACATAGGGAAGGGAGGAAAAACTGAATAGGAAGAAATCAGAGAGGGAAACAAACCATGAAAGACTCTGGACTCAGGGAAACAAACTGAGGGTTACAGAAGGGAGGGGAATTGGGAGATGGGGTAATAGGGTGATGGGTATTAATGAGGGCACGTGTGGTGATGAGCACTGGCTGTTACGCGCAACTAACAAATCATTGAACATACATCAAAAACTAATGATATACTATATGTGGGCTAATTGAACATAATAAAAAGAAAGAAAGAAAGAGACAAACGGAGAGGAGCTTGTGAAAATTAGATCCACTTTAGTAACATAAATGAGGTTTAAACCAGCACTAGGTGATTTTTTTGAAATGGAGGGCTGACAGGGCCTTTAAAAAAACATTTTCCCTGTCAGCTGTGCAAACACACATGGAATGAGAGAGAATGTTTGACAAATGTTTTGCTGAGGTTCAAATGTGGTGATGTTTTTAGGTGTTTTCTTTGGTCCATTCAATTTCTCCAAGCACAGCCTTGGAGCATCTCCCATGGACCCTTAAAGCTTAGAGTAAACACTGTGAAAGTAACCATAACTCTCCTCATTTAACCTCCCGTTGCTTCGTCTTGAGGGCTTTGATACCAAAATTGTGTCTGCATCCTCCTCTACCTGTCACATTCTCTAGTAAACACAGGATTCAGCAAGGAGAGGGAGCTGGAGAGAGAGAGTGACTTTACTAATGTTTGCAGGAAGGTGGATCCCAGGTTCCTAAACAAGGTGTCAGGTGATAGATTGAGTCTTGAAGGATCAGCAGGAGTTGCCCAGGTGATCAAACTGGATGCAGTTATCCACAGCAAGGATGTGGAGCTTAGATCATTGCCACTGGAAGGGAGACATCTTGTGGTCCTCTCTAGAAATCGCATCTATTCCAGGAAAGCCGAGCATCCGTATCTGCCCTACTCTTCTTGTCCATAACCCTAAACCTGAGGAAAACACTTGCTTGTCTGTGTTCCCATCAGTATGCTCATTTATGTGCCAACCAATAAACAGGGTTAATAAGCATCTGTTTCATCCCTTTGACATCCTCACATATCACATCTCCACTCATGTTGTCTTTTAAGTGAAATTCCATAATTCTTCTATCATAAGCCCTGGAGAATCTCCATCCCCAGTGGGACACAGGTTCTTCTTGGAGTGATATTGCTTAGAGCTCGGGTGCAGTGGGATTGTTAGGTCCCTTCAGAAAGAGGGCTTGCTGCTCCATTGAGGGGAATCATTTACATGCCTCCAGCCTCGGTGTTTGATTGCCACCCCACCCCCACATTTCACAGTAATCTCCTTAACCCAAGACGGTAAGTAAATGATGCAATGCAAGTCAGATCATGCTGGAGACTCCATTTCTTTGCTGGTGGTTCTTTTTTGTACTGTTGTCTGGAGTGGTCTTTTCTTCAATTCCATTGCGACTTTCTCATCCTTCTCAGAGCTGAATTTGCCTGGCACCCGTTTCTCTCATGATCATCCCTTGACTGAGTCCTTCCACTGACTGATTCTTACATCAGGGTCATTCACTCAGAAACCTCTTGTTGAACTTGCCTTTTGTAGAGACCAAGGGCAGGCTGCCCCCAAATGTGCCGCTTTGGCTTGTGGATGATGTTCAATAAAATTGATTTAAGAAGCAATCAGTTTATAAGGACACTCAGACCATCTTCTGTTGCCTATGAAAGCAGGAAATAAATCTCCTCATATAAGTTACCCTTCCTCTATCAGGAGGTAGGTTTCCTTATCACAAGAGACAGAAAATGCCAAACCATAAAGGCTGTATAAACAATCCTTGTTACTTTTTACTAACTTACTACCCCAGATCAATTAGAATTCCTTTCTAATTATAGCCCCCAAAGTTAAGTTTTCTTTGTCCTGTCAATTCCTCAGTGATTTATTGTCTTTTTGTCTAAAAAGTATAAAAACTGCCTGTCTTGGTCTTCTCTTTAGGTCTCAATTTAATATTAGGTGCTGTTTATTATGCATATATTATAAAACTTTGTGTTTTCACTCTTGTTAAGCTCTCTTAAGTAAATTTAATTATCAGCTAAAAGACCTTGAAGGATAGAGGAAAAAATTTTCCTTCCCTTCAGTTTCATGTCAAGACAGTTTCTGGCACTGGGGAAATTTCAGTGAAGAAAATAAGCAATAATCTGTGCTGTGATTAAGCTTATATTTTATCAAGGGGAGAGAAGGATAAGTAAAATATGGAGGCAAAATCGTTGCTATATTAGAAAGCAGTAAGTGCCATGGAATAAGATTAAAGTCCATGGAGAAAAACTAAAGGGGTTGATGATTTTAAGTAGGGTGGACAGGAAAGGATTCACTGATGAGATAACCTTACAGTCCAGCTCTGAAGAGGGGAGGGAGAGAGGGTGAGGTGTCTAGGAGATGAGCATTTCTGGCGGAATTACTCCCCAGTGTCTGGCCAGACCATTCTCTTGGATATTATGTAAACAGGAATTGTTCTTAATAATTCTAGGGAACAATAACCCAGGAAACAACACAACTGTTCTGCTCTGTTGATCAACGTATGGAAAAACTATCACAAGACCCTGGGGAGTGACTGTTCATTTTTTTACCTTCTATTCACTCCTCATCCAGAAGCAATCTGGCTTCCACTCCAAGGATTTAGCTGAAGTTCCTAAGTTCTTACATTTTAATTTTAAAGCCAGTTTCAATTTTCAAAATATCATTAGATGTAGAAGTCATGTTTTCTTTCTTCCAGATGCTTATTAGCAATGTCTGCCCAAAAAACAGTTTCTTTAACTACTGAATGCAATTGTTTATGCTATATATTCTCTTCCTGATACACATGGGTCCATTTTGTTTGTACATTGATCAAACTATAAATCAGTGGGTTGACATTCTACCTAAATTGGTTTTCATATTTGATGAAATGACACAAAGTTCCTCAAGAAGAATATGGAAGTGAAAAATGCCATGGCATTTTGCAAAAAGTAGAATGCATGAAATAAAAGCAGCCTTATCTAGTATAAAAACCACTAATGGAACTGCATTCACTAAAACAGCTTAAAAATAGAGAACCAATAGCTTATAAGAGGACGTCCCCAAATTCTCCAGATCAGAAATAATGGTGACATTTAAATCATTGGCAAAAGAGAGCTTATTCACTAGGTGATGTTGGGTTATGTAGATCCATTTTTGAGCTCTCCATTATGTTCCACGTTATGGTTGTCTATTTCTGTGCCAACGCTAATCTGGATTGAGGTGAATTATTTTTCAGTAAGTTTCAGTATCAGAGCAAGTCACCATTCAGTGTTCTTTTTAATCTACTTGGCCATTTTCGGACGTGAATTCTTCCATATGAATGTTAAAATATTTTGTCTAGTTCTTACTATTGTTCCAAGGGGATCCAGCCTTAAAGTCCATTACATTTATATATCAGTTTTTGAAAGCTTGGCATCTGTATACTACTGTCCAGAGACATGGTATGTATCTTACTTATTAGATTTGTTCTTAGGTATTTTATGATTTTGTTACTTTTGCAAATGGGGTATCTTTACTCATGTACAAATCTCGCTGGCTCTCCCATACAGCATATAAACTGTTGTATTCGTATCAATGCAGCAAGTATCCGGCCACCTACGAAGTATCTCATCTTATTATTTTAGTACTTCCAGTGGTACTTGGTGAGCATGTCTCATGTCTCCTGGTGAAAGAATTGCACTGTCTGCAAATGAAAGTATTTTATCTCCTTGGAAATATTTATGATCATTTCATCTTCTTATTTTAAGGTGACACATAGGACTTACAATCAATGTTAACTAACAATGAATAGATCAGGCATTTTTGTTTCCCTGATTTTCATGGAAGTATCTTTCACACTCATTATTTTGAAGTGATGTTTGCTGTTGACTTTGAAAATGGCTTTTTTTTGTTCTAAATGGTTTTATTCTTTCTTTACCTAGAATTTTTACTAAGAGTTATTACCAGATTTTATCAAATAACTTTATTCATGTAACTATGAGGTTTTCTCTATTCATTTGCTGAGGTAATAATAATAATGTTAATGCAATAATTTTTGATGTTCTTTCTGGTAACCCCTAGATGTGCTTAACCCTTGAAAGTAAGAGTCCTCTCTGGCTTTCATCTTTCTGATATGCAGAGGAGAAATTTTACTATATATGCAGACATGTTTACATACTGCAGTGCCTCCAGGGACTGCTGAGGGGACTCCAACTCTTCCAGGGGTCCTGGGAGGGAAAAAGATTTTAATAATAACATTAAGATTTCTTTTTTTTTAAAGATTTTATTTATTTATTTGACAGAGATAGACAGCCAGCGAGAGAAGGAACACAAGCAGGGGAAGTTGGAGAGGAAGAAGCAGGCTCATAGTGGAGGAGCCTGATGTGGGGCTCGATCCCATAACGCCGGGATCACGCCCTGAGCCGAAGGCAGACGCTTAACCGCTGTGCCACCCAGGCGCCCCAGCATTAAGATTTCTTAATTACTCTCAGATTACTCTCATTCTCTCACAAATGTACAGTGGAATTTTTCAAAGGCTATATGACGTGTGATGTTGCAACATATAAGACTGAAACAGCACACATTGCATGGTACGCTGGGTGTTATATGCAAATAATGAATCATGGAACATTACATCAAAAACTAAGGATATACTGTATGGTGACTAACATAACACAATAAAAAATTACTATGAAAAAATAAATACCATATGTCATAATTAAAAACAAACAAACAAACAAAAGAAACAAATACGTAACACCAGTTGTCTTCCATTGAGTCAGACATTGAGACTTGGAAAAACCTAAAAACTCTACTCTTCTCAGTGAGAAAGAAACCCTTTGAGTAGAGACCCAAGAGGTGAGAGAAACTGGAGAGAGAGGAAAACAGGATTTAAGAATTGCCGCACACTGCATATGCCTATATGTTAAAAATGCAATAAAAAATAATACTTTGAGAACCATTATTCAGTTGGAGGACTGTGCATTTTTGGAAAATACTGCTCAGAGATAGGGCCAAGTGGCAAATCTATTCCATTTGGTTGCAGAAGTCATTTCGGAGACTCTGATCTTCTCCCTTTACCTTCAAAACAAACATATATCTTTAATTTTCTTCTATATCTATATCTTTATTTTTCATTATTTCAGTGGATTAAAAAATAATGGCTTATTATTAGTATATCTCAGTGCAATGGAGTTGGCCAGGACAGGAGAGATGCTCCTTAATGTGCTGGAAGTTGAGGGGGCTGGTGTAGGGCTGGGGGCGGGGGGTGCAGGGAGTGTTCCCACGGAGTATGGGCAATGAATGGGCCTGTTTGTGGAGGATTTAAAAATGACAACAAAATGAAATAAAGTATTTCAACAAAATGAAAAAAATCAACTGCTTTGATCACCATGAGCTAGTTTTTCTAGACAATATCATAGATAACATGCCCCTCCTTCCTGGATATTTTTAAAAAATTGTTACATTGACCTGGAGCAGGGTGCTCCCAGTGGCCTGTCCATGACACATCCTGACCACATCCAGTCATTCAGGAGCCCAGGCTTCTCCCATTGAGTGGTTCAGCAACTCGAAGGGACTTGGGGCTCTACTGGATCTTTACATTCTGTGGCAAGCATTCTGGAAAAGTCAAAATAATGAGGACATTAAAAAGAGCATTGGTTGTTGACAAAACCGAAAGACAACCAACACAATAAGAGAAGATATTTGCAAATGACATATCAGATAAAGGGCTAGTATCCAAAATTTATAAAGAACTTATCAAACTCAACACCCAAAGAACAAATAATCCAATCAAAAAATGGGCAGAAGACATGAACAGACATTTCTCCAAAGAGGGCAGCCAAATACCCCTCTCAAAATCAATAAAACTAGGTCAACTCCCCGAATGTAATAGTGAAACTTGCAAATCTCAGAGACAAAGAGAAAGTCCTGAAAGCAGCTCAGGACAAGAGGTCTGTAACCTACAAGGGTAAAACATTAGATTGTCAGAAGACCTATCCATGGAGACCTGGAAGGCCAAAAATAACTGACAAGATATATTCAAGGTGATAAAGAAGAAAAATATGCAGCCCTGAATACTTTATCCAGCTAGGATGTCATTCAAAATAGATGGAGTGATAAAAAGCTTCCAGGAAAAACAGCAACTAAAAGAATTTGTGATCACCAAACCAGCCCTACAAGAAATATTAAAAGGGGTCCTCTAAGCAAAGAGAGAGCCCAAAAGTAACATAGACGAGAAATGAACAGAGATAATATACAGTAACAGTCACTTTACAAGCAATACAGTGGCACTAAATTTGTATCTTTCAATAGTTACTCTGAATGTAAATGGGCTAAATGGCCCAATCGAAAGACACAGGGTATCAGATTGGATTAAAAAAAAAAAAAAAAGCAAGATCCATGGATATGTTGTCTGCAAGAGACTCATTTTAGACCCAACTCTATTGTCAACTAATCTTCAACAAAGCATGAAAGGATAGCCAATTGGAAAAAGAGAGTCTCTTCAAAAAATGGTGTTGAGAAAATTGGACAGCCACATGCAGAAGGATGAAACTGGTCCATTTCCTTATACCATACACAAAAATAGACTCAGAATGGATGAAAGACCTCAATATGAGACAGGAATCCATCAAAATCCTAGTGGAGAATACAGGCAGCAACCTCTTTGACTTTGGCCACAGAAACTTCTTGCTAGATACATCTCCAAAGGCAAGGGAAACAAAGGCAAAAAAAGAGCTATTGGATCTGGATTGAGATAAAAAGCTTCTACACAGCAAAGGAAATAGTCTGCAAAACCAAAAGACAACCAACAGAATGGGAGAAGATACTTGCAACCGACATATCAGATAAAGGGCTAGTATCCAAAATCTATAAAGAACTTATCAAACTCAACACCCAAAGAAAAATAATCCAATCAAGAAATGGGCAGAAGAGATGGACAGACATTTCTCCAAAGAAGACATACAGATGGCCAACAGACACATGAAGGTGCTCAATATCACTCAGCATCAGGTAAATACAAATCAAAACCACAATGAGATACCACCTCACACCAGTCAGAATGGCTAAAATTAACAAATCGGGAAATAACAGATGTTGGCGAGGATGTGGAGAAAGGGGAACCCTCTCACACTGTTGGTGGGAATGCAAACTGTGTAGCCACTCTGGAAAACAGTATGGAGTTTCCTCAAAAAGTTGAAAATAGAGCTACCCTGTGACCCAGAAATTACAATACTGGGTTATTACCCCAAAGATACAAATGTAGTGATCCAAAGGGGCACATGCACCCCAATGCTCATAACAGCACTGTCCACAATAGCCAAACTTTGGAATGAGCCCCAATGTCCATCAACAGATGAATGGATAAAGAAGATGTGGAATATATGCCATGGAATATTATTCAGACATCAAAAAAAAAAAAAGAAATCTTGCCATTTGCAACAAACATGGATGGAACTAGAGGGTATTATGCTAAGGGAAATAAGTCAATCAGAGAAAGTCAATTTACGTATGATCTCACTCATATGTGGAATTTAAGAAACAAGGCAGAGGATCATAGGGGAAGAGAGGAGAAAATGAAACAAGATGAAACCAGAGAGGGAGACAAACCATAAGAGACTCTCAATCATAAGAAACAAATTGAGGGTTGCTGGAGGGGAGGGTGGTGGAAGGATGGGGTAACTGGGTGATGGACACTGGGGAGGGTATTGTTGTAATGAGCACTGGGTAATATATAAGACTGATAAGTCACAGACCTGCACCCCTGAAACAAATAACACATTATATGTTAATTAATTGAATATAAATTTAAAAATAAAATAAAATTGCATTTAAAAAAGAGCATTGGTTGTCAGGGATTTGGGGAGAGAAGGGGACCAATAGATAGAGCTCAGATGATTTTAAGGGCAGTGAAACTATCCGATACTATAAGAAGGGGTGCACATCACATGGATTTCACAAAAGGCATATAGACTGTAACACACCAAGAACAAACCCTAATGTAAACTATGTACTTTGGGTGATAAGGATGTGTCCACAGAGGTTCATCCTCTGTAACTAATGTACCATCTAGTGGGGGATGTTGATAGTGGGGGAGGCTGCGTGTGTGAGTAGGAGATATGTAGGAACTCTCTGCACTTTTTCTCAATTATACCGTGAACCTGAAACTACTCTAAAAAAAAACTGTAGTAAAGACAAAAAAGAAGGAAAACTCATTGTTGAGAATATTCTCTTGGACACCATAAAAATCAAATAATCCAATTAAAAAATGGGCAGAAGACATCCAGATGGCCAACAGACACATGAAAAGATGCTCAACATCACTCATCATCAGGGACATGAATGAAGAAGCTCTATTCATCACAACCCATCTTTGCCTCAGGAATACAGTTTTTTACTTTGTAGCCGGAAATAATTTCAAAGTTACAGAAATGGATGGAACTAGGGTGTATTGTGCTAAATAAAATAAGTCAACTGGAGAAAAATGCCATCTGATTTCACTCATATGTAGAATTTAAGAAACAAAACGATGAACACAAGGCAGAGAAGGAAAAATTAATTAAGATAAACACAGAGAGGGAGACAAACCATAAGAGACTCTGAACTATAAAGAACAAACTGAGGGTTGCGGGAGGGGCGGTGGGTGGGGGATGGGCTAAATGGGGGATGGGCATTAAGGAGGGCACTCGTGATGCGCACTGTTACATGGAAGTGATGAATCTCTAAATTCTACTCCTGAAACAAATACTACATTATATGTTAACTATCTTGAATTTAAATAAAATCTTGGAAGAAAAAAACAGAAACCCCCCACAAAGTTACAGAAATGATGCAGTGATATGTGTAGTAGAACACCTGTATACCTTTGCTCATAGGCACTTTTGCTGATGTGCTACTCCATTTACCTTACTATACAATCTCCTTTATTTTCTCCCAGTTCTAGAGCCAGTACTGTTAGGTCTGATTTCAGACTTCTGGCCGCCAGAATGAGGAGACAAGACATTTCTGTTGTTCAAGGCACCCGGGTAATAGTACGTTGTTATGGCGGCCCTGAATCACCAGTCTTGGCAATGAGTTTTTGGATCTGACTCCAAAAATAAAGACAACAAAAGCAAAAATAAGCAGGTGGGACCACATCAAACTAAAAACTTCTGCCTAGCAAAGGAAATCATTAACAAAAGGAAAGGCAACCTGCTGAATGGGAGAAAATATTTGCAAATCACATATCTGATAAGAGATTTCATATCTAGGATATATAGTGAACTCCTACAACTCAGTGACAAAAAAACAAAATAACTTAATTAAAAAATGGACAGAAGAGGGGCGCCTGGGTGGCTCTGTCGTTAAGTGTCTGCCTTCGGCTTAGGGTGGGATCCCAGCGTCCTGGGATCGAGCCCTGCATCAGGCTCCCTGCTCCACTGGGAGCTTGTTTCTTCCTCTACCACTCCCCCTGCTTGTGTTCCCTCTCTCGCTGTGTCTATGTCAAATAAATAAAATCTTTTTTTAAAAAATGGGCAGAAGACCTGAATAGACTTTTTTTTTTCCCTGAGGAAGGCATCCAGATGGCCAACAGGATGAAAAGATGCTCAACACCACTCATCATCAGGGCAATGCACATCAAAACCACAATGATTTATCACCTCACACCTATTAGGATGGCTACTATCAAAAAGACAAGAAACAACAAGTGTTGGCGAGGATGTAGAGAAAAGGGGACCCTTGTGCACTGTTGGTGGGAATGTAAATTGGTGCAGCTCCTGTGGAAAACGGTATGGAAGTTCTTCAGAAACTTACAGGAAGAGTCACCATGTGACACAAATTTCCCACTTCTGGGTATTTGTTCAAGGAAAATGAAAACGCTGACTTGAAAAGCTATGTACATCCTTGTGTTCACTGCAGCATTCGCAGCGTTATTTACAGCAGTCAGGATCTAAAACCACCTAAGGGTCTGTCAATGGATGAATGGATCAAGAAATTGTGAGAGGTCTCTATCTATCTATTTCACGTATATATATGGAATAAAAAGGAATGAAATCTTGCCATCTGCAACAACATGGATGGATCTTTTTTTTTTTTTTAGTTTATTTATTTATTTGACAGAGCGAGAGAGAGCACAAACAGGGGGAGCAGCAGAGGGAGAAGCAGGCTCTCCACTGAGCAGGGTGTCTGATGTGGGGCTCAGTCCCAGGACCCTGGGATCACGACCTGAGCCGAAGGCAGACGCTTAATTAACTGAGCCACCCAGGTGCCCCAACATGGATGGATGCTAAGTGAAATAAGTCATAAGTCAGACAGAAAAAGACAAATACTATATGATTTCACTTACCCGTGAATCTAAAAAACAAACAAACAACAACAACAAAACACGCTCGTAGGATAGAGAACAGATTGGTAGAGGCAAGGGAAGGAGGTTGAAGGAAAAGGTGAAGGGTGTCCAAAGGTACTAACTTCCAGTTATAAAATAAATATGTCATGGGGAAGTAATGTACAGCGTGCTAACTGGCTAATAATCCGGTATTACATATTTGAAAATTGCTAAGAGAGTAGATCTTAAAAGTTCTCGCCACAAGAAGAGAAGTTTTGTAACTGTGTATGGTGACATGTTAACTAGATTGTGGTGGTCATTTTGCAATACGTACAAATCCAGAATCACTATATTGTCCGCTGAAACTAATATAATGTTAAATGTCAATTATACCTCAATTTAAAAAAATGAAATACTGATACATGCTATGACATGGATGAGTCTGGAAAACACGCCAAGTGAAAGAAGTTGGACACAAGAGACCATATAGTGTATGATTCCGTTTATATGAAATATCTGGATAGGAGACATCATAGAGACAGAAAGCAAATTAGTGGTTGCCAGAGCTTGTGGGGAGACTGATACGGGTATGAGGTTTCTTTTGGGGGCAATGAAAATGTTCTGAAACCAGAGATGGGTGATGGTTGCACAGCATTTTGAATTCACTAAAAGTCACTGAATTGCACAATTGAAATGGGTGAATTGTGGGCCACCTGGCTGGCTCAGTAAGTAGAACATGGGACTCTTGATCTCAGGATCATGAGTTCAAGCCCCACACTGGGCATAGAGCTTACTTTTTAAAAAATGGGTGAATTGTGTGGTGTGTGATCTGTATTCCCCAAAAGCTGTTAGGAAGGAAGGAAGGAAGGAAGGAAGGAAGGAAGGAAGGAAGGGAGGGAGGGAGGGAGGGAGGAAGGAAGGAAGGAAGGAAGGAAGGAAGGAAGGAAGGAAGGAAGGAAGGAAGGGAGAAAGAAAGAAAGAAGAAGAGGGAAATCACAAAGAAGGGGGAGGACTAGATTTGCTACATGCCAGAACAAGTGAGGCTGGGCAGAGCCGGGATGCAGCCATGGGATGGCCTTCTTAGGGTGTGCCCCTGGTGATGGCGTCATCAAATGCTCACGGCCGCCCCACTGGATTTCATGGGCACTGGATTCTCATGCTCACCATGGCTGCCATGAATAATCATGATTGCTCTGGAATGTTCTTGTCATTCCCTGAGAATTGAAAGTCTTGGACGAGAGCATGCCGTTGGCAAATCTGGGCCACCTGCCTCATGTCTAACTAAGCACTCTACGTCAGAGAGTGGGAAACATGAGTCTGTCACCCCTCAGCTTCCAAAAGGGGAGGGTGGGGTGGGACTTGTCACCCACCTGTGTTCAGATTCCTATCAAATAGGAAGGGTCCAGAGGCTGAGAAGCCAACAAGTGACAATTATTGGTTGCATGTGGATGGCCCTACTGAGACCTGGAAGTGCCCCAAACCCAGAAAGCAGGAGCCCCCACTCCTCAGATTACAGATCCATAAACATTGAATGAGCAAATTCCTTGATGCTGAGCTCTATAGAAAGCATGGTGATGGGATTTCATTTAATTCTCACTGTAAGAGCTCTATTCTTACACCCACCCTACAGATAAGGTCCACAGAGGCTGCGGGGGGTAAGGAACCACTCCTACATCCTTCACCCAATCCGCTGTGCAGGTCAGAACCCCTGTACACACATGTGCTGCTCCCCACCTCACCTATCTAACACCCTCCAATGCATCCTTCAAGCTTCCACTCAAGTAAGCTCCCCAAAGCATGCCTTGATTTACACAGGTTGAGGGGGATAGAACACAGGAGGTAGGAATGGCCAACCTCACCTTTGTGCCCCCACTGAAACCTACAACTTGCCCAGGGTTTTGCACACACTGTATGACCTTGGACAAGTGACGAACGTTTTCAGTCTCACTTTCCATAAGCGTAAGAGGAAGATGAAAATAAGACGAGCCCCAACTTGGACAGCAGATGTGACTGAAGAACAGAGCCAAGGCCAAGTGCCTTGCACTGTGCCTCACACAGAGTAGGGGCTTTATTATCCATACTCCTACACTATTCCCCAGGAAGAGTTAGGTGGGATGGATGACAAACCCCATATCCTTGGCCCCGACAGAGTGAGTTTACTGGATGAGTTATTGCCACGTTGTGTTCTCTGCCTGAGTCACTCTTCTTGATCTATTGCAGCAAAACACGAGACACACCTGGTGAAGGGACAGCAGTTCCACAGAGAATGCGCTTCCCACCGGAGCTCGTAGGGCTGTCCTAGTGCTCCCTCAAGAGCCACCATCTTCACCTGGGCCCACTTGCCTGCCAACTTTTCTTGGCTCCTCTCAATAAAAACACTGTAACTGCTTTCTTGGCAAGGCTCTTCCCTGCTGGGGTCTCCTACAGAGGTGAGGGCTGGGTGCTGTGGGTGGAAGAAGGTGGCCTGGTGGCTGAAATAATCAGGGGTACTGGGGTAAGAGGGAGAGGATTGGGGACCCACAAGTTGTCCATCCAGGGAAGATGGTAGGCACCTAGATCAAGCCAGGACTGCCCAAGTGGCTATGAAGTTGGGTCCTTTTTAGCCCTGAAGGGATCTCTGATGAAATGCTGACCGGATGAAGCTACCATCACTGCCTGACCTTGTAATTCCCTGCGTCGCCTCAAACCTCTCTCCCTCAGACACAGTGCCTGCTGTCAACCACTTTAGTCCAGTGGCATCACAAACACGCAAATAACATCATGACAAGGTCCCTGGGGCAAGAGCCTTCTAAGCTGGCATCTGTTTCCCTGTCGTTCCTGCAGGGCTGACTGCACCCTCCTGCCCCTGCTGCTGCCCCAGCCCCTCACAAGGCTTCTGAGCTCGAGCAGCTATAGGCGCCCTCACAGGTGATCCAATGCTTGTTTCGTTACAGGATCCCAGGGATCTCAGGGGCACGTGTGATAGGAGCCCCTCAGAGGGCCCCTGCCTCTGCTATTCTCAAGTTGCAATTCAGAGACACAAATACACTCCTCAAGTTCCCCTGCTGTGATTCTGGGCCCGGATTCCCCATCCCCAAAGACGCCTTCAGGCCAGAGGCAGAGCTGGCAGGAACAACAGACATCCACAGAAACATCAAACTGGGGGCCTCAGAGGGGAGGGGGGTGGGGGAATGGGACAGGCTGGTGATGGGTAGTAAGGAGGGCACGTATTGCATGGTGCACTGGGTGTTATACGCAACTAATGAATCATCGAACTTTGCATCAGAAACCAGGGATGTACTGTATGGTGACTAACATAATATAATAAAAAAAACATTAAAATAAAAAAAATAATAAAGTCTTTCTACTAAATGTATAACCAAAAAAAAAAAAAAAGAAAGAAACATCAAAGTGCTCATGGGTCATTGACTCCTCTTCCCTGACATGTAATCCCAGAGAGGTTATCCTGAAATTAATCTGATATGATCAACTTTCCTATACCTTAATAGCAGAGGAATGGAGAATATTTAAAGAGCAAAGTAATGTAGGCAGGCGTGTGTGTGTCTGTGCGTCTGTGTGTGTGTGTGTGTATGCACACACATATGTGTTATCTGTGGGCAAATATTAAAGGTCCATGAATTTAGAGACCTAACTCTGAATGAAAGCATTGGCCTTCACATCCACTTTTTCAGGCTTAATAAATTGCAATTAAGGCAAGTACCAAAGGAAGGTATGACTATTTTTAAAGTTCCCAATTTCAAGAAAATTAGTTCACTTCCTCTTTCCAGCATGCAAGGCAGATTTCCTTGGTTGAGAATGTTCAAAAGAATTGGGCAGGAGTGGGGATTTGGCTAGGGTTGAACATGTAAGTTACGGGCTACTTGGTTGGGGGCAACTGAGGTTGCATTTCTCATTGAGGAATACAAAACCTCAGGTCTAGAGTAACTCAGCTTTCTACGGTTCTGGGTGCTGCTATCCAGCTCTGTAGACATCCAAGCAAACCTGAGAATTAAGCTCCAAGTGGCTCAGACAAGAAAAAACTGAAGATCTGGGTAGAGATTGCAAACCTCTGTAATACAGGTCATGGCCAACTTCCCTTCTCATGCCTGCTCTTCCTTCTTTCCTAAACCTTCTGGAGGAATGTTTGCATCATGGAAGCCCAGAAGCAGCAGAAGCTGCCAGGGCTCTTGCCCAAGCCGATTCACCATTGCTCAGCAGACCAAGCTGCAGGGGGGTGTCAGTGGCACATGGATCTTTGCAGCATAGAGACTGAGGCCTGGGCTGTGAAGAAGCCCAGATGGAACCAGAAAGAAGCTGTACCTGGGTCTACCTGAGGCAGACAGGGAAAACCTCATGGGACAGGCAACTAGCTGGGGCCCAACAAGAGGAAGAGTACTAGGTAGACAATGGGTGGGGTGAGGGGTAAGGTTGGCTGGGCAGGTGCTACTGAAGCAAGAGTCTACATGAACATGTTTCATTCATCCTCACTCTGACCACGTGGTGAAGACCATTCCTAGTACTATTCCCGGGAATATGAAAGGATAGGTTATTTCCATTATCCCAATCATGGGGAGAGCAGGGGAGAGATGCTGAATAATAGTGACTTTTAAAGATGAAAAGGTTTTCAATTTTGATTGACTTTTACCTTTATACCAATCCAACATAGACTTTTTCTTTTACAGTTCATACTTGTTACATCAAGTGTAAGAAATTGGTACCAAATACAGACACTAAGATTTTGTCCGGTTTTCTTCTGGGAGTTGTACATTTAGGCCTATGATCTATCATGAATTAAATCTGATACATGGTGTGAGGAAGCACTGCAGATTTTTTTTTAACATATCCAATTGCTCCAAGACAATTTGTTGAAAAGATTATCCTTCCCACACTGAATTGCCTTTCCACCTTTGTCAAAAACCAAGTGATTATATGTACGTAGTTCTGTTTCTGGACTCTATAGTTCCACTGATCTGTCCATCCTTACACTAATACCATACCATTCTTACCACTGTAACCTCATTTCTCATAAACTTCTGCAAAAAAAAAAAAAAAAGCCTATTTGCACTTTGAGATTGCATTGCATTAAATCTGTAGATCAAACTGGAGGAAACTGACATCTTAAGAAAATTGTTTCCAATCCATGAACAATATGTATGTCCCATTTAGGTCTCCATTAACTGCTCTCAGAAATGTTTTGTTTTAATGTAAGATCTTTCACATCTCTTGTCAAATTTATTCCTAAGATTTTGTTAATTCCTGATATTGTCATAAATTGCAAAGTCTCTTAATATTGATTTCTGATTGTGCAAGGTAAGTATATAGAAATACATGTGATTGATTCAGTAAATGTTTTAAAACATCATTAATTTTGTTTTTATATTATGAAAAATATTTGCAAAAATACTACTACATAGTTTAGAAAAAATGTTTGACAATAGACTCACTGTACTTCTTATTTTGTAATATGCTTTTTCCTTTTCAAATACCTAGGATATCTTTTCGTGTTGATTTATACAGACTTCTGTGTGATATTTCATTCTGTTTATTGCACTTTGCTTATCTGAGCTTCCACTGAATGCGCCATATGAACTGTTTCCAATTAAAATGTTAAACTTAAAAGAAATACATGTGATTTTGTATATTGATTTTGTATCCTACAACCACGCTAAACTCCCTTATTAATCCTGGTAGACACTACCAGATTTTCCACAAATCATCTCTGAATATAGCTGTAATCCTTTCTCTCTCCTGCCTTTTTTCCATCCTATTGCACTGGCTAGAACCTCCAGTAAAATGTTCAGAAGTAATGACAGTGGGGGCGCCAGGGTGGCGCAGTTGTTAAGCGTCTGCCTTCGGCTCAGGGCGTGATCCCGGCGTTCTGGGATGGGCGTTCTGGGATGGGCGTTCTGGGATCGAGCCCCGCATCAGGCTCCCCCGCTGGGAGCCTGCTTCTTCCTCTCCCACTCCCCCTGCTTGTGCTCCCTCTCTCGCTGGCTGTCTCTGTCAAATAAATAAAATAAAATCTTAAAAAAAAAAAAGAAGTAGTAATGACAGTGGACATCTTTGCATTGGACCTGTTAGGAAGACATTCACCATGATATTTGCTGAAGGATTTTTTTTTTTTTTTTGTAGATGTTGTTTATCAAACCGAGGAAATTCCTTTTAGAGTCTAATTTGCATGCTATAATTCATTCACTCATTTATTTTTTGATACTTATTTAAGTCATATTATTGGCCATACCTTCAGCTTGGTGGGAGAAGCAAAGTTAAATATGAGACCAAAAAAATTCTAATTTGCTTAGTTAGAGCTTTTATCACAACTTAGCGTTATCAAATGCACTTTCTGCATCTACTAATCACATGGTTTTCCTCCTGCATTAATATGGCAAACTACATTAGTTGACTTTCAAGTGTTAGACCTACTTTGCATTCTCGGGATAAACTCTATTTAGTTAAGATGTATTATCCTCTTTATAGAACTTGTTGGATTTAATTTACCATAATTTTGTTAAGAATTTTTGTGTTGAGGTTTATGAGGGATAGGCGTCTAATTTTCCCTTCTTGCAGTGTCTTTGTTTGGTTTTGGGATCAGGGCAATGTTGGCCTCATTGATGGAGGGGTAAAGCATTCTTTCCTCTTTAATTTCGAAAGAGGTTCCGTAGAATCAGTAGCATATCTTTCTTGAATGTGTGGTTGCACTTACGACTAAAGTGATCTAGGCCTAGGGTATTCTTTGTGAGATTTTATTTTATTTTATTAAGATTTTATTTATTTATTAGAGAGAGAGAGAGAACATGAATGCAGGGGAGGGGAGAGGGAGGGCAAAGCATACTTCCCACTAAGCAGGAAGCCCAATGTGGGGCTCGATCCCAGGACCCCAGAATCATGACCTGAGCTGAAGGCAGCCGTTCAACAGACTGAGCCACCCAGGCGCCCTTTTTTGTGAGATTTTAAATAACAATTTCAATTTTTTTCATAATTAGGACTATTAAGATTTTCTATTTCTTCTTGAGTGAACTAAGTTAATTTGGATCTTCCAAGGAATTTATGTTCATCTAAATTGTCCAATTTATTATAAGTAGCTCATAATATTCTGTTGGTTTAATATCTACAGAATCTATAGTGGTTGTACCTCTCTCATTCCTGACACTGGCCATTTGTTTCTTCTCTCTTTTTCTCCCGATCAATCTAGTTAGAGGTTTATAAATTTTTTTTTTTTGAGCTTCTCAAAGACTCAGCTTTTGGTTTAGTTAAAATTTCTCTATTATTTTTCTCTCTCCAATGTCATAGATTTCTGCTCTACCTTCGTAATTTCCCTTCTTCTGTGTACACTTTTATTTGCTCTTCTTTTTCTAATTTCTTAAAGTGGAAGCTAAAGTCATTGGTTCAACACCCTTTATCTAACACAGACACTTTAGTGCTATGAATGTCCCTCTACATACTGCTTTAGTTGCATCACAAGATACAAGGTCAACACACAAAAATCAGTTCTATTTCTATATACCAGCAATGAACAACTGGGAACCAAAATTAGAAAAACAATACCATTTAAGAAAATAAAATACTTAGTTATAAGTCCAACAAAACTTGTACAGGATCTGTAAGCTGAGACTATGAAATGCTAATGACAGAAGCCACAGATGCAAATAAATGGAGAGACAAGACATGTGTCTGTTTAGAAGACTCACTAACATATGTGAATTCTCCCCCAACTTATCTACAGATTTAATGTAATTCCAATCAAAATCCCAGCAACGCTTTTGTATAAATAAGCTAGTTCTAAAATTTATATGGAGAGGCAAAATTGATGGAAAAGTCAAAATAATTTTGAAAAGAAAGAATAAAGTTAGAGGAATCACACTAACAGATTTTTAAGATGGATACAAGCTACAGGAACTTTGATGATGTGGTACTGGAAATAGGAGACTCACAGATCAATGGAAGAGAATGTAAAGTCCAAAGATAGACCCATACAAATATGGCTAATTGATTCTTGACAAAGATGCAGAAAAAAGTCAGTGGAAAACAAACAACAGCCTTTTCAACAAATGGTCCTGGAACAACTGGACATAAAACCATATGCCCCCCAAAACCAAATAAATCAAAAACAAACCTCACACCTTGAAAAAATTAACTCAAAAGTCGATTACAAACCCAAATGTAATATTTGTAAAACTATAAAACACTTAAAAGAAAATATAAGAGGAAGGCTTTGAGAACTGGGGCTAGACCAAGAGGTCTTAGACGTGACACCAAACAGTACAGTCCATAAAAGAAAAAAATTCATCAATTCTGGGCAAAAACACGCTCGCCAATGGACCCCACACAACAGTTTCTAGTCCAAGAGCATATGGAACCAATTTGAATTGTGCACCACATTTGAATAAACCATTAACTTTTTCTTTTAAACAGGTGGATTCCTCTAAACTTCAGTCTATTGTGTATGTTTGCTATTTCCTCATTTTCGAGCACTCTTGAATTTAGCCTTCATTTTGTCCTAAAGCAGGGGTCAGCAAACTTTCGGTAAAGGGTCACGGTATTTTCAGCTTGGTAGGCCATCAGGCCTCTGTCACAACTACTTAACTCTGCCCTCGGCAGAACAGCCAGAGACAGCAGGCATTTGTTTCTACTGGGTAGGTTCCAGTAAAACTTTACAAGGGTTTCATTTGGCCCCTGAGGCCATACTTCGCCAACCCCTGTTCTAGGGCCTGGAGCAGCAGATGAGAAGGAGCCGGCCACTGCACACTTAGAACACAGCAGGCAGCTATGGGGCAGGACCAGGGCCAGCTTCCACTGACGCGAAGCATTCAATGAGCGGCTGCCTGGATTTGCTGGAGAAACATCTCAACTGCTTGCAAGCACTGTCCCAACGTGGTTTCAGGAGATATCTTTCTAATCAGAGCTCCTGCTTTAGCAGTGTGCACACCTTGTCAAGTCCTTTGACCATCCGTGCAGCAAGGGTGGAGCCTGTGGGGCTGAGGGGCTGTTCTAGGTGGCAGAGCTGTGTCAAGGGCCCAGTCCTCCCGACCTCAATCTCCTGTCTTCCCCACAGAACAAGCCCCCCTTTACAAACAGGGAGCTCCCCAGAAAATCAGAAAGTAGCTTCACCTGCCCCATCGTGCAAGTAATTGCTTTGTGTCTCAGCACTGCCCAAGGACAGAATCAGAATCACCCACTGCATCAGCATCTTGACGTGAGACCCAGGTGACCTGGAAGCACACCTCAGGAAAAGGAAAAGTCCCTTGGTCCCCCCGCCCATCGGTGGCCTGAGACACGCGGCTGCAGGGCCAGGGTCCAGGGCATTCTTCCAAGGCCCCCTATCTCCACGATACCCACAGCAGGCTTGAAGGAACAGACTTTATTAATCTAGAGCTCGAACACTAGAGGCTAAAATTCAGCTGAATCATAAGAATCTATTTACAGAGTGCTGTCTGCAGGCCAGGTGGGGCTGGGCTGGTTCTCCCCCAACCACCCACCGAGTGTAGCCTCCAAACGGGCCTGGGCCACGTTCTACCTGCAGCACACAGAGGACATTTATATACACACGGCAAACCCCCAGAGCCAGAACACCGGGCAGGCTGGCACCAGACCGACAGAGGGGCGGACAGACAGACACACAGGGGCTGAGACCGCTGAGCAAGCCCAGGGGCTTCAGTACTTCTTCAGGCTGTAGGCCAGGCTGCCGGGGACCCTGGCGCCCAGCAGGGGCGGCGAGTTCCAGACCGCAGAGCTGGTGCGTTTGTGGTAGCGGGGCTTACTCTTCTTGAAGATGTCCTCCAGGTCCAGTGGGAGAATGGTTCCAAAGAGTTCCAGCAGGTTCGGGGGGTGGTAGTACTGGTGGATGATGGCATGGCTTAGCTGAGTGCCTGCGGGGGACACGGAGGGTCAGGTCACTGCCTTGGGGCACCTCCTGAGCCTCCCCATCCCCCGGCCCCTTGTCACCCTCTCCACCCCAGCATGCCCCCACCTCTGCCACATCAGCTCCTCTCTCGGAGCCCTCTTCCCAGAAAGTGATCTTACTGCCTGTCCCCATGGCCATGCTCTGGCACAGGTCCTCAGGGGCTCACAGGGGCCGGGCCCTGCGGGGGGCCCTCCCTGTAGGACCTCATTATCCCCACAACCGCCAGGGAGGCAGCTCCTTTATTCTCCTCACTTTATAACAGTGAGATGGGCCCAAAGGCACACGGCTAGTGACCGGGGGAGCTGGGCTCTGGAGACCGGCCTAGCTCTAGAACGGAAGCATCCGTGGCCGTCCCTGACTGCTGTGGTCGGCTGTTTCTTTCCCCAGCCCCCAGGTCCCACGGCGCAGGGTCTTACTGAGGGGGCCTCTGGGGGGTCAGGAGGTGGAACCTCTGCCTGGCACTTACAAACACTAACTCACTTCGTCCTAAATAACCCTTCTCAGATGGTATCACCCCCATTTCACAGATGAGAAAACTGAGCCAGTGTAAGTAAGCTGGTGAAGGTCAACCCCCATTAGGTGGCTCTGCCAGCGATCTGGCTTCTTGGCCATGCGGACCCCTGCCTGCTGCCACCTGCCAAATGACCTGATATCAGAAGTGAAGGAGACTAAACCAGATTCTGGCTAATGTGGAGTTTAAATGAGGTGACACCAAAGCAACGTGTCTTCTGTAGAGAGCTGACCCCCTATGGGGCTCTGGGCCCTTCTCTCTGGGGAGTAAGACTGCATCCCACCCTGACTCCCAGCTCAGCACACTCTTATAAAGTGCCCACTGTATGCACAGGCCCCGCCCCTTTCCCAGGAGGCCTTGCACCCCCGGTTGGCGGTGGTCTGGTCACCCTCACCTGCACTCCTGTTTAAACACTGGGGCTTGTAAAGTCGGGGGTCAAACCCTGCTCAAGCACCCCTGCCTCAGGCCTTCCCCAGCTGCCTGGAACCCCCAGCTCTAGCTCTTGGTGCGCTAAAACCTCTTGGCGGTATTCCCACCCTAAGCCGCTTATTTGGGTCCAACTCTCAGCTGGCCCATTGGGTGGGGCTCCAAGGAGGGGCACAGAGCCTGAGCTGGAACACCCAGCACCGTGCCCGCCTGCAGCCTTAACCCATTTGTTGAGGACAGCGGTGCCCAACACTGGCCACAGAGTGCCCACCGTTCCCTGGGCACATCCCAAGGCCCAACGCAGGCTTATTGGGCCACTGCTTCAAGCTGCCAGCCCGTGGGTACGACAGCCTCCTGACACCCACAGCTGCCGAGCCACTACCTCCAGGGTCCCAGATGTCAGAAGTGAGGACCCAGGTGTCCTGGGGAACTCTGGGCCCTGCCTACCTCTGGCCCAGGTGGGGATGGGCTTCCGGGGATGGGCCTCGTCATCGGTGGAGTCATCGCTGTTCAGATCCATCCCGTAGTTATCTGGGTTGATCTTCGGGGGGGCCCTGTGGCCCTGCGGAGTCATCTGATACGAGGTACAAGCTGGAGACTGGAGAAGACAAACGTGGCTGTCAGCTCCCCCTCCCCACCTTCTGGCATCTCTCACCGCTGAGGAACACTGGGGCTCTAGTCACCACCCCTCATTTCATGGGGAATAAAAAAGGTTCAGGGATTCACCTTTTAATTTAAAAAAGTCATACCACATACATGACAGCCCAGGACACTCCCCTGGGAACCTCATGATTGGTACTTTTTTTAACCATTTGTGATAGATGTATATTCAGCTCATTTCCGAGTTTTTGTTATCATAAACTATGCTGCCATGAAAACCCTTCCACGTACATTTTGTCTATAAGAGCAATACGCTGTTATAAGGGCTTGTTAAAAAAATTCTAGTACACGGGCACCTGGGTGGGTCAGTCCATTGAGTGTCCGACTCTTGATTTCGGCTCAAGTCATGATTTCAGGTTCCTAAGATCGAGCCTCGTGTCGGGGTCCACGCTCAGCACGGGGTCTGCTTGAGATGCCCTCTCTCCCTCTCCCCGTGCCCCTCCCCCTGCTCACACTCCAAGTAAATAAATAAATAAAATCTTCAGGAAAGAAAAAGAAATTCTGGTACAAGCAACTGGCACACGGCTGTCAAATAGGAGATTTACAAGTGCTGAAACACACAGATGTCTACAACATACTAAATGAAACAGAAATAAAGGGGAGAGGGACTCAAGCTGCCAAGTGGTATATGGTATAGACTAAATGCTGTTTGTGCTCCCCATACCCCCCAAATTCTTCTGTTAAATCCTCACCCCCGTGTGATGCACTGGGAGGTGGGGCCTTTGGAGGTGATTAGGTCGTGAGGATGGAGGCCTCCTGAGTGAGATCGGTGCCCTTAGAACACAGACCCCAGAGAGCCCCTGCTCCCCTTCAGCCTGGGAGGACGCAGGGAGAAGACAGCCGTCTGTGAGCCCGGAAGAGGGCTCTCACCAGACACTGAAGCCGCTGGTGCCTTGACCTTGGACTTCCAGCCTCCGGAACTGTTGTTTAAGCCACCCAGTGTGGCAGTTTGTGACAGGAGCCTGAGCAGACTAAGACGGCACGGCAGACGGTGCCCATTTAAAACTCTGTGTGTGTGAGTGTGTGTGTGTGAATGTGTGTGTGAGTGTATGACAGTGTGTATGTGAGTGTATGAGAGAATGTGTGTCTATGTGAGTGTGCATGTGTGAGTGACAGAGTGTGAGTACAGTGTGCGTGTACGACAGTGTGTATGTGAGAGTGTGTGTGAGAATGAGTGTGTGAGTGTATGAGTGACAGAGTGTGAGTACGGTGTGCGTGTATGACAGTGTGTATGTGAGAGTGTGTGTGAGAGGATGAGTGTGCGTGTGTGTGTGTGTGTGTTTAGAGAAGGTTTATATGTGCAAACTATACAAAGATACACACCGAACTTTTCCTGTAAGGGTACTTTCTTTCACTTTATATTTTTTAAAAAAAGTTTAGTTTCTTTTTTTTTTTTTCTAAAAAATTCTACTTTTTTTTTTTTTTAAAGATTTTATTTATTTATTCGACAGAGATAGAGACAGCCAGGGAGAGAGGGAACACAAGCAGGGGGAGTGGGAGAGGAAGAAGCAGGCTCATAGCAGAGGAGCCTGATATGGGGCTCGATCCCATAACGCCGGGATCACGCCCTGAGCCGAAGGCAGACGCTTAACCGCTGTGCCACCCAGGCGCCCCTAAAAAATTCTACTTTTAAGAGTAAGAAAATATACAGACCAAACATGGGAAAAACAATTGTGCCAACTGTCTCCTTCCTCTTTCTTCGGGTCCTAATCCACAGTCTGTGCCTCCAGCTCCCGGGAAGGGAAGAACCAGAGCCCGGGGCGGGGGAAGGGGGGCCTCCGCTCGGGGGCCCGGCCTCACCTGCACGTCCACGGTCACGTTCAGGCTTTTGCTGGCCGCCGCCGCCTCCCCGGCTTTCCTCTGCTGCTCCTCCTGCAGCCGCTCCTCGGCCAGGCGCTGCTGCTCTTCCTGGGGCGCAGCGGAGGCCGGGGGTTAGCGACCGTGCGTGGCAGCCCCCGCACCCCCCGCCAGCCCCAAGCGGCCAGACCCCACAAGAGCCCCAGGCCCGCTCCCCTTCACCTTCTTCTTCTTCTCCTCCAGTTCCCTCTGCAGCCGCTCCTTCTGCAGCCGCAGCGCCTTCTCCCGCTCCTGCTCCTGCAGCTCCCTGGGGACCAGGCGACAGCCTGTCAGGGCAGGAAGCCGCGTCCCGGCCCAGCGCCCCCCAAGAAGGAGCCTGTCCCTTAGCAGCTCCCCCGGTGAAGGCAGGAGCCGCCTGCCGCTGAGGGCCCCTCGAGTCTGGCTTCCGCACACTCGCCGGAAAGCAGGCGGCGGGACGACGGCACGCCCCTCGGCCGGGGCAGTGGGCCCTCACCTCTCGGCCTGGAGCCGCTCCTGCTCCTTCCGGCGCTCCTGCTCCCGCTCCTGCTCCTTCCGGCGCTCCTGCTCCCGCTGCTGCGCCAGCTGCCGCTCCTGCTCCCGCTGCTCCGCCAGCCTCTTGGCCTCGGCCGCCTTGCGCAGCCGCTCCTGCTCCTCCTCCTTCTTCTTCTGCAGCAGCTCCTGGTGCCGCCGCTCTTCCTCCTCCTGCGAACAGACGGCAAGGTCGGGGCCTCAGGCCAGCCTGGGGCCGGCGACGCGAGGGACGGGTCCGGGAAGGAGCGCAGAGAGCCGGCCGAGAGCCCGCCGCCTCCCGGACAGAGCTGCACAAGAACCACCGAGAAGACCGCTTTCAGGCAGCAGCCGCGTCAGTAGTTAAGGGTAGGGACGGGAGCCGGACTCAGCAGCTGTGTGACCCTGGCAACTGGCTGAAGCTCTCTGGCCTCGGTTTCCTCACTGATAGAGGGAACGACAATACCTACAGCCTCATGAAGTTGCTGAGTTCGTACACCGAATAAACTTCCAACAGTGTCTGGCACGCAGCAAATACTAACTACACGGTAGTTTTTAGTACGAGAAGCCCCTGGTGACGGATTTGTGTTCCCTATCGTCCCAAGACTGACACTTCCCAAGAAGAAGTAAACCCCTACTCTTCGAGGCAAAACGTCCAATCCTCACACCAACCCTAGCAAGTAGATACCACCGTTAGCTGAAGGAACTGAAGCCCAGCAAGGTCGAGTGACCTGCCCAGGGTCACACAGCGACTGAGTGGCAGAGCTGAGACTGGAAATCTGGCTCCCGAGTCTCTATACTTACCCCCCAAACTGTCACCTCTAGAGAAAACGGGAGGCAAGTTACTGTCACCGTCCGTGTCTTCAAAGCATTTGTGGAACCTCCTCCGGGCTTGAAGCCACAAGGGCCGCCAAGACCAACCCCGGGACTGAGGCACATCCAGGCCCTCCCCACCCTTCCCAACGCCCGAGCCTCGCCCACCTGTCCTCGTACCTGTTGGAGCCGCCGCAGCCGCCGCGCCTCCTCCTCCTGCTTCCGACGAGCCTCCACCTCCTCCATCTTCTTGGCTGCTGCCTTCTTCTTGGCTTTCTCCTCAGCCAGCCGCTCCTCCTTGGCCTGCAGAGCCCCCCGCCCCGTATGTGCCCATTACAGCACACCCCTCCTCACTCAGCCCTGCAGAATGGGCCCAGAACTCTGCACCCCGTGCCCCTGCAAACCCAGCTTATTCCCCACAGCCCAGGGGAGGGGCGCCCAGAAACCACGGCCCCAAATCTGACCTGCTTGGGGCCCACCAGGGTATGCCCCCGCACC
>NW_024424786.1:37785226-37804522 GCF_017311325.1 Ursus maritimus | reverse complement strand
CCCCCCCCCCCCCGAGCATGGCTGCCCACCAGCCTGAGGCTCGCACCTTCTCGGTCTTCTCGTCGATCTGAGCAAACTTCTGCTCGATCTGCTTCTTCTTCTCCTCCTTCATCTGCTCCACCCGCTCCCGGGCCTGCAGCACCTTGCGGAGGCGCTCCTCACGCTTCCTGCGGGCACAGGGCAGTCGTGGGGAACCAAGCCGAGGCCGGGGCAGGCCGGGGTCAGGAGCCCGAGCACTTACAGCTTCACCTCCTCCAGCCGCCGTCGCTTGTCCTCTTCCACCTTCTGCCTGCGGAGCAGCTCGGCCTCCTCTTTCCGCCGCAGGTTCTCTAGGCGCTGCCGCTCCTTCTCCTGGGGTGGGGGTGGGGGGTGTTGAACAAGGCCCTGGTGCAGCAGGGAACCCCCGGCCCCGGCCAGACTGCTTGAGAGGCAGAGTCACCCCCAAACATGCCTCCCTCCCCAACCAGATTGAGGCCTGGGGCTGCAGTCCTTCTGGGGGGACCCGAAGGCCTCCCAAGTGCCCTGGACTGAACCCTGCTAAGTCGCAGCAGCACAAAAGTCAGGCTCAAAATTGGATATATGTTCTGATTGTAACTATGTTAAAGTGCACTTGGGAACAGAAGGAAGGAGGAGACCGGGAAGGGACAGACGGCTGTAGAAGTTACAGTTAACATTCCACACGGGGGGTGGTGGGTACATAAGTGTTCATCTATTAGTACTATGCTCTGTCACTTTTATACTATGTGTATACACACGCACACTCTTTTGTGTTTCTCGATATTTGAAAAAAATGAAGGATGGCCAAATGCTAACAGATTACTACAGGCTGGGGAGATATATTAAGGATGGCCTCTTTTCCAAACTCCCTGTGATAACAGGTACATGATGATTTTTACGACTTTTTTAAAGTACTAGTTGGTTGTGGAGCAGATCAATGATGGAGCCCTTCTCCTCCGCATGCCCAGAAAGCCGCAGAGGCACAGCGGTGGGCAACTAGAGGGCATAGGTGGGGGCTCCGAGCCCTCCCTGGCCAAGGACAAGACTGGTCCTTGCCCCCTGATGGCCAAGGGCATGAGGGTGGGGGCTGGGACCTGGACCAGAGCCACCCTGCATCGCCCTCTCCTGGCTCCCATCAGACCCTCACCTCTGGGCTCGGGCACCCACAGGCCCCTCTCCCTGCATGAGTGACTGTCCATTTCCCCTTAGCCTCTGACCTTGACCGCAGATTTCCCACCTAGAAATCTGGCCCCAAGGCAATACGACCCTAAAGATGGAGAGCAGGGCTCCT
The DNA here is from genome assembly GCF_017311325.1 of Ursus maritimus. NCBI lineage: Eukaryota > Metazoa > Chordata > Mammalia > Carnivora > Ursidae > Ursus > Ursus maritimus. The sequence continues at coordinate 37,803,234 of NW_024424786.1, read as the reverse complement.
CTGGGTTGAGGGTAGATACAACCTGGTACACACGGCCTCCCCACTGAATGTGGCCATAAAACCTGAGTGCACGGAGCAGCTATGTGAGGCCTGTGTGAGCAGACAGATGGAGAAGATCAGGCTTTGAGGCATCACTAAACCCTCAGGAAGTTTACCACTATGTTTCCTCTCCTCTAAACTCAATAAGATCTGAAACCCCAGAGGGACCCGTGGGGCGCAGACAGACAAAATCTGGGAGAGGCCCTCTCGTTCCGACTCAGGGAGTGGAAAGGGAACATCTAATGCGCAGAGTATGCAGAAACCCCAATTTCAGTTTGTCCTTTTCTTCCTCCTCTCGTGCCGCAGGCCACAAGCAACCCTGTGGCAGTGGGGACAGCAGCAGTTATAGGAACTGAAGAGTCACACTGCGGAGCTGTGATCCCAGAAGGCTGTGACAAGGCTTTTGGTCTTCTCTGTCCCCCCCAACCAGGTGACTCTGGATGTAGGCGTGGACGCACGCAGCACACCAGGGTAACTAAAGGCCCAGCTTCCTGGAGGGAGGATGGAGAGGGGGATCCCCAGAGAAGGGAAATGTACGAGATAGACGGAGAAAACGACACTGTAAGGCTGTTTGTGAATGCCAGGGCTCAGCCACGAGCTGCAGATACGTAGGTCTGACCCTATTACACCAAGAACTTTGGAGAATTAAACTCACAGACCACCTGCCAGATCCTATCCTGACCACCGACCAGCACACCCAGGACAGATCCAAAGAGCATGGCAGAGGCTTTGAAATCTGAACATAGGAACCATATCCCTGCCTGCAGCCTGAACCAAACCAGGTGGGTCGCTGGCAGAGCAAAATACCAACATTCTTTATAAGATTTCAATAACACGCAGCCTCATAACATGATACGCAAAATGGCCAGGATATAATCCACAATTCCTAGTACACAGAGAACCAGCGAAATCTCAGCTCCCACGTGAACACAATCAGAAGCCACCAATGCCAAGATGACAGATGTTAGACTTCTCTGACAAAGACATCACAGCCGCTATTATGGCTGTGTTTTGACAGTAATCATTTTCTTAAGACAACTGGCAAAACAGAGAAATCTCAGCAAAGAGAAGATCTAGAAAAAGGCAAATTGGAAATTTTAGAGCTCAAAATACAGAAACGGAGATTAAAAAATTCAGAGCCAAGGTCCAAGAGCAGAATGAGAAAGACAGGCACATGTCAGTAAACATGAAGATAAGTCAACAAAGTGTATCTGATCCAGAGAGAAAAAACTGCTGAAGAGAAATGAACCGAGCCTGAAGGACTGCAAGACACACAGGGAGGCCCGCCGCAGGCATGGGTGTTGTTGCCATCCACGATGGAGAGGCAAGAACGCAGTACTGAAGCAGAACTTCTTAGCAATAGTGGCTGCGAACACTCCACATTTGGTAAAAGGTGTAACTCTGCAGGTTCAAGGTCACCCAAGCAGGAGAAATCAGAAGTCGACTCCCACCCCCTGCTCTCCGGTGAGGAAAGCACCTGGGAGGCAAAGGTCACATAGTACCTGGAGGGCCCACTCCCCTCTCTTCCTGCCCCAAGTGCCAACCAGACTCCAGCTTCCTACAGGGCTCAGCAAAACCGGTTTTACTCTCGAAGTTTGAGTCCTAAAATCTCCCAACACAGGTCAGGGAAACTATCCTGAGCATTGCGAATTTTATAGAAGAAAGCAAGAGTTGTCCGTGTCATAGAATCCACGTTCGCCCTCTGCCCCAAGCCTCCAAGGTGGGCTGGGCTGTCCCTGCTCCCCAGAGGTCACCATCGAGGCCAAAGTAGCAGGTGAGAAAACCAAAAGCTTGTGGAGGCCCTTCTGCCTCCAGGGACCTCAACCGAGCAGGCCCTCTGCCTCTTACCAAAAACCATTTCATACCAAGCCCTGTGCTGGGTGCTTGGAACACAGGATTCTGGCTCATCCATTTCTATGAAGCAACCTCGATCTCCTTTTGTAGACAAAGGACACTCAGCCAAAGGTTAGGAAACTAGTCCAAGGCCCCGAGGTCCCTATGACCCACTTAGGCCCCCTGTCTCCTGAGAACAGGTCCACCACCCCCAGATGCCCGGTGAGGGATCTGGGCTCCCCAAAGCAGGAAAGGGCAGCTCCCCGGACCTCTCAGTCATCCCCACGAGGCCTGTCAGGTTCCAAACCGTCTGTGTGGGGCATGGGAGTTCTCTATAGGAAGAGCAAGGCCAAGTCCGGTTCGCTGCTGTGGGCCCAGGTGCCTAGCAGGGGTCTGGCACACAACAGGAGTGGAAGGCCACACAGCCTGCTCGCCTGCACATTAGAAGGCATGCCATCGCCTCGTTCAACCAAAGGGGACCGGAGGAAAGTTCAGGGCCTACCTGTCCAGCTGCTGAGAAGCCCCTTGACCTACCAAGCCCCAGGCCCTCAGCTAGAGGCAGAAGCCCTCCTAGTAGGAGGCCCTTCAAAGCGCCAGCGGGAACAAAGGAAACCCCAGGAAGCCAAGACTCCAGGATGAGCCGATCCCGGCTATCTGGGGCTCCTTCCTCAGGGCCCGTGGCCCAGCTCAGCTCTGAGGTATCTGAGAAGAGAACAGCTTCTGTGGCCTTCTCTCCAGAGGCCGCTGTTGACAGTTCCACCGCCACCCCCACCAGACCCAGCCTTCAACCCTGGTATCCCCCCACTGCTCCGCCTCTCAAGGCAAGTAGCTCAGGTCTGTGACCCCATCAATCTCAGTGGCTCTGGGGATCAGAGACAACTTATCTGTTCTCTTCGCAGCCCCAGACCCCGAGGGGGAGCCCGGTGCTGGGGAGCAGGGCGGGAGGTGCTATGGGGAAATTCAAGCTGTGACCCCCATAAGTAGCCGCAGGCCACACCCCCTCTGCCTCCTCTGGCTTCAGGGAGGCTCTGAGATCAACACTCGTCCTCCTGGAAGCAGAGACAAGGGCAGAGAGGACAGACCCTGCAGGGGGAGGACACCGGAAGGGCTGGACGTCTCCAGGCAGCCACCCAGCGCCTCCGGCTTCTCCACCCCCTCGGCCGTTCCCCCTCCACTTCCCATGTTAGTGCTTCTACAGGCGCTGGTGGGTTTGCAGGAGCAGGGCTACCGCTGGTAAGTGCTAGTGGGAGCTAGGTTACCGGGACAGGAAAAGGCTTTACTTACAACGAAGCTGCACTGTGGGGGAGAGGAGACAAGGAAAAAGCCAGGAGTTAATGCCAGGCTGGGGGACGCCCTGAAAGCAGGCTACCCTCTTGGCCATGCCAGCATCGGCGTGGGGCCCGCAGCCTCTCATCAGCAGCCCCCTGCCTCCTCCCATCTCACCAGCCGTCCTCCCCAGTGAGCACAGCGTCCACGTGTGTCCCTCACCTTAGCTACTCCAGCCCCCAGAGGGTTGCGGGGAGCATGGGGATGGATGGCCATGGCACTGGTCAGCTATGCCATTTCTACCACTTCCCAGCTCAGCAGCCGAGGCCCAGGCGTCACGCTGAGCCGCGAAGCCTCTGAGCCGCTGAGCCTCTAAGCCGCAGTGCAGAGCCCAGGGAGCCAGGACAGTCCTCCGATGCTGAGGCAGCCCATGGCCATAGAGGATGCAGCTGGCTCTTGACCAGGGCCAGGTCACAGCCGCCTTGGCCCAGATCCACGCTACTCCCAGCAGCCGAGGGGACAGACTGGAGCCTGCAGCCGCGCTGGCCCAGCTCCAGCAAAGCTCGGCCAGGCGGACGGGCTCCCTCACCTTCGGGTCCACGCGCAGGGGAGTGTTGCGCTTGATGAAGGATTTCATGACACTGCTGCGGGGGGCCGAGGTCGGGGTCATGAGCATCTGGTTCCTCTGCACGGTGTGCAGGAAGGTCCGGAGGGGCCGCACCACCTGTGGATGAGGACCGGGGTAAGGCCATGCGTGTGCGCATGCTGGGCACCAAGGGAGGGCAGATGCCCACTCACCTTGCTGGCTGGACAGGGCGGGGAAGGGGTCTTGCTCCTGGGGGCTTGCAGCTCCTCCTCCTCCAGCTGCTGCTCCTCGTCCAGCTCACTCACCGCCTGTTTGTAGCTGCGCTTCCTCCTGCCCCAGCGTGGCGAGAGCCGCATCACAGGGCTGAGCCCGGACCCTCCCAGAGCCCCAGCCACACCCATACAAGGTCACCCTGTGAACAAAATGGGCCGAGCACAGGGCCCCAGACTAAACAGCACTGCTGACGTGGCATCTCCCTGACCAACGCTGTGCTGCCCTGTCCTGGTCGTGCAGCCAGGAGGATGCAGACGACGGGGTCTAGGATCCGGTCACCCACTCCCAGACCGGGTTTGTCTCATAGCGGGGTGCCAGCTCCTTCGCTGAGCCGGAGCACTAGGCCCCACCGCTGTCGAGAAGAAACAGAGGCCCCCGACCACAGGCCCACCCTCCCCGAACAAGGACTCAAGGTTCACGCCCCACTGGGCCCCTCAGGATCGTTGCTGGCATGGCCCTGCCAAGACGCAAACCTGACACTCTGGGGTGGCTCCTTGGGGCCATCTGCTTGGTCAGTCCTGGGCTCTGTAAAGACAGCAATTTCGGTGAGGCTGCAGGGACAGCTTGGAGGGGTCAGCCAGCGCCCCCCCACCAGGAGCAGCCATGGCAGGGGCTAGGCTCTCTTCCTGGCAGAACCCAGGGTGGCCACTGGCAGAAGCCATCAGCCTCAGCACCGACTGGCCTTGAGAAATGTGGGGACATCCAGAGCCCAGCATGCTATGCCCAGTCCGTGGACCCCTCACCCCCCATGCCTGGCCCCTGTGACAAGAATGGCAGGACAATCCTATTGAGGTGACCCCAACCATGTCTCATCCACCTCTAACACTGAGAGCTGGGGGGTGGGTAACTTCCAGGAGCTGAAGCCTATGGAAATTGTAAACTCTAACAGACCTGTTACCCAGCCTCAAAACCCCACTCCTCCAGGCCTATTAGCTGGGGTCAGCATGATAGGAGGAGAGAAGGGCTCCTGTGCAGGGTCCCCACGTGGGGTGTGGGGTCAGTACATTTTGTTTCACTGCTCAGGAAAAGAGCCAATCTCCCCTTCCCGTTTAACACTCTCCTCCAAAGGGACCTCGCAGCTTGCCTGTGGGCTACAGGGCTGGCTTGGCCCTTGTCCCTGACCCCCTCATAGAGCTGGGAAGCCTTGTTCAAAGACCTCGCAGCTATCGTGCTCTTCCCACTAAGGAGACATGAGCCAGGCCTCTGGCAGCCTGGGGCTGCCTGAGCCCAAAGCTCTCCTGTCCTCTGCACACAGGGGACCCACAAAGGTGAGAAGTGAGCCCATGGCAGAGACACAACAAGGCCAGGTGTTCACACCCCAGCGCAGAGTTCCTTCCACTGCCCCCAGGAGAGGGGTTCAAGTCTCTGACCTGCACGTTCACAGTCAATGTCCCAATTCAGGCCCCCCACCCCCACCCGGCTTCATACACCGGCCAACCGTGGCCACTCACATGGCCCTTGGAGCAGCTCTAGCCAAAAGCTGGGCGATGAAACCTGCGGACCCAAAGGAGATCTACACACCCCTGGGTCTCATTTACCTTTGGCCGATAGTGCAGGATATGGGCTTCCCTCTCCCCAGACAGAAAGTCAGGCCAAGGCCACTAAGGCCAGCACGGCCCTGGTCTCTGTACATGGCAGGTCAGAGACACTCACCTTGCTGCCCTTCAGAGGGCGTTTCCTGGCCACCAGCCACAGGCCGCGAGCCAGGTGTGCTAATGGCGATCTTGGTGGCACTGCGGGGCACGTTCTTGGGGACCTGGGGGAGGAACCGAGGCTTTGGGGTCTCACCTGGGACTCCCAGGCCCCTGAGCCCTCCTCTCCCCGGCCTGCTGCCTTACCTCTGGCTCATCTGACTCCACAGGCTCAGCCTCCTCACTGGGCTTCTGCTCAGGGCTGAAAACAGAGCAAGAGGCATATGGGACCCGCTCAGCCAGCCTGAGTCCTCCTCACAGGGCCTGGGTCACAAACCCACACTGCCAGGCAGGCCAGGAGGACAGCAGCCAGAGCCCGGGGCTCCCTGGAGTGTCTGCCGCCTGGGCAGACAAGGGCGGTCAGCTTCTGAATTCGGTGCACTCACTGCATCAGGGCCTGATTCGGGACCCCGGCTCCACCCCAACCCCGCGTGCCGGATGAGCCACTGTCTGTCTCTTGTCTCTTGTGAGGCCAGCAGGCCCTTTGAATTTGACAACCCATGGAGCCCACGCCCCAGGGTAAGGCTTGGAGGAGTCAAGGCCAGGCCAGGGATGACACCTGCCTGATTTGCTGCCTGGTTAGAACAGGGTGGGGCTGCAGCAGTAGGCAGTCCTCCCCAGGAGGGAAAGCTCAGCACAGGAAATGCTTCCAGCCCTGGGGCTCACCTGCACAGGAATCCGTGTGCCCTGCCCAGCCCTGGAAAGGTCCCCAAGCCCTGGAACTGAACTCACCCAACTTTCTGGGGCACCTCAACATTCAGGAGCCTCTCCAGGTAACTGTGACCTGAGGGGAAAACAAATGAATAAATGATGCCTCAGAAACTGGCCAGGCGCCACTCCAAAAGGCCCAGAGAGCCAGGTGCTGGTTGGGGCTTGGCCACTCTTCACCTGCAGCCAGACCCTCTCCACCTCAGAGACCTCCCTTCACTAGAGCCAGGCCCTCTGCACCCCAGAGACCCCTCTTCACTAGACCCAGGCCCTCTCCACCTGAGACCCCCTCCCTTCACTGGACCCAGGCCCTCTCCACCTCAGAGACCTCCCTTTACTGGACCCAGGCCCTCTCCACCCCAGGGACCCCTGTTCACTAGACCCAGGCCCTCTCCACCTGAGACCCCTCCCTTCGCTGGACCCAGGCCCTCTCCACCCCAGGGACCCCTCTTCACTAGACCCAGGCCCTTTCCACCTGAGACCCCTCCCTTCACTAGACCCAGGCCCTCTCCAGCCCAGAGACTCCTCTTCACTAGACGTAGGCCCTCTCCATCCCAGAAACCCCTCCCTTCACCACGTACAGAGGCCCTGAGCACATTCTCTCTGCTCCTAGCAGCCTCAGTAGAGTTGCTGCTTTATGTCTCCTACTGCTCCCTAGCTGGCAACCTGCCCATCTGAGGGCACGTCTTGGCTCCTTCACCAGCCTGGGAGTATCTTGGGAATGTCTGATTCCAGGCCCCCAACATCCAGCATGGGGCCCAACAAAAAGCAGCTAATTCATTCCACAATTATTCTTTGAGGGCCTACTATGTACCAGGCCCTGAGCCAGGCCCCGGAGACCCAATGGTGAGCAAAACAGAGCCAGTATCCGGTCTGTATTACCATCAAATAATCCTGCGGAAGACATGTGGTATGTGTGATGACAAGACAGAGCAGAGGATTTTGAAAGACCATAAGGGGGATGGGACCTGAGCTGGTCTAGAGGCTGTGACGTGAAGGAAAAGAAGGTCACAAAGGGGCAGGGTTGGCAGGGAGAAGGATGCCCAGGCCAGAGGTTCTCAAAGCGCACTCTCGGACTTCTGGAAGTCAAGTGCCCAAGAAGACCCTTTCCGGCAGGATCCGTGAAGTCCTGTTTCCATCATAACACAAAAACATAATTTTCCCTTTTCACTGTGCTGGGATTTGCCCCAAAAGTGCAAAAGCAATGCTAGGTGACACTGCTGGAGCCTGAGCGCCAGATGGAGGTCGTGAAACCAAACTGTTCACACGCTCAGCACAGAAATGTCCAGTTTCACTTAAGAATGTCCTTGATGAAGGAGTAAAAACAATGAATTTTATCAAATCTAAACTTAAATACATGCCTTCGGAATCCTCCATATGAAAGTTTGAGAGTGGAAAGTTTGCGTGGTGCCCTCTGCTGCCCACCCGTGTCTCTGCAGAAAGCGCCCATATTTGAGTACCCAGCCCAACTAACCACTTTTCACGGAAATATTTTTAATTGAAAAGGCAACTGGCAAACCATGGCTATTCCATCTTGGATACTTGGCAGACATTTTCTTAAAAAATGAAGTCAGTCTGTCACTTAATATAAGACAATAAATAATATTTGCTGCCAACAATTAAAAAATGAGGCCCCTCCAAGAAAAGGCAAAAAATAAAATTTAAAAAAATATGTGTGCACTACCATGAGCTTCATAGCTTCCCAATACCTACAGACTTTTCCCATGAGATCAGAAAACAAATGTGTGTTTTTTTAAAAAACAGATGAGGAAGGGTGTCAACAACCTGGAAGGTGCACATAACTCAGTAACATAGTATTTTTCCAAATGACCAATGCACAAGGCTACAAAATCAGACGTGGCTAAAAGTTCCATTCAAAGTGCAAGACAGACCAAGGTGGGATCAAGGATAGTTTTGGATTTCACACTGCAAGGAGCATCTAAGAAGCCACTTGTTTTGGGTTATGCCCAAATTATCAAAAAAAAAAAAAGAATGTGCACAATTATCTGAAAAGACTCTTTAAAGTACTCCACTCTTTTCCAACTACGTATCTGCGTGAGGCCAACTTGTCTTCATATGCTTTACCCCAAACAACACAAGGCAACAGACGGAGCACAGAACCCGCTGCTTTCTTTTGAGCCACACGTTCAAAAGATCTGCAAGATGTCGAAGTGTGCCAGTGTCCTCATTACTGTTTTGTTTCGGAGAAGAGTTATTTATTTTATTCATTAAAAAAAAGAAATCTAACGTTAATAGATAATGGGCTTTTTTTAATATCAAAGTATTAAATAATTTTCTTCATCTTCAGTATCACCGTAATAGGACTACAGAGAATAAAATATTAAATAATACTGAAACATTTTCAATCCCGCAGTTTTAGTTTCTAATACAGTAACTATCAGTGGACGGAACCCTCATAATCAGAAGCTCTTGGGGTCCTCCGTAATTTTTAAGACTGAAAGCAGGTGCTTAGCCTGAAAGTTGAGAGCTGCTGGTCCAGGCAAAAGGCACAGCACCTGCAAAGGCCGTGAGGCAGGTAAGGGCAGGCTTTTCTGAAGGGAAGCTCAGAGACAGCTTGGGTGAAGCCAGGCGGTGCCCATGGGAGGAAGGGAAGGAGGGGAAAAGAACAAAGGGCTGGAGCAGCAAACTGTGAGGCAGAGAGAGAAGAACAGCAGGACCCTGCTTCCGGGGGTGTAGTGGGGCCTGGGGCAGCAGGAGGGAGCGCTACAGAGCCCGGCCTGCTCCCACCTGCGGGGTCCAGGAGCCAAAATGGCTCCCCTTGTTTCCCTGATGTGGGGCTCGATCCCAGATCGCCGGGATCACGCCCTGAGCCGAAGGCAGAAGCTTAACCGCTGTGCCACCCAGGCGCCCCCTCCCCTTGTTTCCCATCCCAGCTCAGGGCTCAGTGAGGGAGCAGAGGGATGAGGAGAGGCCACGTGACTGCACAACTCTTCTGCCAGCACAAGGACTCCTCTGGAATGTTCAGTGCCATCTCTATGCCATTTGGGTCTCAGGCCTGGTGTGGTGGCAGAGAGATGGCATCAGTCCTGGCAGAGGGACAGATCGGCGGTTCCCCAATGCAGAGGTGGCTGGGGGACCCCAAAGAGCAGGACCCTCCAAAAACTTTGAAGTGGCCTCTGCCTAACGGCTTTAGAGCCCACCCACCCGTCGTCAACTGCTGTACCATTTCTTTGCCCAACAGCTCGATCTGGCCAAAGTGCGCCAGGCCAGGAGCACAGGGGATGAAAGCCCCTGCCCGGCAGCCCCTCGCCTCAGTGTTCCACCTGACTTCCAGGGGCTCCCCCACAGCACCAGGCCCCTTCACTGGCAGGCCTTCCTGTCTCACTTCCCCACGACCCCGCTGCAGGCGTTTCCCGCGCCTCCAAAGTTAACAAGTTGCACTCAAATCCTGACATCAAGGCTGCTTCTGAGGGACCCAAACTAAGACACCCCCCTCCCCCTTCACTCCAAGTTGCCTGGCCAGCCAAGCCCGAGCCTGGGCATCAGGAAGGTCTCCAGGAAGCCTCTCCCCTCACTGTTCCACACTCTCGCAGCCCAGTTCAGGTCAGGGTCAGCCTGGCCACACCCAGACTGAGCATCAGGAACACAGGCCTTCTTGGGTTTTATGGCGAAGACTGACTGAGCCGGTACCATACCCAAGCATTAAGATGGGGTCTCTATCCACATTCAAAGGCAGGTGTTGTCACCATTTAACAGATGGGAAAACTGAGGTCCTGAGAAGGATGTGCCCAAGGTTACCATTGCCACGTTTTACTGTCTCCCTCCTTTCCCTCCTCCTTCCACTTCCAGGTGGATGAGCCCTGCGCTCAGAGTGAGACAGACTTGTCTAGTCTCTCCCCCGCCCTCCCTCTGGAGCTCCAGGCTCACCTGCTCCATCAGACCCCTTCCAAGGATCAGATTCAGGCCTGAGGTAACCACCAAGGCAAGTCAGACACATCTCAGCCGTTCTGACAATCCAAAAACGGACAGTGTGCCAGGCGCCCGGACTACTTGTCCTCAGGCCCCAGGACCCGGAGCAAGTCCTTCCCCAAGTGGGGAAAAGACCTGGCAAGGTGAGGCGCCCTTACCTGCCAGACCGAACCCCACTCCAGGGCTCTCCATAAGGCCTCCACAGCAAGCAGCCCACCATCCCAGGAAGGCCGAAACGTGGGGCTCAAGCCCGCTTCCCAATTTTATAGATTCGGTGGCCACCATAAGCTTCAGGTTCCTCCTCTGTAAAGTGGCCAGGAATTCTAACAGGCTAGCAGTGTTGCTGTTAGCAAATGAGAATCTAGTGTTTCGTACATCTGGAAGTGCCAGGCAGGCAGTGACCCCAATTTTAAGACAAAGTCACTTAAAACCTGGCCCTTCTCCATCAACCCCACTGCCTCGCCGTCCTCTGGCTGGACCCTGGCAGCAGCCTCTTCCCTGGTCTCCCTGCCTCCTTCGCTTCCTTCCTTTTGGCCATTTTCACACAGTGCCAGGGACCTTTCAACAACCATCAAGGAACCACATCCTCCGCGTGAGTGGAGTCAAGCCCAAGCCCCTTGTGTGGCACATGAGCCCAAGATACCCCATCACTTGCCAAGTTATTCCTCTGGGTCCTCGTACAGGCTGTTCCCTCTGCCAGGGATACCTTTCCTCCCATTTTTTCCCACCTGCCAAAAGCCTGGGCATCCTTCAAAACCCTCCCAGCTCAGACCCCACCTCCTCCAGGCTGCCAGCCCTGACTCTTACAGCTGCCTATCCTCCTCTGTGGCTCATAACAGCTACTCCCACCAGAACAATGGTCCCCTGAGCTGGGACCAGATGCTGATAAAGTGGCTAACGTGAGAGGCGCCTGAGTGACGCGGTGAGTTAAGGTTAAGCCTCTGACTTTTGGTTTCGGCTCAGGTTGTGATCTGGGGATTGTGGGATGAGCTCCATACTCAGCAGGGGGTCTGCTTAAGCCTCTCTCCCTCTCTCAGCCCTTCCCCCCTTGTGTGCACACTATCTCTCTCAAATAAATAAATCTTAAAAAAAAAAAAAAAAGAAGGCTAACATTAACAGCTGAGGCCCACGAAGTTTCTGTAACCTGCTCACGGGGCAGGTAAATGGCTGAGTTCTCTGTCCTTCCAGAATGAGCCTGCTGCAGTGAGCACCCCCATCTCTTTCCCTCAGTATCTCCAGACCAGCAGTTGCGCTACCAGGAGGCGGCCTACAAACATGGGCAATCTACGTGAGCCTCTGTGGCAAGAAAGTGGAACACACCGGCCCCGGGGAAAAGGCCTAGGTTTGAGCCTCAACGTGGCCATTAATCACAGGGACACTGTGGCCAACCTTCCTGGACCTTAGTTTCCTCATTTGTAAAATAAGAGGGTTGGACTACATTTGCGCTGTCCAATATGACAGCCACTAGTTTAAATATAAATTAAGTAAAATGTAATAAAACTAAAAATTCAGTTCCTCGATCACACTAGCCACTTTCTGAGGGCTCAACAGCCACATGTGGCTAGCAGTGGCTATGGTAGGGGACAGCACGGACAGGGAACATTCACACCATTGCAGAAAGTTCTAGAGACAGCTCCTTGCTAGATGGTTCCCCAGAGCTCCTCTGGCTGAGCCAAGCACCAAGGACCCTCCACAGCGCCCCCACCGACTGCTGAGCCCCACCCCCCAGACTCACAGATGATGCGGGCGGAGGCAGCTGGCTTTTCGGTGGCTTTCTTGCCAATCCTGCTTGACCTGCGGACATAATTCTCCTGTTTGGCCACCAGGGAGTACTTCTGGGCCAGCGAGACCTGGCGGCCAGGGGAGGACGGCGCAATCAGGCTGCGCCGCACTGACTGCGGGTCTACGCGGGTACCCGTGGGCGTTGAGCAGTTATCCGGCAGGATGGCAGCCAGCACCCGCTCCTGCCACGGGGAGGCGGGAGAGCCCGACAGGTCCTGCAGGCCAGGGGAAGCCTGCGCGATCCTGAGCTTGGAGGCTGACCGGCTTGCTCTGACCCCTCGGCCCTTGGGGTCCTGGGGTGTGGCCATCAGAGAGCTCACAGTGACAGATTCCAGTCTCCCAGCCTCTGGCTTCTTGGGGGTTGATTCCTCCTCCGATATCGAGATGCTGTGGTCGGTGGGAGCTGCGGCTGGAGGGGACAGAGCCGGAGAAGGCGTCTGGGCGGACTGGAGCCGGCAGAGGTGCTGCTCGGCACTGCGGCGCTCCCTGACGCTGATCTCCACCACGGGCACCAGCGGGCCCTGGGCCAGGCTATTCTCAAGCTTCTTGGTCAGGGCTGTGGGAGACTCAGGGCTGGGCGAAGGGGCGGCTAATGCCGCAGTGGCCGCCGCAGCTGCAGCCGCAGCGCGGGTCATCCGCCGCAGGACAGAGCCGTTCTCCCCGACCACCGTGGCCAGCTTCTCCGCCTTGTCCTTGCTACGGAGGTGCCGGGAGCTCAGCTGGCTGCTCCGGGTTTTTCTGCGGGACAACCTGCTGGAGGCAGCAGAGCAGAAGCTGAGACAACCCGACAGGGCAAGGGGCACCCCTAAAATCGAGCAGGTGGCACCGATCTTCCCAGGAGCCACCGATCTCCCCAGGAGCCACTAGGTCACATGGAGTATGGATCAGAGGGCTTGGAGGCGGAAGACCAAGGCTCTAGTCCAGGCTGGGCCAACCCCCAGCCGAGACCCCTGGCTGTTCCTCTTTGAGCCTCAGCCTCCTTACCTATGAATCGGGATAATGCCAGACCTCGCAGAACTGCCAGGAAGATTAAATTCACACAAACTTCCCGCTGAGATCACACTGCGCCAAGCATCTTGCTGAAGGCTCTACTCATGCTGTCACTTCATCTACAAGGCGGCCCTGAGAGGCAGGGACCACCCTCGTCACCTTAGAGATGAGCACACTGAGGCTCAAAGGTGGAAAATTAACCCAAGGACACCCAGCCACAACGGGGCAGAGCGACGGTGCATGAGCTAGGGACTACCTGACCCCAAGACCCAGCCTCTTTCCCCTAGGACCCTGCAGCCCATGGTCATTTCCACGGGGAATTATCAAGTATGGCAACAGGGGGAACCCTGGTCCAGAACTCTGGTTCAGTTCACCGAGCAGAAGGTTGTATTCTTTTTCTTCTCCCACCTCTAGAAATCCTTCCCATCCTCCAAGACGTAGAACAAACACAAACACACACACACACACACACACACACACACACACACACACACTGGACTCCATGGTATTGGGTCGTGCTTTATTTCCCTGGGACATTTTACCCCGCAACACAGCCCACATGGCATCCACCACTACTCCTGCCGGCCTCCGCTCCCCGTGAACACCTGCAAATCAAAGTCTCCTGGTGGGGAACCAGGCCTCCAGAGACCCCACCTGCCCAGCTGACCATCCTCCCACCTTTTCCGGATGGGGTCTCTGTTTTCATCCTGAATATAAGAAACCCGTCTCTTCTTCCGCCGGTTCTTCTGAGAAGGTGTTTTGGGCATCAGCTCGGGCTCCTTGCTGAATTCTCTGTTTGGTACAAGGAGGGTGATGATCAAAGCTGCTCCAGAACCGCCAGCCCATTCCCCGACCCAGCCTGCCCCACCCCTTTCCTGGCTGTGACAAGCTGAGCTGGGATGACTTGCAGGCCATGAGCAAGGCCCCTGCCAGGCACTTGGGGCTTCCTCGCAGAGACACAGAGCAGAGCAAGGCTACCAGGCAAGCCTCCGCAGCCCCACCCCGAGGGCCAGCCCAGCACCACCTCCCCTCCTTCCCATGATCCAAGGGCAGCCCCCAGCACACCGGGCACCCTGGAGGGATGCCTGGCAGCCTGTCTTGTGGGTCAGGTAGGGATGTAGGCTGCTGTGCCCCCAAAGCACCTCCTGCCAGCACGCCCCTGCCTTTACCTGGTGAACATGCGCTCGGCCTCCTCCTCGATCTCTTCGAGCCACACCATGTCCTTATTGTCCACGTTGCAGATAAACTCCATGAGCTTCTGGTCACACAGCTCCAGCAGGTGAATGGGCCCTGGGGCTGTCGACCCCATGGTGACTCTATCTGGTGAAAGCAGACAAGAGGCACAAGGGCTCAGGGTTGGGGGCTGGGACCTCCTCCAGGGGAAGACCCTGCCAGGGCACAGCACCCATCCCCCCAGCCACAACCACCCAGTACCTGAATCAGAGCCTCTTCCTGCTCGCAGCCACCCCCACAGGTGCAAAATCCCAAATGCCAATCCACTAGCCTCATTTTTGCAAAAAGAAGGGCCCACCCTTCTTGCTCTTCAAACGCCTTCCCAATCGACCGCCCCAATGCCACCCACAGCCCACTGTTCCCTTAAGTCCACACTTCCCAGCCAATTCTGGTAGCAACGGCCCTTACAGATGGCCTTTTCCAGGTCTTAAAATGACAAGGCATGGCCAACCACTTTCCTGGATTAGGGAGAAACTGCAGCCAGCACAGGACCCCTCTCTACCTGCCCAATCACAGGCCTGTGGGTTCCCCTCTTACTACCTGTGGGTGAGCAAGGGCTAGACACAGCCACCCTGAGCTACACACAAGTTGACCCCTGGCATCGGGCCAAAGAACATCAGCTCCAACTGCTTCTTCCAAAGGCCAGTGAACAGAGGGTTCTGCATTCCAAAGGAGTTGGTAAGAAAGCAGGGATTCAGAGACAAGCTCCTCTCCAAAGAGCTCCCTACCGCCTTCTCCCTTAAACTGAAATGATGAGAGAGCAGAAGGGGAGTGGATAAGCAATGTCTTATTTTTAAGAAATACAAAAAGAAATTTGTATTAAAAAATACAAAAAATACAAAACCAATGGCTCTTAATTTCTAAAAAACCCAGCAACTCACCTATCCTCAAGGCTCAATTATAAAATCACCATCAAAGCCCCAGGCCAGGAAGAAGTGCTCATTTAGTCACAGCAGGAGCTCAGTAAATATCCCTACGGGGGAATGAATGAGTGATGGACATCAGCCATCATAACAAACTGTGTGTCTCATGCCACGGCAGTGACCCGCCACTCTGATCTACACCCGTAAATTCGAGAACCATGCAGAGCTCAGCCTCCCACAGAAGACGGATGCTCCTAGTTGGGGCGCCTGGGTGGCGCAGTCAGTTAAACAGCCAGCTCTTGGTTTTGGCTTGGGTCATGACCTCAAGGTCGCAGAATCGAGCCCCAAGCCAGAGCCCTACATCTGCTTGAGTTTCTCTCTCCCTCTGCCCCTCCCCACTGTGCATGCTCTCATTCGCTCTCTCTCTTCCTAAAATAAATAAATCTTAAAAAAAAAAAAAAAAAAAAAAAAAAAAAAAAAAAGGATGGAACCTCCTAGAAGGAGGGACTAAGTCACTGATCCCTTATAGAGCTTGAAATCAGGTCGTGTTGCAGCTTCACAAGACTTCCTGAGGCCTGATCTCCAGGGTACCCTAGCCTTTGTTCCTCCAGCAAGATCTGCCCTCTATCTGGAAACTTCTGCCTCCTATTTGTACCTGGATCTCAGCAACTCACGAAGGACCTGACCACCACCTACGATCCCATCCATCAATTTCAATTCTCCGCATGGCACTTGGGTAACTATATATCTAACTTATTGCCTGTCTCTGCCCACTAAACATTTGCTTCCTCGGGACAAGCCCCTGTCTGTCTTGCTTGCGGATGAAAAAGCTCAGAGCCTGGCACAGTGCCTGGCATAAAAGGAATACTTATTGAATGAATTAATTCATCTGTCAGTTCTATGCCTAGAAATAAACATTCTACAGGTACTTTCCCCCCCAGGCAACACACAGGGATACCATTCTACACAGGTTAGGGCACGCCATACACAGGTTAGGCCCCTGCTCCTAGATGCCCACTAATCAGGGTAGGGCCCGTTGAGCAGGATGGCAGAAGCTTTGGGCAGAGACAGCACTAAAGCCAGCCAATCGCAGGCATGGCCTCTCTGCTGCCATCCCTCGCCCCAGACCCTCTGTCCCAGAGCTCAGCTCTGGCAAAGTGTGGGACTCCAGTTCCAGGCCAGGAAAGAGAAAATTGTTTAAGGAAGCCAAAACCAAAACAAAGGTTCACTGAAGAGCTACAGCAAGCAACAATTTACTATCTTTTTTTTCTAAGTATTTGTTCAAAACAACAGAGTTGGTGAGAATTTCTTTCACAAAGTGCGAATAACTGCTTATTTAGGCTTCTTCCATGGAAAAGTTTTTTGGGTTTTTTTTTTTTTTTTTTTGAGACCTCAGCTTGGCTACTTAAAAAGTCTCACTGTAAGTAAGAACAGAGGTGACACTGAGAAAGAAAGATCAGTGTACCACAGAAGCTCCTGGAAAGAATAGCAGAAAATCTCTTCCGCGGGTGTAAGAACCTGTGTGCACAAACCCAGGGCACCCAACATCCCACCCAGGGAGAAGTGAACTCACCTTCCTCTCCCAGTACCTCCCTCACACCACACACCAGACCAGAGCCGCCTCCTCACCCCACCCCCGGCCTCCTGTGCTGTGCCTTTTTTTTGAGGTGCAGGAAGTGGGGCACTTAACCGACTACGACACCTCAGTGAAGGCCGGTCGCGATCATAAATAGCTGCTCCCACTTACTCAGTCCTGCCTCGATGCTAAGGTGGAGCACCGTCCCATTTAACTCTCACCACGATCTCAAGGATACCCGCGTGCAAATGAGGAAACTGAGGCAAAGAGAAGTTAAGTCAAAGTCACCCAGTAAATCAGGGGCGGGGTCTGGATTTAAACTGCGCTGGTAACCACAAGCTACGCCGCCGGCTGGATTTCTGTCCCTGAAAGGCAGGCGCCAAATTTAGGCTCTGGGCACCCGCAGGGAAAGCCACGGGCGGCGGGATGGAATTGAACCGCTGACTGCGAACGTCCTTGGGAAGGGACAAAATGAGAAGCAGCACTGGCCTCCGGAAGTGGTCAATTTAAAATGTTGCTCAGCTGGTGGGGGAGGTGTTGAGCGAGGATTAACTGTACAGAAATGCCATCTGGCGTAATCCCGGGTTGGTGTGCGCTTCCTGTGCCTCCAGGTCAACAAAGGGCCTCCTAGCACAAAACAGGGTGCTAGGCACCCGAGCAGGGGCGGGGGGGAGAGGGTTATTATTCTCTCGGAATCTGGTGATCTAGGTGGAGGGTAAGGGGTCATCTCAGGCGCCAGGACCAAGGCAGATCACCTCGCCACTTGGAAGAGGTGGCGCCCGTCCATTTCCAGGCCGCGGGGCGAAGCAGGGGGGGTGTCACGCCCCCGGTCTGAAGTTGGAGGGAGGCTATAGAATCGCCAACCACCCCCAGCCCCGCCGGACGCCCCGCGCACTTACTCGACTGCACCGCGTCTCCTAAGTGCTGCTCCGATCCAAGTCCGGCGGCCTCCCTAGCAGAGCCCCCGGCCGGCCCAAACCCTCAGCTCCGGGTCTCCAGGGCTCACGGCTTCGGAGAAGCAATGGGGCGGTGCAGCGCGGCGAAACCTCCGAAATTTCAAAACTGAAGATTCGACCAATCTCCGGTAAGTTTGTCTGGACGCTGCAAGACTCTAGACCAATCAGGTAAGAGAAAGCGCCAGCCCGGCCGCCTATTAGCTACGTGGGTTGGCCGTCTGCGGAACTAAGAGGCGGGGAAAGGAAGGGCTGAAACTTTAACCTGCTCAGCTTCCGGGAGCG
>NW_024424786.1:37717303-37785217 GCF_017311325.1 Ursus maritimus | reverse complement strand
GGCGGCAAGCTGCCGAGCGAGGAAGTCGTGCTCTGTGAGGAATGCGCGCGCAGGGCCTCTCGCGCCGGAACTGCAAGTCCCAGCATGCACTGCGAGGCCCCGCAGGGTAGGGAGGCGTGCGGGGCCGGGAGGGTCGGGCATCTGTGGGGCAGGACTTCGGAACCGTGTGTGTCGGTGGAGCCTTACACTTTGCAGTTTCCTAGTCTGGCTTTCTTCTCGATACTGGATAACATCCATCTGCCCTCTTTAAAAGAAATTAAAAAGAGAATTTAAAGAAATTAAAAAGAAAATGCTTTGTTAAGCGCGCCAAACTTTGTGTTTCTCCAGAGCACTCTGTCATTTTGGGTGGCGGAAGCCTGGGTCCCACCCATACTGGCCCCCGAGTGTTTCTTTGGAACAGTGTAATCAACCCCGGGCACCTTTGCCCACCCCCATTTGGTACAAATATGCTTTCTTGGGCAGGGGGGAGCG
Organism: Ursus maritimus; assembly: GCF_017311325.1. Classification (NCBI taxonomy): domain Eukaryota; kingdom Metazoa; phylum Chordata; class Mammalia; order Carnivora; family Ursidae; genus Ursus; species Ursus maritimus. The sequence continues at coordinate 37,784,746 of NW_024424786.1, read as the reverse complement.
TGGAACCACCGGCGTCGGCTGGTTAGAGGCTAGCCATGCTAAACACCCTGTAATGCATAGGACAGGTGCGCCATTCCCATTCCCCACAAAAAAGTTATCCAGCCCCAAATGGCAATATCACCACTGTTGAGAAACTGCTTTAGTCAGGCACTTTACTCTGTGAGTCAGGATTGCCGTTACCTGTAAAAGAAAGTAATTAAATGTGAAGAGGTATTCATACACCAGGGTTCATTGCTGCAGCATTATTCACAACAGCCAAGAGCTGGAGGCAACCTAAATGTTCATCAATTGATGACTCGATAAAGAAAATGTGGTATAGGTTACACTGGAATATTATTCAGCCTTGAAGAAAAAAATGCTGTCCTCTGCTACAACATGGGTGACCCCGAAGGACATTATGCCAAGTGAAATGAGCCAGTCACAAAAAGACCAGTACTTCATGATTTTGCTTCTAAGAGGGATCTAAAGCAGTCAAACTCTTAGACACAGAAAGTACAGTATGGTTGCCAAGGGCTGGGGAAGAGGAGGGAAAAGGGGAATTATTCAATATAGTGTCTGTTTTGAAGCTGTTGCACAACCATGTGCTTATAGTTAATATACTGTAATGTCCATTTAAAAATGGTAGATGGTAAATTTTATACATTTTGGCCAAGATTGAAAAAATAAAAAAGATTGTTAAGCTGGATCATCTTTCCAGTTCCTACGTTTCTGTGGCATTGCTTTCTTCTGAACCTCCTCCTACCCAGTCTAGTTCCACTGCCTCCTTTCACTGGGGAATAACAATGACCTTCACCCCCGGACGCTTTGTTGGCCCCCATGTTTCTCTTACTTAGCCTCCTTCAGAGATGTCCTGCACTGCCCCCGTTTCAACCCCCGAATCATGTTAAAGCAAACTGAGAGGTGGGAATGTGGAAGGAAAAGTGTGTGAACGGAGGAGAGAAATCTTGTTCTACTGCTCCCAGCCCTAGAGGCCTGTGTCTACCCTGGAACACTGCCCCGTGGAGCACAGGCAGGAGCGGCCAGAATGGCAACAAAAGAACCGTACCTCCAAGCTACCATTTCCTGAACGCCCACTCTGTGACCATGTTTGTTCCGGGCACTCTTCCCAGCATTATCTCCTCACAACAGGCTACGAGAGTTTTATCTCCATTTTAACTGGTGAAAAAAAGAGTATAAGTAACCCGTCGAGATACCATAGCTAAAGAACTGGAACCAAACCTCGCATCTCCAGAAGAGCTTGCCTCCTCTTCAGGAAGAATTATTTAAGGGCAGATGTGAGAGAAAAGAGATTTATTTAAATGCCTTCAAATCACAGAGACTACCCTGCCAAAAAAAAAAAAAAAGAATTAATTAGACTTACTGGGTTTTTTTAAAGATTTGATTGATTGATTGATTGGGGGGGGCACACACGAGTGGGGAGGAAGAGAGAATCTGAAGCAGACTCCATGCTGAGCGCAGAGCCGGACAACGGGTTTGATTCATGACCCAAACCAAAATCACAAGTAGGACACCTAACCTACGAGCAACTCAGGCACCGCAAATTAGGTAGACTTACTCTTGGGTTTTACCTGAGTTATCAGCCCATATCTCCAACTCTATTCGTCCAAAATAACAATTCCCAGAGCACCTGGCTGGCTCAGTCAGTGGAGTATGTGACTCTTAATCTTGGGGTCCTGAGTTTGAGCCCCAGTAGAGATTACTTAAATAAATAAACTTAAAAAAAAATTCCCCTACAGAATCAGCTGCCCCTCTTAATTCGATTCAATAACTTTTTGCATGTCCACTCTATTCCAGACACTGTGCTGAGGACACAGCAGTGAGCCTCGCAGATGTGGCCCTGGTCTCATGGAGTTTACAGCATGGTGTACTATATTTATATCATTAGAATGTTGGGATATTAGATTGGATTTCTGACCGTGAAATAAAGTAGAAGTCACAGGTAGAGATTAGCATATAGAAGCCTGTAATGGAAAATATTCTGGAAACAATGAGGAAGCCTCCTCCCAGAAGAGCACTGGAGCCCTCCACAGCCGGATCCTGTAGAGACAAAGGTGGTGCCTGAAATGTGGATTCCCTGTGAGATAAGCAAACCCTCTTAACATCTGCCCCACAGGGGAGAATGGTAGTTTCAGGTCTCTACAGCAGACACAGAGAGTCCAGAGGTTTGCAACAATAGTCTTCAAATAGTTTTGTTCTAGCATCCACTAAGACAATTTTAAAACCACATACGCATTTTTTAAATTGACCTTCAAGTTATTTTCATCATTTAAATGGTTGTAGAAGATGTAATTTTCTAAAACTCACGCATTGCTCTTTCGAACGTATCTAATGACATCAAAATGCCATAGCAATTTAATATCCGCCATGATCCATTTTTCTGTGTATCTCTTTTCTGTTTCGAGGTATTATTAAGAAATAAAAATTATATATATTTGAGGTGTTCAGCATGACATTTTGATCTATTTACACGTTGTGAAATAATCACTACAACCAAGCTAATTAACATAAGCCTCACCTCACATAGTTACTTTTTCTTTTGTTCTTTTTTTCTTTCCCTTTTTTTTTTTTTGGATGGTAAGGACACTTAAGATCCACCCTCTTAGCAAATTTCAAGCACACTACACAGTAGTGCTACCTATATTCACATAGCTGTACATTAGATCTCCAGAACTTAATCATCCGGCATAACCGAAACTTTGTGCTCCTTGAACAACACCTCACCCTTCCCCCTCCACAACCCCTAGTAACAACCGTCCTGCTCTCTACTTCCACGAGTTTGCCTATTTTAGATTCCGTATATAAGTGAGATCATGCAGAGTTTGTCCTTCTATGTCCTTCTTATTTCATTTAGTGTAATGTCCTCCAGGTTCGTCCGTGTTGTTAGAAATGCCTGGACTTTTATAAGGCTATGTAATATTCCATTCTCTCTATATACCACATTTTCTTTCTTTTTTTTTTTTTAAGTATTTATTTTTTTGAGAGAGAGAAAGAACAAGTGGAGGGAGGAGCCGAGGTAGAGGGACAAGCAGACTCCCAGCTGAGCACGGAGCCCCCTATACAGGGCTCAACCCATGACCCTGAGACCATGACCCGAGCTGAACTCAACAGTCAGACACTTAAGTGACTGAGCCACCCAGGTGCCCCACCACATTTTCTTTTTTAAAAACATGTTATTTATATGTTTTTATTAATTTTTTTAAGTAGGCTCTGCACCCAAAGTGAGGCTTGAACTCACGACCCCAAGATCAAGAGTTGCATGCTGTACCAACTGAGCCCGCCAGGCATCCCTATAGATACCACATTTTCTTTATCCATTCAATCATCAACAGACATTTAGGTTGTTTCCATATCTTTGCTAAAATTAACTCATAAAGGGGCACCTTTATGAGTTAATTTTTAAGATAGGGGCCCAGTTTCGGGGCATTGGGGTGGCTCAGTGAGTTAAGCATCAGACTCCTGATTTTAGCTCAGGTCATGATCTCAGGGTCCTGAGACTGAGCCCTAAGTTGGGCTCCCTGCTCAGCGGGGAGCCTGCTTCCCTCTCTCCCTCTCCTCCCCCCCATGCTCATGCTCTCTCTCTCTCTCTCTCAAATAAATAAAATATTTTTTAAAAAAGATAGGGGCCCAGTTTTGTTCTTTTGCATGTGAATATCCATTTTCCCAACACCTTTTATTGAGGAAAGCATCCTGTCCCTGTTGTGCATTCCTGGTGCCTTCCTCAAAGATTAGTTGACCATATTTGTGTGGGCTTATTTCTGGGCTCTCTATTCTGTTGCATTGGTCTGTGTGTCTGTTTTCATGCCAGTACCATAGTTTTTGATTACTACGGCTCTGTGATATATTTTGGAATCAGGAAGTGTGATGCCTCCAACTTTTTCTTGCTCAAGATTGGTTTGGGCTCTTTGGACTTCTGTGGCTCCATATGAATTTTAGGATTATTTTTCCTATTTCTGTCAAGAATGCCATTGCAATTTGGTAGAAATTGCATCAAACCTGTAGATTACTTTGGATAGGACGGACATTTTAAACAATATTAAGTTTTCCAATCCATGAGCCCAGGATGTTTTCCCATTTATTGCCTTTTATTTCCTGTGGTCAGTGTTTTATAATTTTCAGTGTACCACTCTTTTACCTTTTTGGTTAAGTTTACTCCTAACTATTTAATTCTCTTTGTTGCTATTGTGAATTGTATTGCTTGCTTGCTTGCTTTTTTAAAGATTTATTTATTTATTTGCGATTGAGAGAGAGAGTAGGGGGAGGGGCAGAGGGAGAAGGAGAGAGGATCCCAAGTGGACTCCCCGCTGAGCACGGAGCCTGCCTGACCCAGGGCTCAATCTCAGGGCCCTGAGATCCATGACAGGAGTGGAAACCAAGAGTCTGCTGACACTGCGTCATCCAGGCGCCCCTATGTTGTTTTCTTAATTTCCTTTTCAGATAGTTCATTGTTTGTGTATGGAAATGTGACTGAATTTCACGCGTTGACTTTGGATCCTACAACTTGACTCATTTTGTCTCTTGCTTCTTACAGGTTGTTGCTGCCGCTGCGCGTTCTTTGACAGGCAGTTCAGAGATCTCCATTTCTTTAGGGTTGGTTATTGGAAGTGTATTGGGTTCCTTGCGTGGTGTCCTATTTTCTTAATTCTTCATGTTCCCCACAGCCTTGGGTTGATCTCCGCACGCTTAAAGGAGCAGTCATTCACCTCTTCCAGACTTTTTGCCGTTGTGGGGAAAGACCTTCACCTGAAGGTGGGTGTGTGGGCGCCCGCTAGATGGGGGAGGGGGGGCAGCTCCAGCCCTGAGGGAAGCAGTGACATGGGTTCTAGGAAGTTCCATCAGCTGAGGTCAGTCTCAGCAAAGGGTGTGGGGCTCCTTGGTGGTCAAGGCTGAGGGTGTCCGCAGGGGTGGTGAGGGCGGTTAGGGTCCTCTTGCTCTCCTTTTCCCCCAGACGGGAGGTTGTGGCTTTGGAGATTTTTCTTGGCCCTGAACTGTGCCACGCTGGGAGATGGGATAACACAGATAAAATGCCTCCTACATCTTTCTCTGAGGCTGGTCTCAATTTTTGTGCTCTCCTGGGTTGCTGTAGCTTCCTCATACTCTTGAGCTCCCCCAGAGCTATTTTTGTCGGTGGTAGTTGTTAAAACCCTGTTTTTGTAGGAGACAAGGGATGGGTTCTCCTAGTCCTCCATCTTGCTGACATCCCACTTCCATCAATATCCATCAGGTCCATTTAAAAACGATATGGACGAGTTCTTCTTTAACAATAAAAATAAACTTACATTATTTTCTTTCTCCTTGAACTCATATTTACATTGCGCTTTGTGACATGATTTATCTTAATGTCATACGCTTAAAATTTTAATTGATTATTTTATCATAATTCTCTGAGACAGAAAAATATGTACACTGAATTTTTTCTTGTGATCATAAAGCTCTATGTGTTGAAATTTTCCTCGGGACTGAGTCATCGCTCCCAATATTGTTCGCACATAATTAATCAAAGTAACATAAATATAATTACACATTTTGATAAATAATGAATATTTTTAAATGTAAAAAAATGAAATACATTTAATTTTTTTTAATTTTTTTTAAAGATTTTATTTATTTATTCTACAGAGATAGAGACAGCCAGCGAGAGAGGGAACACAAGCAGGGGGAGTGGGAGAGGAAGAAGCAGGCTCATAGCGGAGGAGCCTGATGTGGGGCTCCATCCCATAACGCCGGGATCACGCCCTGAGCCGAAGGCAGACGCTTAACCGCTGTGCCACCCAAGCGCCCCAATTTTTTAAAATTTTTTTTAAAGATTTTATTTATTTATTTGACAGAGAGAGAGAGACAGCCAGCAAGAGAGGGAACACAAGCAGGGGGAGTGGGAGAGGAAGAAGCAGGCTCATAGCGGGAGCCCAATGCTGGGCTCGATCCCAGAACCCTGGGATCATGCCCTGAACCGAAGGCAGACGCTTAATGACTGAGCCACCCAGGAACCTCTGAAATACATTTTAAAACTTAAAAAATGAATCTCAATTATCTAGATATAAAAAATACTTATGTATGTATCTGTATTTGGATTAATGGTATATTAATGTATCCATTAACATTACTTATTGCTGTAATAAAACAGGCTTCATATACAATTTAGTCCTATTTTTCCCCTTTTAGTTTTTCATGCATTCAGACTCTTGATAACTTATTCACATCAATAAATAAAAGGAAATGGAGATCTGGTTATACCCTTGTCGCTCAATCCTTTGAATTCCTTTTGAGATATAAGCCCAAAATTCCATGGAGATATAGAAACCCACATTATGTGTAATAACGGATCAGCTGATAATGCCATCCACTTTCTGAGTATTTGTGAGGAATTCTAAGGGGAGAAATGGTGCAGAGCTGGCCTCGCTGAGGTGGAGTTGCCAATGGGAAACTATTGGCAGCCATTACCCAGTGCCTCGCAGTGTGGCCTACAGCTGCATGCTCGAGAACTTTCCGGAGACTCCCAGAACAGCTGGAACTGTGTTCTTTGGTACCTCCAGTTGGCCTATCCAGGTCCTGACCTCCCTTCGGGCTGCCAGCTAATCACTTACCCGAAAACTTTGCCCATGAGACTCCCTGTTTCCTCTCCTTTTACCCCTCTCTTGATCAATCCCGTGTCTGCCTTTGTTGTCTTACTCAGTCTCCCCGCTGACTCCCTCGCACGCGAGTTTCCTGGGGCTGCCGTAACAAAGTCCCACAAACTGAGTGGCTTCCATGACGGAAATGTATTGTCTCACTACCCTGGGGGCCAGAGTGCAGGATCAAGGGGTTGGCGGGGCCGGTCCCTCCTGAGAAGGCTGCGAAGGAGAATCCGAGCCGTTCTCCTAGCCTCTGGTGGTTGGTGGACAGTCTTTGGCATCCCCCAATCTTTGCCTTCAAGTTCCACGGCGTTCTCTGGTGTGCTTGCCTTCTTAGGCCACACCACTGTGTCTGAGACATCCTCCCACACCCAAAGTTCCAGGGGGGAGGCACACTGACATGGGGTGCTGCTGTCTTTCTTTCGCTGCTATGGCAGTTCCGAGCACTCCAGAGGCCTGCAGAGGTAGGTGGAGTCCAGGCAGTCGAATAAAGCTGCAGGGTGATGCAATGGAACGAAGAGCCCTGGAATCCTTAGAGCACCTGGGGAATCGCGTTACCATCTCTGAATTTAGAGATGACCTCCGTGCTGTGTGGCCACTAGGAGGCAGTAGCGGTCTGCGTTTGGATCCACGGCCTTTTGAACAGATGCCTCCCTCCCCTTAACTGGATTCATGAAAAAAGAAAAAAGAGAAAAGAAGGGGTCTGATAAGGAATCTCTTTTTAGTTTTCCCCTCGATACCAAGCTACTCTAGAATAACAGCTAATAAGTCACAGCCATGTCAGGCAATAAGAAAAACTGTGTTTTCTTGCTTTCTGCATCAGTCTGCATTTCCCCAGAACGGACCCCTCACGTGACACCTGGGTGGCTCTGTTGGTCAAGCCCCAGACTCTAGATTTTGACTGAGGTCATGATCTCAGGGTCCTGGGATAGAGCTCCCTGCTCAGCGGGGAGTCTGCTTCTCCCTCTCCTTCTGCTGCTCCCCCTGCTTGTGCTCTCTCACTCTCTCTCTCTCTCAAATAAATAAATAAATAAAATCTAAAAAAAAAAAAAAAAGAACTGACCCGTCACCCATAAGGAGCCATCTCTTTCTCTTTATGTGTTGAACTTGGAGATCACGGACTTATTAAGTCACAGAATTTCGGACCTGAAAAGGAAGGGCCCTTTGCAGTTGAAGAAACAGACCAGAGCGGTGAGTGGCTGGTTCAAGGTCACGTGGCAAGCCAGTGGCCGAGCCAGAACTAGAAACCATCAAAGTCCCGTTTGCTGTATAAGGAGATGCGATCGCTGAAGTTCCTTCAGGCCTAACCGTGGATCATCTGACCGATGATCTCTGCTCCCCATGGTGGTTCTAACTAAGCATTAAATTTTGCTTGGTAGGTTGACTTTTTTTTAATAGACTTTATTCTCTTAGGACATTTTTAGGTACACAGCAAAACTGAATAGAAAGTACAGGGATTTCCCGTACACCCTCTGGCCACAAGCATGCCTAGTGGCCTTCCGTCGCCGATATCCACCCCACACCCCCCGGAGCAGTACATTTGTTGTAACTGCTGACCCTACCTTGCGGTTCGCTCTTGATGTTGTACAGGCTATGGATTTAGACAAATTTATACTAATACGTATCTACCACTAGAGTCTTACACAGAGTAACAGTTTCACTTCCCCCCAAATGCTCAGGGCTTTGCCTTTTCATTCCTCCCTGCGTCCACCCCCGGCAACCATCGATCCTTTTATCGTCTCCAAGCTTTTGCCTTTTCCAGATTGTCACATAGTTGAAATCATACAGTATGTCACCTTTTAGGATGGGCCTTTTTCACCCAGTAATATTCCTGCCTTGATAGCTCATTTCTTTAAAAAAAAAAAAAAAGATTTATTTATTTTAGAGAAAGAGAGAGCGCGTGCATGTGAGCCCGGGGAGGAGCAGAGGGAGAGAAGCAGACTCCCTGCTTGCGCCAAGCCTGACCTGGGGCTCGATCCCACACGACCCTGAGATCGTGACCTGAGCCAAAATCGAGAGTCAGATGCTTAACTGACTGAGCCCCTCAGGGGCCCACATAGTTGATTTCTTTTTAGTGCTGAATAGCATCCCATAGTCGGGATGTGTCCATTTATATTTGTGTTCACCTGCTGGGGAACATCTCAGTTGCTTCTAGTAGGTTGACTTTTTTTTTTTTTTTTAAGATTTTATTTATTTATTTGACAGAGACAGACAGCGAGAGAGGGAACACAGCAGGGGGAGTGGGAGAGGAAGAAGCAGGCTCCCAGCGGAGGAGCCTGACGTGGGACTCGATCCCAGAACACCAGGATCACGCCCTGAGCCGAAGGCAGATGCTCTTAACGACTGCGCTACCCAGGCGCCCCATAGTAGGTTGACTTTTTGAATGTGCAGACTGGTGTTATTCAGAAACCTTCCTCATCAGAATGGGTTTCAGTTACATCGCGTTAAATCCATCATCTCAAATTAAAGCTCTGATGAAATCCACGAAAACGGTAGTTCTCTGGACTTCGGGGTGTCACAGAGCAGAAACATGACCAAAAATGTCTGGTCATCTACATCAGGTGAATTTGACTGAGTAAATATGCGTGTTTTAATTTTAAACGTATCTCTTACTGTGATCCCACTATTACAAAGGAAGATATATTTTAGCTAAAGTAGAGGGTTCATGATCTCTGAATACATCCCAGTGAGATTAATACATTCCTGTGTGGAAAACTCTCGCATTGTTCCTATCGGTCTCGTTCTGCACAAGTCAGTAAAATCCTTGTCTCCCACTGAAGCCGGCCTACGGCTCAGCCTCGGGAACCATGGCTTTAAGGAACTGGCCAATGTTACACAAGTTCCTCTACAAAAGAGCCCTTCTGCCTATGAATGGCTCCCTTTAAGAGCCAAGGAGGCCGACAACATTTCCTAGCCGGTAAGAGAAAACAGGGAGGGTGGGAAAATACAGTCTTTTACAGCTGAATTTAGGAAGAACTTTCTGGGAGAAGATTTGTGAATTCTATTTCTGTATGGTAAAACACTCTTGAGGCCTAAAAGCATTTCCGTCTGTGAATGCAAACACAGCGGACCAGTAAGATGTAGGTTGTACCCTAGAGCAAGGGTGTAGACAGCCGCTGTGTGGGCCCCTCAGGCTCACCTTCAGCAATAAATGGAGAAGCCAGAATTCCTGCTTTTATTTACTCAGTGGCTTTTTGGCAGACTGTCTAATCACAGTCCAAGGTCTTAAAGGGTGCCACAAGTTTCCTAGCAGTAGCCCCTTGGATAAAGCTAGAACTTCTTTTTAAACAATGTTCCAGTTTTGCAAACCAATGTTCCTCACAGCAATTTGTGCCCTCCACTTTCTCTGTCTCTTATATTATATTATCTGAGAAAACATACACTTAAAAAAAAAACTTTATCCCCTTGTGGGATTGGGTACATACAAGTCAGGGTATAATTCCTTTCATCCCTTTTGGTCGTAAGACTGTGCCCACGTTCTGTTCTAATAATGCTGCATGTTGCTATCTCTTACTATACTCTGCCCCTGTCCTTCTAAGAGGAGAAAATCAATCTAGAGCTCTTCCCGGATGGTGAGGGCATTCGGGGCGGTCCCTGGGTACTGTGTGTTCCTGAGAAAACTAGGAAGTCTGGAGGCTTTCTGCAGGAAAACAGGAAACCCTAACTGCTTGGAACATAGAGGGGTTCTTGCCATGCCATCTCTCCTGGACTTGAACTTATGCCCAAAGATCTCCTTTCCTCAGAAAAGCTGAAGGAAAACATTCGAGGTGTGAACCTGGGGCTGCAAGCCCCTGCAGACCCCACAATTTAGACATAGGGCTCTCAGCTGCCTCTGACCCACCAAATAGCCCTTAGTCACTGTTCAAGAAACCTGCAAAATTGCCTCAGGAAATAACCCGAAGTTGCCTCCCCAGAGGTCCGTGGGATGCTGTTCTGCCTGAGATAGCAAACATAATGTGCAGTGTTTGCAAGAAAAAAAAAGAATAGTGATTTGCAGCTTAGTAATAGTCACAGGATGTCGAACTTTGCCTCTGTACACTTAGAGATGACGTCACGAATGCAAACGGCCCAGAAGGCTTTGCAGTTCCCAGACCCCTAAAGCAGAATGGCCACCTCACTGTAATCGCACCAAAACCAGCAGAGGGAAGAAGGTGAAATATGAAGAAAAAGAGTTTAGGATTCTAAAGTCTCTGCTAATAGTAGTTCCAATGGGTTCGCACAGTTCTCTCCCAAGGGAAGTATAGATTACTACCCTAGATTACTGGGTACCCTCTGAGGCTCTTAGGGATGTTCTAGAATCCTTCAGGAGAAAGACTTGCAGAGTTCCACTGTCCCTGCGATCTAGGCTTTCATCACCGTGAGAGCTGTGATGTTTCGCCTCTTGATGTTTCCATAATAAACGTCCAGGGTTCAGAATAAACTAGGGGCTGCTGGCTGGCTCCAGTCAGAGGAGTGTGCAACTCCTGATCTTGGGGTCGTGAGTTCGAGTCCCCCGTGGGGTGTAGAGATTACTCAAAATAAATAAACAAGCTTCAAAATAAAATAGAAAGTGAAAGAAGATGTCAAAATAACATATCCTCATTATAGAAACTTCGAGAAATATAAAACTAGAGGGTGATCACCAGACTCTCACCACCTGATGGCATCATCGCTATATTTCTTGCTACTACTCTGTGTGTTTCTCTTAAACACAGGTGTCATCAGAGTGTCCAAACAACCTTGGGTTCTTTTGTTATTTTTATGCTTGTGTGTCTTATCATGATACCACTTCATGAGTCTCGCTTTTATGGGCTATGAAATCCCTTCTTGTGGGCAGCACGCTTTTAGTTAAATATTCCCTTTGAGGACAAAGAGGTTTTTGTTTTGTTGTTACGGACTGGGAATCTACGAAAGTGTCCATTTTGCCAAGTCCTTGCCTATGGTAGCCATTGTTATGTTTCAAAATCTTTATTAACTGAATAGATACAAATAGCAGCTCATCTTTATATCTATTTCTTTTGTTTATAGTGAAATTAAACACTTTTCCCTGGGCTTTCATTCTATCTTCTATTTTGGTGACATCCTGGTTAAGTCCTTCGGGCAGAACCAGTTAGAATGATGTTTCCCAGCAATGACCGTTTAGAGATTAGCAGTGAATGTTCAAAGAGGGAGCATTCTGCAGAGAATGGGAGAGAGGGAAACACTCCATTGTGATGATCAAATACTCTATTATACATATAATTATAAGTAGATGAAATGTCCTCCAAACACAGAAGACTAAAACTTCTCCCTCTTCGTTCTCAGGGTAGTTGTAATTTGGTTCAGCACATGTCTTTGACGTTCAGCACGTCTCCATCCGAATTGAACTGCTCAGTTTTGGTCTAACTCCTCCTCTGTTTGGTGAAGACCAGAAAGCAGTTGCAAAGTTATTGATCAAGGGCCCCTTAGAATAAAGGATTCACATATTCAAAGACTCCAAATGTGTAAGCTTAGGTCCTTTCGTACCACTGTTGACATGTCCCGCCTCCAGTATGAAGGCTGTCTGCCTGGTTTTACTATTTTGCCACATCATCCCCTTTCTTTGCCAGTTATCGGCACCGTAAATTCTTTTGTTTTGTCACTAACACCCATTGGATAGTTTATGGGCATTACACATTGAATGTTGGTGTTGTAATAGGGTGTTATAAGCCCTCTATCTGGTAGTTACTATTCTCCCCATTTTACAAATGTGGGCACTGAGTCCTGAAGACAAAAGCCAGCTTGCTCTGGACCCAGAAGAGGCCCCTGGGGAGCAGCATGGACGTGAACACACATCTTTCTGATTCCAGAGCCACTACAATATGTCACCGCCAACCTGCCATTTAACCCTAGAGGCTATGAATAAAAGCACCCGACTCTTAAATCTCACGCAAGATGGCCTAACATTTGTACGTAGTAGGTGCTTATTAGAAACCCCACTGGCCAAAAAGGGAGTTACTCATGCAAAAGATTTTACGTCTCCAAATGAGACCATTTCTCTGCCTCGCTACAAACTATAAGCTCGCTTAGCTGAACATTACTTGGGGTGCAGTGGATTTGAGCATTTTAAAAATCTTTGGAATGACCTGAATGACGTCAGAATGGTTGATCTGAAAGACTCTTTATTAATGAAAAGCCAATAAGCTGTGGATAAACTATGTAGCGGGAAATGTCCATCTCTGGTCTCAGAACTGTTACCCTGTGTGAACTTGACACCTGTGGGTCTTCATGGCCTCCCACGACGTTTTTATACACTTGGCAAAGGAACCACCTTTGCAAGCGTGGGCCTTAAAATCCCAGTTGTGAGATCTTCCTCACAAAAGGCCTCCAAGGTAGGGACACACTCCTCTAACAAAGTACGAATTATAGTGTTGGTCTTCTCCCAAACACAAGCAGCACCCCAGCAACCTACAACCACCCGGAACCACTTCATCTATCTCTTCGGGCAAATTAAATATACTTATGGTGAACTCTTCGTCTGATTATTTTATTAGATTAATTTCACCATACGTAAACTCATATTCTAATTACTGATTTTGTTGATGGCCTTAGTATCACATTTTGTCTGGGTTTTATTATGCTTATGTTTAGGGACTAGGTTCAGAGTTTATTGTATGTTTGTTTCTTCTCATCTCTCTCTGTCTCTCTCTCTCTGTGCTCACCTCTCCCAGTCTTACCGTTTTGCACTTGCCTCGCTCCCAGCCTCAAGGGCACCAGTCCAGAACAGGCTGTCTTTATGAGGGTTGGGCACTGCTGTCCCCCTGAGTGACTAAGGATGATGCAGATCCAGGCGCCCAGCCAGCAGGGTGAACCCTGGTCCTCCCGCTTCTCTGGACTTGCAGCTTGTTACACACCTTCACCCAGACAGTGCTCAGCAGCAATGAAGTTTAGCTCCTGGCCTGGCCTGGCCCAGCCTGCAACTTCAAGCAGGGATCGAGCTCTGTCTCATTTGAGACCTTTAGTGCCCCTGACGGCCCAGGAATGAAAATGGGGGCTTCTGTGGACCCTCTGGGCCTGGAGCGCTACAGCCCACTTACCACAGTGCATTTCCATTCTGTTTCTTATCATGGTTCTGAGGCCACCTGGGGCCTGCATAATAAGGGCCTCTAGAGATGGATGTCCATGTTTCTAGTTACCTTACATCGCAAAAGGGAGTCTGCAGATCGGACGGGTTCAGGCTTTTGAGATGGGGAGAGTTTCTTGGATTCTCTGGGTGGGCTGATGTGATCACAGGGGTCTTTATAAGGGAAAGAGGGAGACAAGAGAGTCAGAGAAGGGATGTGACCTTGGAAACAGCAGAAACAGAAACCTTAAGATGCGGCACTGCTGACTTTGAAGATGGAGGGTGGCGCCGTGAGCCGAGGCAGGCAGGCAGCCTCTAGATTTTGCAAGGAAACACTCTCCCTCGAGTCTTCAGAATGGGTGCGGGCCTGATGACCCCGTGATCTTTAGCTCAGTAAGACCTACTTTGGACTTCTTTTTTTTTTTTTTTTAAGATTTTATTTATTTATTTAACAGAGAGAGAGACAGCCAGTGAGGGAGGGAACACAAGCGGGGGAGTGGGGGAAGAAGAAGCAGGCTCCCAGCAGAGGAGCCTGATGTGGGGCTCGATCCCAGAACGCTGGGATCACGCCCTGAGCCAAAGGCAGACACTTAACGACTGAGCCACCCAGGCGCCCCCTACTTTGGACTTCTGACCTCCACAGCTGCAGGATAATAAATCTATGTTGCTCTGAGCCACAGAGTTCTCAATAATTTGTTACAGCAGTCATAGAGAGCCACCTTTGGGGAGTTTCTGTTGTTGTTTTGTTTTCTCTTTTATTATTTTAAACCTCCCCCTCCTTTTCTGTATTTGGAGCTGAGGAGGCCTAATCGAACAGGAATTTGCCCACACATTGACCCTTTCCCCAGGAATCAATCCTGACCCTTTATTAAATGGGGAATAGGGGCTCCTAGGGGCTCAGTCGGTTAAGCGTCTTCCTTCAACTCAGGTCAGGATCTCAGGCTCCTGGGATCCAGCCCCACATTGGGCTCCCTGCTCAGCGGGGAGTCTGCTTCTCCCTCTCCCTCTGCTGCCTTTCCTCCTGCTTGTGCGCTCTCTCTCTATCAAATAAATAAATAAAATCTTAAAAGAAAATAAAGTGGGAAACACAGCCTGGCAATGATAGGAGTGCCTAGAATATGCTAGTGGGTGCATTTTCAGTGCTTTAATGTTGCAAGGCTTTTTTCTAACTCACACATATGCTCTGTTTGCACCTCAACCGTAACACTATAAAGTCATACATGAACTGCCAGACTGTTTTTGAAATAGTTATAACCTACCCGACAGCACAAGTACTGGACACAATGTGTTGAAATCTGGGACCTCTTTTTATCCCTGTGACCTACTCCCCATAATACTTAAAGAAATAATTCATTTTCTCTAAGACTTTCATTTTACTCGCTGTCTCTTTCAGTGTGTGTAGGAATAATAAAAATATTTAAACACTTTTAAGTCATGAGAATTGCTTTCTTGTTGTTAGGTTGGTGATGCATCTATATGAAAGCCATTGTATTAGTTGTCTCTTAACACGCAATAAGTTATACCAGAGCTTGGTGACAAAAAAATAACAAACAGGGCATCTGGGTGGCTCAGTCAGTGAAGCGTCTGAGTCATGATTTCAGCTCAGGTCATGATCTCATGGGTCGTGGGTCAAGCCCGCGTTGGGCTCCATGCTCAGTGCACAAGAGTCTGCTTGTCCCTCTCCCTCTGTCCCCCTGCCCTGCTCTCTCTCTCTCAAATAAATAAATAAAATATTTTGAAAAAATAACAAACATTTATCATCTCATGCAATTTCTGTAGGTCAGGAATCGGCGAGCAGCTTAGCTGGGTAGATCTGGCCCCGAGTCTCTCATGGGGCTGGGGTCAGATGTCAGCCATGGGTACGGTCCATCTGAAGTCTGCTTAGGGCTGGTGATCTGCTCCCTGGGTGGCTTGTGCACAAGGTTGGCAAGTTAGTGCTGACTGTTGGCAAGAAGTCTCACGGCTCACCTCAAGGCCCTCCCTGTAGGGCTGCTTGAGTGTCCTTACAGCATGGCAGCTGGCTTCCCACAGAGAAAGCAGCTCAAGAGAGCAGGCACAAGCCTTGATGCCCTTTATGACCTAAATTCAGAAGTCCCATACCATCTTGTCCACAACACCCAATAGGATACACAGGTCAGCCCTATTCAGTATGCAGCAGACTACACACGGGCGTGAATACCAGGGGACAAGGGTCACTGGGGGCTGTCTTGGAGGCTGCCTACCATCACCAGGGAGAAGGTTTGGTTTTGTTTTGTAGCCACAAAGCTTTTCTTATCTCATAAATCCCTAAAGATGCAGAGTGGGAAAGAAACTCCAAGATCATTTAGTCCAAGTATCTATATCACGTGAATCACTTCCTAAAAATCATGTCATTTAAAAATCTCTACCGATAACTTTTTTTAAGTAGGCTCCATGTCCAGCGTGGAGCCCAATGTGGGCTTGAATTCAGAACCCTGAGATCAAGCCCTGAACTGAGATCAAGAGTCAGACGCTTAACCGACTGAGCCACCCAGGCGCCCCTCTACTGATAATTTAAAACTGAGTTGTGTAAACCTTGTCTCGTTTACATTACAGTCTCAATATCTCTAAAGAACAGAACGTGCCTCCTACTTCTGAAACCCTCAGAACATGTTGCCTGCTCTTTGACCCATAGTTAGGAATGCATACATTTTTGTAAACAGGACAAATTCCTGGTTGTCAGTTGGCATTTGAAGATTAACTCATTGGTCAATATCCAGCCTTCCCTAATTTGGTGTTTCTGTGTGTGTTGAAAGCCTGGGCTTTGGGGAGTGGCTGGCTCCAGAATGTAGGGAGAGGTCAGTTGTATGGTGACTCTCTCTCCAAGCTGAGGCTGAATTTACAGTCTGAATAGGAGCCAGATGGGGGCACACGGAACCAAAATTACCACCGGGGTCCTAGTCCAGTGATGCTAGTGAGTGAAGCATGTTCAACAGGAGTGATATGTGTAAACGGAGGGTCAGGACGGTGGAGAAGGTGGAGAACACAGGAGCAATCTATGCGAATTCAGGAAAATGCAGTCACCTAAATTCTCTTCTGTTTCCCTATCACTTAACTGGAATAATAATGCCTATGTGTTTTCAAAGATGTGAAGCACCTGAAACTCTCCTACTAGAAGGACCCTAAATAGTTACAGTCACTTTACAGATCATTGGCAATATCCAGTATAACTAATGATATAATATACACCCCGGCAGTTCTACTCTCGGTCTGACCTTAGAGCAGAGGTTCTCAGCCCCGGCTGCGTGTTGGGACCATCTGGGGGAGTTGGTGTTTTTAAAATCCTGATGCCTCCACACCACTCCCAGAGATTAAGACTTCATCAGTTTTGGGACGAGGCCCAGAAATTGGTTTTTTCAAAAAGCTCCCAAGGCTCCTCTACCGTGCACCCTGCCAGAAATTCACACAGACAGACAGAGAGACATCCGCCTTGTGCCAATTACATAAATAAAACCAAGGGGAATGAAGCTTCTACATGTAAAAAGCAAGTCCTTAAAATTATTTAAAAATACGGAAAACTACCTTCTAACCTCGAGAGACAGAAGGATTTCAAGAGTCAAACAGGAAAAACCATAAACAAACAGATTGATACACTTGGCTTTGAGATATAAAAATCTTGTATTTGGAAAGACACTATTCATGAAGAGAAAAGCCACAGACTGAAAGAAGTAATCTGCTAATCATATCACCAAGCAAAGGATTAGTGTTCAGAATGTAAAAAGAATGCAAACGTGTTAATCAGGAAAAGATGAACTATTTACTTAACATGACTTTATTATAAGGATAATAGATAAATGGGCAGTTACACAAGGAACTTTTCAGTAGTAAAAAAATGAATCAACTGTGTATTAACATATATACACATACACATATGTGGATGCATTGACGTGAATAATTCTTAAACACAACATTGATCGAGAACAGCAAGATCTGGAGCTCCTGGGTGCCGCAGCCGTTAAGCGTCTGCCTTCGGCTCAGGGCGTGATCCCAGCGTTCTGGGATCGAGCCCCACATCAGGCTCCTGTGCTAGGAGCCTGCTTCTTCCTCTCCCACTCCCCCTGCTTGTGTTCCTTCTCTCGCTGGCTGTCTCTGTCAAATAAAACAAAATCTTTAAAAAAAAAAAAAAAAAAGAACGGCAAGATCTTCAGAATGATACAATATGACACCAATTTTTTGAAAAATTCAGCACACACAAATCACTACTATTTGTGTTTCTGGATACCTACACAAGTTGTACAAGTGTAAATACACACATGGACATGCGAATTACTGTCTTGAGTTTTATTTTACCTCCAAGACAAAAGGGAAATTGAATGGGGTCTACAAATAAATCTGTAATATTTTGGGTGTTCAAAAGAGTCATCAATACATGAGTGTTGTATCATTATCTATACTTTTTCGGCATGCTTTGAAATATTATAAAACTTATCGCAATACCTAAAAATTAGATATTTCTTTTGGGGACTAAACCTCTATAGCCACAGGAGACTCCCTTGTATGAAACTGCTCTGAGTATCCTGGTTTTGTGAGCTGTCGTTTTAAAGAGAAGGCAAGTTTACTTGTAGAGAAACAGGCAGAAAGCCTTTAGCTCATCCGAAGTACTCAATGTGGTTTTAACTTGCTATAGCGATTAACCCTAAATACCGCTGGGGGCGCCAGAGGACAGCACAAGGAAGCCGAGCAAGGCGTCTCCCTGGGGAACTGACTCCCGCAGGTTCACCTTCCACACTGTTTAATAAGTAATCAAACCACTGATGGGTTCTTGCCCCCTGGGGTGACTTGTGATGACACAGCACACGTTGTCTTTACTGCCCTTGGCTTGACATAGTAACAGTTCGCGGAGCCCCTGAAATGCAGCCTATTTTCTATCTGAAAGCTTAGAGCTTTGAGAACTGAGTCTTGGGTGTAGTGGCTCTCCCCCTGCCTGGGGTGATGGAAAACTACTCGGGCTGAGCTATGGCTCTTTCTGACACCCACGGATCCTCATTAGCATGAAATGAGGCTGCTTGATAAACGTGGTTTTTTTTCATCTGTCATATATTCAGGAAGAATTTGAAAGGGAAAAAAAGTTGTCGCCCAGTATTATAAAGCAAATTAGGGGTAGAAGGGTTGAAGCCTGATGAAAATGGGAGTCAGTGGTTTGCAAATGCGGGAAAGACTTCTCTAAGAGGGCTTGTGAAAACCCCCTCTGGGCACACCCGGCTCTGAGGTCCTCCCCTCTCCCTGCCCTTGTCTTTGTGGTTTTACCTTTCTAATTATTTTGAAAGATGAGATGATACATCATACATGAGGTCAGTCTTTGTTCCTTTTCAAAGCAGAAGCTATCTTCTTTTTTGTATAAGTCTTTACCAGGAAAATGCACAAGGAGGGTGCTGAGGGCAGACTTGCTCGACAAATGAACGACAGCCCTGAGGCCTGCTCTCACGTGCAGTGGGAGCAGGAGTTGCAAGGGTCTGGCCTGGCCGCACTCACTTATGATTGATTTGAAACACAGACTAAATCTGAATTTCTGTAGTTAGTGGCCATTGTGAATATGGTATAAACTCTGCTTCTCTTTGAAGGGCTGAGTGAGTTTCCTCATCTGTAGAACAGAGATGGTATTACCTACCCGTTTGTGTAGAGAGATGACGAAGGGTGGGGGCTGGATAGAAAACTAGAGAACAGCCTATAACCCGGCAAGCATTAGGCTTTTTGGTTTGGGAGTGGTTTTCAGTAATACTTCCAACAGCTGTTCTTTTTATTTTGCTATTTTTTTCTTCTGCTTAGGGGACAATGGAGCAGTACGACAGTCAAAACCTGAGTGTCAGTAAGTAATTTTGTAGACATGCTCAGCGCTGGGTTTATGGTAAAACTCTCAGAAGGTTCCAGTTTGATGCAATTAAAAACGTGCTTCTCATCTCTGCTTTTATTTTTTGCTATTGTAAATAATGCCGCAATAAACATAGGGTGCATACGTCTTTTCAAACTAACGATTTTGTTTTCTTTGGGTAAATACCCTATAGTGATTATTGGATCATATGGTAATTCTATTTTTAACTTTTTGAGGAAGCGCCATGCTGTCTTCCACAGTGGCTGCTCCAGTGTGCATTCCCACCAACCGTGCTCGAGGGTTCCTTTTCCTCCACATCCTCATCAACACTTGTTGTTTCTGGTGTTTTTGATTTTAGCCATTCTGACAGGTGTGAGGCGATATCTCATTGTGTTTTTTTTTTTTTTTTTAAAGATTTTATTTATTTATGTGACAGAGAGACAGCCAGCGAGAGAGGGAACACAGCAGGGGGAGTGGGAGAGGAAGAAGCAGGCTCATAGCAGAGGAGCCTGATGTGGGACTCGATCCCGGCACGCCGGGATCACGCCCTGAGCTGAAGGCAGACGCTTTAACGACTGCGCTACCCAGGCACCCCTCATTGTGGTTTTGATGTGTATTTCCCTGATGATGAATGATGTTGGGCATCTTTTCATGTGTCTATTGACTACCTGGATATCTTCTTTGGAAAAATGTCTGTTCAGTACAGAGAAGATTAGCATGCCCCTGTGCAAGGATGACATGCAAATTTGTGAAGCGTTCCTTATTATTAATTTATTTGAGAGAAAGGGGGGTTGGGAGGGGCAGAGGCAGAGGGAGAGAGTGAATCTTAAGCAGGCTCCATGCCCAGTATGGAGTCAGACATAGGGCTTGATCTCATGACCCTGAGATCATGACCTGAGGCAAAATCAAGAGTCAGAGGCTTCACTGACTGAACCACCCAGAAACCCTGAAGCATTCCATATTTAAAGAAGAAGAAGGAGAAGAAGAAGGAGATGGAGAAGGAAAAATGTCTATTCAGGTCCTCTGCCCATTTTTAAATTGGATTATTTGTTTTTTTTGGTGTTGAGTGGTACAAGTTCTTTATATATTTTGGATATTAGCCCCTTATCAGGTGTATCATTTGCAAATCTCTTCTCCCATTCTATAGGTTGTCTTTTTATTTTGTTGATGGTTTCCTTTGCTGTCCAGAAGCTTTTTATTTTGCTGTAGTCGCAATAGTTTGATTTTGCTTCAGTTTCCCTTGCCTGAGGAGTTCCATCTCGAAGAATGTGTCTATGGCTGATGTCAAAGAAATTACTACTTCTGTTTTCTTCTAGGAATCTTATAGGTTCAGGTCTCAAATTTAGGTCTTTAATCCATTTTGAGTTTATTTTTGTGTGTGGCATTAAAAGGTGGTCCAGTTTCATTCTTTTGCAAGTAGCTGTCCAGTTTTCCTAATACCATTTGTTGAAGAGACTGTCTTTTCTCCCATTGTGTATTCTTGCCTCTTTTGTCATAGATCAATGGACCATACATGTGTGGGTTTATTCCTGGGCTCTCTACCCTGCTCTTTTGATCTATGTGTCTATTATTGTGCCAGTACCATGCTGTTTTGATTACTACAGCTTTGTAGTACGGTTTGAAATCTGGGATTGGGATACCTCCAGCTTTGTTCTTTTTTAAGATTGTTTTGGCATTAAGGGTCTTTTGTGGTTTCATACACATTTTAGGATGATTTCTTCTAGTTCTGTGGGAAATGTTATTGGTATTTTGATAGGGATTGCATTAAATCTGTACATTGCTTTGGGTAGTATGGACATTTTAGCAATATTGGTTCTTCCAACCCATGAGCATGGAATATCTTTCCATTTCTTTGTGTCATCTTCAATTTCTTTCATCAATGTTTTATAGTTTGCAGAGTACAGATCTTTCACCTTCTTGGTTAAGTTTATTCCTGTGTATCTTATTAGTTTTGGTGCAACTATAAATGGGATTGTTTTCTTAATTTCTTTTTCGGCGACCTCATTATTAGTGTATAGATCTCCGTATTAATTTTGTATCCTGTGACTTTACTAAATTCATTTACTACATTGAAAATACTCTTCCTATTTCTGGTCTTCTGATAGGAATTATGGCAGAATTGTTCCCCCACCGCTAGAAATGTTTAGGTCCCAATCCCTGGAACCTGTGTTGCCTGATGTGGCAAAGGCGAATTAAGGCTACAGATGGAACTGAGATCGTTGTTCATCAGCTGACCTTAACACAGGTAGATTAATCTGAATTATCCAGCAGGCCCACGGGAATCCCAGGGGTTATCAGATTTGGAAGAGGGAGGCAGAAGAGGAGATTGGAGTCCCAGGAATCAACCTGCCGCTGTTGGCACTGAACTCCATGAGCCGAGGAATGTGGGCAGCTTCTGGTAACGGGAAGAGGCAAGCAAATAGTTTCTCCCCGGGAGCTTCCAGAAAGAAACACAGCCTTGGTGACACCCACATGTAGCCCACTGACTCTTCTGACCTCTAGAATCGTAAGGTAATCATTTTTTGCTGTTTCAAGCCACCAGGTATGTGGTCATCTGTTACAGCAGCCAAAGGAACCTGATACAGAAATGAAATCACGGAAGCTCCTTAGAGCAGTAGGACGGTAAGACTCGTTGGTTTTCCCCTGTGCCAGTCTCTCACCTAGTTTGCCAACTTACCTACATGATTGTTCCTCCCCAGGACTATCTATAGGATACCCAGGAAGTGTCTTTCCAGAGGGTTACAAAAATGCCACCACTTAGAAAATAAGAGATCTGCACTGTCTTACTCCTGAGTTAAACTCCGGAGGGAATTGTTACTGGCTCACACACATAACCCCATGCAGCCCCGTCCTGAAGATGGGAGTGGGAGGGAAGGGTACAGTCTTCATCCAGATTCCCAAGTGAGGGTTTTCCATAGGTGGCCTTTCCTTTTTTAATAAAGCCTTCTCTAAAGCCAGCTGTTAGAGGCCAAGATGTCTTTGCAAACTAGGCCCGCGGCTCCCCACTCTCCCCTCCCTCCCTGTAGGGCTCTGCAGTCCTGCTTTCCCTCCTCTAGGGTTTCAGTTGGAGACATCTGCCCTCTTTGTCCTTCGGCCTACCTTTCTGTAACCGATTCCCTGCTGTGGACAAGAGAGAGCAAAACTTCGGGTCAATGGCAAAAGGACTTTGCTCTGCTCAGAACCCTCCTGTGTGCGTGTGCGTGGGAGGCAGGAAGGGTAGAGTCCCAGGGCTTGGTCCTGATCAAGGTTAAGAGGAACTTACTACTCAGCACCATGCCCGGGGTTGTTCCTGGGATTCGCCGAGGCAAAATCGAGAGAAAAATAAAACATGACATCATGCTGCTGGTGCCCAGGAGCCCACTGGAAACAATCGGAGGAAACAGCAGAGATGGGTCCTTGTGTGCAGTTAGAGCGACCGCCAAGAAACTCCCCGGCTCTCTGCTTTCCACAGAATCCGATGAGTGCCCGGATTGTTCGGTCCACAAAAATAAACCCAAGAAAATTCTGGAAGTGGGTAGTGGCGAAGGTTGCACAACATCGCGGCTGTACTTAATGCCACTGATTGTACACTTAAAAACGGATTAAGTGGTAACTTTTATGTTGTGCATATTTCACTACAATTGGAAAAAAAAGAAGTAAACTCAATTCCTGCTTCTAAAACCTGAGATGCATTCTCGATTCTCTCCTTTCCTCACCCCATAGGACCGATCTGTGGGAAGTCTGCTCACCTGTACGTCCAGGAGGCTTCTGGAATCTTCCCCCCCCACCTCCATAGCAGGCCCTGGTCCAAACTCCTGTCTCCCTGCTTTGAGAGCCACAGCAGGAACCTCCTAACTTGAACCTTGCCTCTTCTGTAGACCCTTCCCGTTCCTCAGCCCACTTCCCCCCGAGCAGCCAGATCCTAGGGTAGCTCATAGCTTGAAACCTAACAGACTCCCCTGGCTCTGGGAATAAAAGCCAAGCTTCCTACCTGGCCTCCAGGCCCCCTGCGATCTGACTCAGTCTGCCTCTCCAGCCCCATCCCCTGCCAGTTGCTTTCTTGTTCATCATGATCCAGCCACACTGGCCGTCTTTCTGCTCCTTGAAGGTGCTCAGCTCACCCCCACCTCAGGGCCCCTGCTTTTGCTGTTTCTCTGCCAAGTCTTTGCACACCGGCTCCTTCCTGGCACTGAGACACAAGCTCCCCATCACCTCTGCAGTGAGGCCTCCCCTCTGAGGCTGGAGCAGCTACCCTGCCACTGCATCACGTGGCCCCGTTGCATTTTCCGTACGGTCCCTGCCATTCCCTAATATGTCTTGTTTATTTGTGTAACGTGTATGGCCCGTCTCCTCCGTGAGGAGCAGGAACACGCACCGCCGTGTCCCCAGCGTCTAGAATGGTGTCTAGCACATAGTAGGTGCACAACAGGTATGACAAAGTGAAGGACTCAAGTGCGTTTCCCAAACACTGGGAGTATCACTGGCAGTGGCTTGAGTGGTGGAGCCCAAAGAGACGTGTCCCTCTACTTGCGATCACGGTCTTTGCAGATATAATTAAGTGAAGGGTCTTGTGGTAAGATCATCCGGGATTGCCCAGCTGGGCCCTATAGCCAATGACAAGTGTCCCTAGCAGAGATGGCCATGTGAAGACGGGGGCAGAGATCGGAGCGGTGTTGCCGCAATCCAAGGACCATCAGAAGCCTCCAGAATCTGGAAGAAACAAAGAAAGATGCTCCCCGGTTAGAAACTTAGGAGGGAGCGCGGCCCGGCCCGCACCGTGATTCCAGACTTCGGGACTGCAGAGCTGTGAGGCAATGCATTTCTGTTGTTGGGAGCCACCCAGTTTGTGGTAACTTGTCACAGCCGCCCTAGGACACGAAGGCACTCCCCAAATGTACCATCTTTTGGATTTTTCCGGCACGCTGTGTGTGCACCTTGGGCTCAATTACCCGTAAGAGCCAGGATGTGATTATCATCCGCATACTCGTCATATTCCACCACCTGTGAGCGGAAGGAAGGGTGTCACTGTCCCAGTCCGCGGTGCCACCCACACAGGGTCCCAGGGTCAGAGCAGGCGTGCAGCAGTGGGTACTGACCCGCAGTGGGGAGTATCCGTATGTCCGCCGTGCGGGTTACAAAGCAATGGCTCGGGTGTTACAGCGGATCCGGGTAGCTTCGCTGCCTGCTGAAGCCCTGAGTTGATCCAGGTCTGGGTATCATTTTGGCCTTGTCCACACCTTGTCTGCAGTCCCTCAAATGCGGCCTTCCGCTCCTGTGACCTCGGTCCCCCCTGAGCCTCACTACAGTGGAAAGATTTCTTAAGCCTTGTTCTCCCACTGGTACTTCTGGGATTGTCAAAACGACGGAGGGCGGGGAGGGGAACTGCTAAGATGGCAGGAGGTTAATGGACTTTGTTCCCAGTCCCTCGGTCGCTCCATCCCTTGGCACACAGCCAGTCTGATGGTGGTCACTGGGATCTTCCCAGGCCAAGGAGGATGGGGCAGCAGGAGAGAAAACCGAGAGGACAAAATAGCCCACAGGAGAGCAGGGGAAATAACAGACCCAAGGAGAAAGCAAGGACCTCAGAGTTGGTTAGTCAGTAAAAACTGGTTCTGGACAAAAAAAAAAACCACAATGGCCCCCTGGACACCAAATGCAGAGGGAATTTCTGTGCATGTCATTAGCGTCTGGCAGCCATGTTTGGGAATAGCAGACACTTGTCTTTTCCTAAGGCCACACCTCTGTTTTTCTTTCCTTTTTGACTGTGGGTTTTTCCACTTTATCTTTCCTACCCAGGCCTCTCTGGGGACCCTTGGGCTCCATTGCAGTGAGGTTCTTCTCGCCCTGTTGGAGAGAAGAGAGAGTCTAAGTGCCCCATGAGGTACACAGGACCCCTGTGTATGCTTTGGCGTTTGAACACGTTGCAGACAAGTCAGTCCGTGGAGAGGAGGTTGTTAATTTGCTTATACAGACGCGTGTCAGCCTTCCTGTGGGGGGAGGCATTCATTTCATGCCTTACCAAGAACACACAGAGCAAAAAAACCATGAAACATGCCCTGACTTCCCCATGGTCTGTTTTGAGGTTCAAACAAGATGATAACGGTCTTCAGAGCCCTTTGAAAGTGAAAGCACTGGAGAGCTGGTGGTGTGCTTATGCCTTTCATTCTTACAGACCCAGAGCACAGGCTTGGCTCCCCCTCACACCTTGCTGGCAGCTGTGCTGGGACCAGAACCTGGGTCCCGACCCCCAGTCCCCGGGGAACGCGTGCCTGGCAAAGGCCTGAACCTTGTCCCACGTCTCACAGCTCCTTCAGTGGAAAGCAGTTTAAACCATTGTCTAGAAGGAGCAGAGTATTGAGGGAAGAACATCAGCTTAAGGCTGGCTGGTAGGGGTACGTGGAGGCTGGGGGCTGAGCTGGGCAAGGGCAGGAGGCACAGAGACAGTAAGGATTCGGTGTGCATCTGGATTCTGAAGTAACAGAGCAGAGGGGACCCATTTGAGAAGTTTTATTTATCTTTTGTTAAACGTAACACTCTGGAGACATCCAGACTCACACACAAGGGGAGAAGAGGACAGCGAAGCTCAGCATACCCAGCACCCACGCACACCAGTTGTCGTGTTTTGCATTTGACAGGTTGTAGCCCAGAGATGAGAGGGTCAGGAGATGAGTTAGATGGTGACGAGGGGAGGGAGTGCAAAACAGAAGGAACAATCTAGAAGACCCTAGGCCTCTGGCCACGTTGGGTAGAGAACTAAGGAGCTGAGCCAGTGTGGAGGAACACGACGAGCTGGGAGAGCAGAGGCTCTCTGGCGTGTGGGGGCTGTGCTGTTTGCACCCCTATCTCTCAATTCCTTACACTGATATCTACTAACTAAATAGGCAAAGGATACTGGATAGTGGGGTCCAGCTGGGGCTCCCAAGCCTCCTGCAGGACTGCCCCACTTGGAGTGGTAAGCAAGAAAGCCAGTGGATCATCTGGTCTGTTTCCCCCATGGTCGTTATACGTTGGTTTTGCCTCTTGAGGATTTCTGGAAATGAAAAATAACCACCTCGCCTTTTTCCCAGAAAGAGAGTGGTTTAACTCATGAACTGAAGGATGTGAGAGAATGTTCCGGAAAGAGTCCAGGTGGTATAACATGGCTGATGGTCCCACGTTGCCAAAAGCTGCCCAGGGGCCTCTCTGCTGGGCACAAGAATTCGGCGACATCTTGCAGCCCCCCACTGTCTCTGGCTGCCGTGTGTCTGAGAACACACCTAGAGCACATCGTACGGGACAGGAGAGGCACCCACGGCAGATCACACTGACCTACAGACGGGCTGGGGTGGGAGCAGACCCCTCTTCATATGCCGGACAGTCACGCTCAAGTTCATCGTATGTCAGGATGACACTGACTAATATCCTTGGAAATGCAGAACTTCCTGCTTCTCCTCCACTGTTTACGAGCAGAGATGTTATCACCCCGGTTGGCCGATCATAATTCCAAAGTGACTCTTCCTTGTCACAACATGCAATTACAGGCAACACCAAAGGCGCTCCTGGAGTCTGGTTTTATAACTCCTTGGGGTGCAAATAACCCCGAGATACAGGCGTGAGTCACTTAAGGGTGCCCTCTGGCCAGTACTACACCACTGCCTTCTCTCCTTTGCCTTCTAGCCAAAAAGCAAAACAACAAATTGCTCCCTCTCTATTAGACTTCCACCAGCCTTTCAGACCTAGCTCACAGTCTTCAAAGAAGCAAGCGTCTCTTCACACAGTCATTTCTCCCATTAATTCGAACTCCACACACACCCGTGCTGCTCTGACAACCCTATTGCACTGTGTTTGTACCCGTTGCCACGTTGGCACGTGGCGTGTTCAGCGCTGTGTCATCTTCCCAGCTGGACTCAGAATTCCTTGAAGACTCACTTCTTTGCCTCCCCTATAGAGGCTGATGTGTAGGCTTTGTGGATTCATTCAGAGGCTCTTCTTTTGAGTTTTGGTGTAGGCAGCCTCTTGCCGCCAATATCGAGATAGAAGCTTAACGCAGCAGACGTCTCTCAGCACAACCCAGGACATTCTGAATTGTCTTCAATGGCTCTGACACCTGTGGAGATCTTGAGAGTGGCCTGGAGGGTAGATGTGGCCTCGGGGTGAACCCACTCTGAGAGTTGCATTTTGGTTACGAAGATTTTAATATCTCTTATCATCAAGGGCAGGAATTTGAAGTTGAGAAAATTCTGTACCAACAGATTTTGTTAAACTAATGCTCTTCCCTTAGCCTTCCCTATGTTTAGTGACTTTTCTACAATGGCCGCTCTTTGTTCAACCTGGTATCAAAACATGTAGGTTTTGTCATTTCTTTGGGTCTTCATTTCCTTATCAGGGCTCCCATGTCACGGGAAACTTATATTAAATAAATGTGCATGATTTATCGTGTTAATCTGTCTTAAATTAACGTAATCCACAGGGATACCTGAAAACCCTAAGAGGGTAGAGGTGGAATTTGCCTCCCCTGCACCCGGAAAATGAAATTTTAAAAAAGACAAAATATAAATCCTGTTATTATCATTAGACTCAAGAGTGGGGAAATTATTCTCTAGAGCACCTGGCTGGCTCAGTTGGTGGAGCATGCAACTCTTGATCTTGGGGTTGTAAGTTTGAGCCCTGTGCTGGGTGTAAAGATTATTTAAAAATAAAATCTTTAAAAAAGGCAGGAAGGCAAAAAGGAAGGAAGGAAGGAAGGAAGGAAGGAAGGAAGGAAGGAAGGAAGGAAGGAAGGAACAGAGAAAGGAAGGAAGAAAGACAGAGGAAAATTATTCTCTCAAATTGCTATGAAACATTCTAGAAAATTTCTCCTAACTCCTATACTTACTTCTTCTTGAACTGATAACACATGGATCAGTCCCTGTTCCTGAAAGTTTGGGAAGCAACAGTCTAGCCCATCTTGAAATAATTTGCCATGTTTTAATAAAACACATTCCTTGCTATACTATTATAAGTAATATAATAATTAGTTATTTTAAAAAACCAAGCACAACGTACTTATCCTTCCCTAGTGTTCTCGTCCCTCCCCCTGGCCCAGCTCCACCTCCTTCTTCCTCTCTTCCTCCCTCTGTCCTTCCATTTTCTTTATCCAGAATCCCAAAAGAGAGTTTCACGTTTTTATATGAGTTGATTTAGCCCTGTGTTGCAACTTCTCTGGAGAACAGGTGGGAACAGAGCCAAGAGCTCACACAGAACAGGAGCAGCGCCCACGGAGACATCTTGAAATGGGCGTGGCTGTAACCGCTTGCTAACTGGCAGGACAAGAGATAAGAGAGAGGCATCCGTTGTTAAGCCACAATTAAGTATGTTCCTAGCTTCTGCTTTAGGGAAGTTCTACCCCTTGGCACCTCTAGCTTCACTCCCTCCGGCACAGTGTGGGTGCCCATTGTTCTGGAAGCCAAGCTTAGCCATCCCTACCTTCCTCAGTTCTTTCAAGAAGTCCACATACCCTGTGAGTTCCAGTTCTGGCTTGACCACTTTACCAATCTGTCTCTTCCCTTATGACCCAGCCTGCGGGCTCATTGCATGGCCCCATTTCCTAATCACCATAGTCAGGCTCGTATCTGCCCTGCTGATCTTCAAGGTGGTTGCCAGATAATGGATGAGTTCCATGTTCTTGCCTACAATGCCCACTCAATGGCCTGTGGTAGGCAGAATTATAAAGATAAAACTCAAAGATAAGAGTTGTCTAAAGTTCAGTAAGGAAACACACTTAGGGCATACATCACATTTATCATTACATCTTATGATGTGGAGCCACCTAATTGCCTGCTGGAGGAGACTAGTGGGGTGGGGATCAGCCAGAGAAGGATCCACAGTGGGCAGGCTCTCTGAACAGTGCTGGCTGGGTTAGGGGAGAGGGATTGCAGAAATGGGCTGTGGAATGTTGAGGAAAGAGAGCAGGATGACCCAGACACCAGCTCAGGTCAGGGGGGGCGGGAGCTGTGGGTCCCTAAGGGGGAGAAGCAGAGGATGATGCTGGAGAAGGAGGTTGAGGCCTGGCATAGGCAGGCCTGGAAACATCTGAACTATCCATCAACAGTAGAACAAATAAATTATAGCTTATTCCCATAATGAATATCACACAGTGATGGAAATGAATGAACCATAGCCCCATGTAGCAATTAGGATGATTATAATAAAGCATACTGAACCAAAAAAAAGGAACAGAAAACATAAACCAGAAGATTTCTCCCATATCAAGATCAAAGACAATCAAAAGCCAACTATCTAATCGAGGGATGCGTGTCTGGATTTTTTTTTTTAAGATTTTATTTATTTATTTGACAGAGAGAGAGACAGCCAGTGAGAGAGGGAACACAAGCAGGGGCAGTGGGAGAGGAAGAAGCAGTTTCCAGCGGAGCAGGGAGCCGATGTGGGGCTCCATCCCAGGACCCTGGGATCATGCCCTGAGCCGAAGGCAGACGCCTAGCGACTGAGCCACCCAGGCGCCCCTGGATCTAAAGCTATGAAGAAAAGTAAGAAATTATGCTTTTTTAAAAGTCGAAACTGTGATCGTCTCAGGGGCTGGGGGAGGGGTGGCAGTGGTGACCAGGAAGAGGCACATGGAGGTTTGCCGAGCCATGTTTCACTGCCTGACCTTGGTGGCAGTGATGTGCATTTTTCCTGCAAAACTAACCTGAATTCATGTATCTATATTTGATACATTCATGTCTATGTAAGATTGTATTGGTTAGCTATTGCTACAATCCCGCTGTGTAACAAACCAGTCCAGCATTCAGTGACTTAAAACCACAGTCCTTTATTCTCACAGCTCTGGGATCAGCAGGGCCCCCGGCTCCGATCCATCTGCTCCTCACAAGAGGTTTGCACATCGGCCACGGAAGCCTTGTTCGGTGTGTCCATTCTGAGCCTGACTCAGAAGGCAGCAGCTACCCAGAGGACGCTCCTCTCACAGCAGTTGCCAGAAGCTCATCTAGGACACAGCATGACTTCTCTTGACTGAAGGAAGTCCTATGGCCAAGCCCAAAATCAAGGGCTGGGGGAATCTACTCTGCCCACAGTGAGGCAGAGGGGTAAGGAATTGGAGCCAATGATGTGAGTTTCTTCCTCCCCATGAGAGCAGTAGTCAGTTAGGAGGGAAGTTGAGTTGCTTTGGGTCATCCAGTTAGGAGTCAGACATTCCGATCTGGAGCCCAGAAAGATCTCTAACGTAGACCAAGGCCTGGTTCATCTGCACTGTAGTGGCAACCAATACCCTGTAAGTGACTGATGGGTCTGGGGACAGCGTACCCAGATGAAGCAAGAGCGTCGCTAATGTGAGTCAGTCCCAAGAGGACCATCCAGTTTGGAGGAGTTAGACAGCGACCAGCCGGAGGATGAGAGGAGAGGACTCAGGAAGGAGCTTGACGCTGAACAAGGCAAATGCTACGGTGACCTAGAGTAAAATGGGCTGGGCCTTTGCTCCCAGGGGATCTGCTTAGAGAAAGGAATTTTGGTGGCTCCGTAGGGACCACATCCCATCCGCAATGGGTTGAGGCAATAGGAGACAAAACGGGGCTGTTCTTTCAAGCAGCTGCCGAGCAGTGGTCTTCAGTCCGCGGCTCTGTCCTGCCCTCGGTCATCAGTGCCTCGGACTCTAGGCACGAACAGTGTTTACCACGACTGATTTTCAGCCCTTGTCACCTTCCTCCAATCCCATTTTAAGACATGCTGTTACACAAAAAAGGACAGAGAGATGGTGGCTGGGAAAGGATGCTGTACCCAGAGAGGATATCATATTGCCCAGAAACAGGAGAGTTTGGGTTTCTGCCCTCACAAAGGTGAATTCATGGTCAATGCCCTCAAGGAACTTACTGGGTATAGGGGAAATGCTTGTAAACACCTCACGGGAACACAAGACAGGGCCTCCGAGGGCTGCATAGACTCACCTGCTATTGGCAGTGATGGCGTTGAGGAAGGGGCGGCTCATGCTGACTGGAAGGAGTAGCAGGGGCAGGTTTGCAAAGGAGGGGGCACGGAGGGTGTGGGCTGAGCTGGAGAAGGGACGGGAATACGCAGCCAGGGGTGGCAGGGTGGCTCGTGGAGTGTCTTAGAGGGTAAGTCGCAGATGAGGCTGGGAAGGAAGTTTGGGGCTCAGTAATGGAGGACGTCCTATGCCGGGTGGGCTCGTGCTAACAGTCTGCAGGCAATGGGGCAATGGGGAGCCACTGTGGGTTTTGAGGAGGGCAGTGGCCTCATCAGACTCACATCTTAGAAGGTCTATGCGGTAGCGGTGTGAAAATGAGCTGGTTGTCGGGACCTGGGGCGGGGTTCCCAGGGGGCTGTTGCAAACCGGGAGCAGGATGAAATCTGAAGGTGGGAAGGGAAGTGTGACTCAGGAACCCTTGCAAAGAGCGTCTCCTCGTCCTCTCCGGCCCGAGACCCTGCTGCGCGTCGTCGCCCCTGGAGGGTGATGGCTTGGGCTAATTTAACTTCCTCTCTCCTCCCTGGTCTCCCTGTGAGACTCAGTGTCCTGAGAGCCAGGCTGTGACCAGGTAGGATCGAAGCTGGGGCCCATGTGGTACAGGAGCTGAAATCAGCCCGTCTTCCTGATATGACTCACTTTCACCAGGAGGAGTCACTCTCAGGGCTCGCTCAGCCAAGTCCGGTGATCTCCAAATGAAGGCTGAACTCAAATTGTAGGGGAAGAGGCCTAAGTTCTCCAGAGCAGCACTGATTCAGAATGTTCTGCCTAGGCGAGCCCATTATAAACGTTCAAGATGATCCAACACCACTGATATTTTAGGGTTCATTCAAATGACACCGCCCAGCTTGACTTTTTTTTTTTTAAGATTTTAATTATTTATTTGACCGAGAGAGAGAGAGAGAGCGCACACGCACAAGCAGGGGGAGCAGCAGAGGGAGAGGGAGAAGCAGGCTCTCCGCTGAACAGGGATCCTGGTGCGGGACTCAATCCCAGGACCCTGAGATCATGACCTGAACTGAAGGAAGCCGCTTAACCGACTGAGCCACCCAGGTGCCCTTGACTTTTTTTTTTTTTAAACCAAGATGTGTTAAAAATATCAAACCATGCATTTTGGTTTGGGGGTTCAGATAATATGGTCACCACAGCTATGGGACAAGTCACTTCGCACCTTACATCCTTGGTTTTCCTACCTGTAAAATAATTCGAACACGTGGTAAGCCGCAGGGCCCTCCTGCTGTGGTATCCCAGACACTGGCCCAGGCTCTCAACCCAGTGAAGCCTGCTGCACTCACAAGCGGGGCTGGAGTCCTGACTTGCTTGGGTGCCCGGGCAAGCTACTTTATGTCTCTGTGCCTCAGTTCCCTTGTCTGAAAAATGGCAATGATAAATAGAGCCTAACTCACACGTTGTCCAGAGGATTACATGGGTGAGACCAAGTGAAGACCTTAGAAGAGCACCCAGCACGTAGAGAGTGCTCAGAAAGAAGTAGTTATTGTGTAACCAGAAGGTAGAAGCAACCCACATGTCTGTCTCTGATGAACGGATGGGCAAAATGTGGTCTCTCCAAACAGTGGAATATCATTCAGCTTTAAAAAGGAAGGAGATTCTGACATAACATGGAGGAAACTTAAAGACATGACGCTAAGGAAAATAAATCAATCACAAAAGGGCAAATACTTTGTGACTCCACTTCTTTGAGGTACTGAGCGCTGTCAGATCCACGGAGACAGGAAACCACTTGGTGCTTGCCAGGGGCTGTGGGGACAGGGAAGTAGGGACTTTTGTTTGATGGGGACAGAGTTTCAGTTTTGGAAGATGGAAAAGTTCCGGAGATGGATGGTGGTGATGGTTGCATGACAGCGTGATGTACTTAATGCCATTGAACTGTACACTAAAAAGTGGTGAAAACTATAAAGTTTAGGTTATGTATATTTTACCACCACTTAAAAAGAAAGTATTGGGGTGCCTGGGTGGCTCTGTCAGTTAAGCGTCCAACTGTTGGCTCAGGTCGTGGTCTCATGGGTTGTGGGATCAAGTTCTGGATCAGGCTCCCATAGTGGAAGGAAGGAAGGAAGGAAGGAAGGAAGGAAGGAAGGAAGGAAGGAAGGAAGAATTAGCTATTGTCATCTCTAGTGTTAGCTATCTGGAGGGTTTCTCTAGGGAGGAGAACCCCAGCAGTTGCCACGATCACAGCCTGCCCCTAACTCTGGAAGATAGGGTCAAATCTTCTCACACCTTCTCCGTTATGTCTGTTATCTCATCCGATTAAATCCAGTCCCACCCTTCCGCGCCAGGAGAACCAAGGAACAGACCTCCTTGGTTGAGGTGTAGTTGAGGAGAACTGGAGGAAAGGAGTGGCTCCCAGAGGGCCCCACCCTCACCACCCTACCCCCATCCACCATCATTCCGGAAGTTTCTCTACAAGCTGGCAATGTATTCTCATGGCGTCCCCTCCGATTACCACCAGGCAAATGGCAGATCTGGGAGGAGCGATGCTGAGGCTCTGGTGGCTGGTTGAGGTTGAAGGCCCTTGGGTCCCACTTGTGCCCTCAGCAAAGCCATTTGCCCTGGGACCCGCGGAGGGAGGGCCAGCAGGCTGTGCTCCGGGCAGGTGATTCTCACTTGACAGCCTGGCCCAGGAAATGCCCAGGCCAAAAGCCCTGGCGCTGGCCTTCACTGACGCAGTCGTTCTTCCCACTTGAACAAATCTTTAGAAAAGTGGCGCTGCTCAGGCTTCGCAGCATGCTAGGACCCCCTTGGGGGTTTGGGGAGCACTGATGCCCACACCCGACTCCCACAGTTCCAGTTTAATGGGCCTGGGTGCAGCCTGGGTCCTGGGATTTTGAAAAGCTCTCTGCATAATTCTAACGTGCGGCCAACACTCGACACCGCGGCCCTGAAGTTCTACAGGGAGCCCGCGGCCTCCGTGAGTGAAGTGGGAGCAGCAGCCGAGGAACATCGAGGAAGCCCAGCCGCCAGGAGGTGATCGTTCCACGCGGGAGGGTCACGGGCCAGGTGCTTTTGTGGTCCGGAGCCATTCTCCTGAAGCGGTTTGGTCTGTGCACACACAGCCACACGAAGGCCCTGCCTTATCTGTTGAGGACGTGGTTTTTGTAAAACAGTTGCCCAAATGGCCACTTTTCTGCCGGTCATGGTGTCTGGGCTTTCCCCTCTGGCCTGTCCTGTAACTGCTCAGAGGGGTGCGGTCAAAACAGATCCTGTCACATCCTGTGGGTGTCTGCTGACTGCGGAATGCTCCTGCTGACTCCAGCTTGCTTGATGTCCTAACAAGGTTCTCAGATGTGTTTCTTCATGCCCTGAAGTCTGCTGTCCTTTCTGTTTGGATCCGCGCGCAGCAAGAGGCTGACTCACTTCCCTTAGCTTACCGCGTGCTGGCGCGTCCTCGGTCAACAAACCCTGGGGGCGGCTCCTCCACCAGAGATCACGGAAAGGTGTGGAGGCCCCCAGAGTTCACGGCAAGGGCCTTGAATTCTAACTCAAGGGAGGTGGCGCGGTCGGGACAGCTAGCTGACATGTGCCGGCTTTGAGACCTCTGTAGACCAGGTGTGTAAATATAAACCATGGTTCACGCTAACTCCGCCCTTTGAGGAAAGGACTGGAATGTTCCTCTGGGTTGTGTAGAAGCCTTGAGTGTTCTGCTGAGTAACTCAGACCCTCACCAGCTTTTGTTCAGTCATTCAAGACATGTTCATTGCCAGACACTGTTCTAGGCCCCCGAAAAATGGCGGAGGAAAGACAGGTGTGGATGCTGCCTCTTTTTTCTTTTTTTTTTTTTTAAAGACCTCATTTTTTTTTAAGAGCAATTTTCAGTTTACGACAAGATTGAGAGGAAGGTATGGAGATTTCCCATACAGCCCATGCCCCGTCCCCATGCACAGTCTTCCCGATTCTCAGCATCGCTCCCCAGAATGGTCCTTTCCTTTTAAAACCAAGGAGGAATCTAAATTGACATATGATCATCCAACGTCCACAGTTTACTGTAGGGTTCACTCTTGATGTCGTACATTCTATGGGTTTGGACATGTATCCATGATTGTAATATCATACAGGTATCTTCACTGCCCTAATAATCCTCCGTGCTCTACCAATTAGTGCCCCGTCCTCAACGCCTGGCAACCGCTGATTTTTCTACCATCTCCACAGTTTTGCCTTTTCCGGAACGTCATGGAGTTGAAATTATACAGTACGCAGCCTTTTCAGCTTGGCTTCTTTCATTTAGTATTGTGTATTTAAGTTTCTTCCACGTCTTTCCATGGCCAGATAGTGCCGAACAGTATTCCGTTGTCTGGAAGGACCAGTTTATTTACCCATTCACGTACCAAGGGACATCCGGACTGCTTCCAAGTTTGGGTAATTATGAATCCGAGCGCTGGAAACATCATGTGCAGGTTTCTTGTGGACATGTTCTCAGCTCCCCTGGGTAAATGCCAAGGAGCATATTGCTGGATCATATGGTAAGAGTATGTTTAGCTGCGTAAGAAACTTCCAAACTGTCTTCCAAAGTGGCTGTACCATTTTCCATTCCCACTGGCAATAAGAGAGAGTTTTGTTGCTCCACATTCTCAAGAGCGTTTGGCATTGTCAGTGTTCTGGATTTTGACCATTTTGGGTTTTTTAAAATGTATTTTATGTTATTTATTTATTTGACAGCGAGAGAGAGAGAGAGAGAGAGAGCACAAGCAGGCTGGGGCAGAGGGAGAAGGAGAAGCAGACTCCCCACTGAGCAGGGAGCCCGACGTGGGGTTTGATCCCAGGACCCTGAAATCATGACCTGAGCCGAAGGCAGACGCTTAACCTACTGAGCCACCCAGGCATCCTGATTTTGATGACTTTTAAGAGGTGTGTGGTGTTATCTCACTATTGTTGCTATTTGCACTTCCACAATGACGTGACGTAGACCCTCTTCTCATACGCTTATTTGCCATCTGTATACCTTCTTTGGTGAGGTGTCTTTTAAGGTCTTTGGCTCATTTAAAAAATCAGGTTGTTCGTTTTCTTATGGTTGAGTTTTAAGAGTTCTTTGTATATTTTGGACAACAGCCCTTATCAGATGTGCCTTCTGCAAATATTTTCTCTTGAGTCTGTGGCTTATCTTCTCGTTCTTTTGATACTGTCTTTTTCAGGGCAAAAGTTTTAAATTTAATTAATTAATTTGTTTTTGAAGTTGTAAATTGTAATCGGACCCTGTCTCCTCCTGGAGCTTACCAAAACGTGCGCTTGGGGAGTGACATTCACTGTCTGGACTTTTCTTGGTCTTCCCTCCACTTTTATTAAGATACAGTCAACATACTGCACTCTATAAGCTTAAGGCATACAGCATAATAATTCGACTTACAAACATTTGGTTAATCAATAATAACGAACACCCGGGGAGCACTTACTGCATCCCAGTTTCTGCGCTACACGCTTTTTCTAAACAGCTACTTCCCTTTAGTGCAATTCCAGTTCCCCTTCCCGCCACAAACCACCATCCTGACGTGTTTCCGGTTTGCCCTTGTTTGTGTCGTTGGAATTTCAGTTTGTCGTCTTCTATGCATGTGTGTTCATTTGTATTTCTGTCGGCGACGTTCCTGCAAATCAGGATGCTGCATGCACGCTTTCCCGTGGCCTTGTGTTAGTGCGATATACCCGCGTTGCTCTCTGTGCCTCTACCCCCGATCGTGGCTGTGTAACAACCCAGAGAAGGCTGCCACCGGGTCTTACCCTGTCCATGCCTGCCCTGAAGGGGCCGGGATTGTGCCCAGCTCCCCGTCCCCCCAGAACCCTCTGCTATGACGCACATCGCATGCACAAGGGGGTTCAGGATACACACGCACGCTCCCAGGAGTGGATTAGTGGTTATCGGTTATGTGGCAAACATGGAGATAGTGTGGCTACGTGTGACAGACTGTTCTGTGGAACAGCTACACCCCGACACCTCACCACCAGTCATGCAGGGAGCGTACAGCTCCACGTCCCAACCCGTCTGGTGTCACTCGGCTTTCACATTTTTGCCGAATAGGTGGAAAGGGATATCTCGTTGGTGTAATTTGCAAACACCTTGTACCCAATAAACTTCTCTCCATGTGTTTGTTTAGATCTTTATTTAGTTTATGTATTTTCTTACTCTGAAAGAATATTTTCTTTAGTTTCTTATTCTGAAAATTACCCCTTACACTCTGCCCAGTTCTTCTCTCCGTCTTGTTGATGAGCACGAGGTCCTGATTGCTCTCGGTAGGAGTCTCCTCTTGGCTCCAGAGGTTGCACTGTCTGTTCCCAAGCTGTTATCTGTTCGTTATCTTTGACCGTTGTGTCTTTCGTTTTACAGAAATCCTTTATTTAAAGGGATCACATTAAGTTTGAGTCTTATGACTGTGCTTTTGAAGTTTTTGAAAAGAAGTCCTTCCTCACCTCTAGTCCGTAAGGATATTATCGTACAGATAGTCTCTATTAATTTAATCGTTTCTATTTCCATCAGGGCTCCAATCTATCTGCATAGTAGCTTTGTAAACGGTGCTCAGAAGGAATCCGGTTTTGTTTGTCTCTGCTTACTTTACTCGTTAGAGATCTTCTCCACCGCTCTCCGAGTTAGAGGAGGAAACCCAAGGTAAAGAAGGTCAAAATGCTAGCAAGTGGCAGAGCCCAAATCTCTGATTTTGTTTCTTCAGATGTCAAATAGCTGGACTGAGTGATGGATCTCCAGGGCTGGGAGCAATAAAGCCCAGGGCCCAGCACACAACTCAGCCAGGGCAAGCATTACTGATTACCTGGTGAACGGATGAGGCCCTTGGCTGTGTCTCTTAGACTTAGTTCAATAGGAAATGCCAGTGAACCCAGGAAGGATCACACCAACCCCCCAGGAGGAAGCCCCTTCCCATCTCTCTGACCCCCCACTAGGTAAGCCACACCGGCCGCCTACCCAAAAGCAGCTTCTCCTCCCACAATTTAGGGCCTCCTACTTCCTATCTTGGTATTTTGGGCTTGTGAACACTAATAAATCCTAATTACTAACATATCATTGTATGAAGCACTTCACACGTGTGCACTCATTCACTATCACAACAACAACCCTGTCAGGTGGGTATTGTCATTACACACATTTTGCAGATCATAACATCAAGGCCAACGTTCTCACTGCTAGAAAGGAGCAAAGCAGGGATATGAACCCAGGCCATCGGAGCATAGAGCCTGCACTTCAACCACTGTGTCATACTGTCCCTTGTGAGGTACCCTACCTTCCCATCCAGGTCACACAGAACTATCAGAAACTATAAAATGCTGGCAACGGAGCTAGGCTCTGACTTTAATTTTGAACGTTGTCATAGCAACGCTGCCGTAGAACATTCCAGCACCCCGAATGGCCTGGATGAGGACTTACAGTCATTCCCACTGGGGTGCAAGACTGTGTGCGTCTCACTCTGCAAAGAAAGCCCACCCAATGCTGAAGGCTGCCGTATGCCCACACTTTCTATGGAGCCCAGCTTCCCAGCCCGGCCAGACAGCGGGGCGCTTGTCACTGTGTTTGGCAGACGCTCTTAGTCCCCTTTGTGTAACCGAATCCTACAGTTTGACTGCTCTGGGGTCTTTGTTCTTTCCCATGACCTATTGTTCTCAGAGCCTTTGCTGTCTGCAGGATCATCTTGTTTTTTACCCCTTCTTGGTTACTGCACATTATCCTCGTGGCTCCCCCAAGCTCGCTGGCCTGCAGCTCTCATCTCTTCTCTCTACCCCTTTCTCTCTTGTGTTCCAATGGCATCGGATCCACAGGTCCTTTCTTCACCCTTGTTTTTTCTCTAACATTTCGTCTTAAGCCCAGATCGGAGCTGGTTCTGTGCAATGTCACGTCACCTCCTTCCCTCCCGGTCCCCACTGCCTCCTGAGTCCCCCATCCTCCATGCAGACTCAGCCACTATGGGGCAGCCCCCCTGCTTTATCTTCTCCCTACCGACTGTCCGGAGGACCCCCTCTGGCTGGGTAACAGTGGCTCTGCATTGTCCTTTGGCCAGATTTGAATGTGAGCAACAAAATATTCTGGCTGCTTCCTGATTGATTGCCCTTCTCCAGGGAAGGTGATTGGCCATGAATCCTCGTTGGTGTCCCTCATTATTCCTGGGAATAGGCTCCTTTACCAAATTCTTCCAGTTAACCTTGATCACTTCAATACGTTACCCTGCCCCCACGTCTTTGAGCACACTGGATTATAAGACTGTCCCTCCCTCTCCGAGATTTCCTCCTTAGCCTGTTTGCTCAGGCCACCGGCCCTGCCCAAAGCTCTGGAACACCTGAATTCCTGCTGCGCGCCGCCCTGACGGACTCACCGGGGAAGGTTGAACAGGTACTGGGGAGGCACTGATGCACGCAAGGTGCACTTGGGTCTGACGTGGGTTTCATTTAATGAGCATAGGTGATGTCCCCTCCCTCCCACAGTACCCAGCCTCCCAGCGGCTCACGCCGGCCCCTCCTGACCAACTCAACTGGGAACACCTTTTGCTATCGGCGCCTTCACTCCTTTGTTCATTCTGTCCCTTTCCCTTCAAATTTTTTTTTCTTAAGATTTTATTTATTTATTTGTCAGAGAGAGAACAAGCACGGGGAGAGGCAGAGGCAGAGGGAGAAGCAGGCTCTCCACTGAGCAGGGAGCCCGATGCGGGACTCATCCCAGGACCCTTGGATCATGACCTGAGCCGAAGGCAGACGCTTAACCACCTGAGCCACCCAGGCATCCCTCCCTTCAAATTTCTGACCGCATTCCCAAGGCTGAGAATGCCTCCGTGCCTTTCCCACCACAAGTTCTGAGGGTCTTCAGGACCCAATTGGGGTCCCATCTCCCCTGAAGAGCCTTCACTACTCTTGCCTCCCTGAGTCCCCAGAGCTGTCCTGACAAGATGAGGGCACTCACATCCTCACCAATACTACCGGCTATTGCTAGTGAATTTTTTATTTTTCTGTGTTTTTGTCTCTCTAGTAGGATTCTTTGCTCCTTAGGATAAAGGACCCCATTTTCAGAGTTTAGAGTCTAGGTGGGCAGATGGGCAATGAGTTTGGAGCCCTAACAATTAGGTGAATCAGTAAGTGGGGGATCTCAGAGCCCTCCCTCCTGCCAGTCATATGTGCCTTCCTCTGTGACTGTCCAGGTCTGTGTCACAGTTTACCCTATGAGATGGTAAACTCCTAAGGTGAGTGGGGCAGGGCATCTCCAGAAGGACCCCATCCGTCCCACCGCCAGAACTCAGCACCGTTGCATCTTGGGTGCTCACCAAGAATGATTGAATTGGCTTGGAGGTCAGAAGCCACCTGCCCAGTGACTCCAGAGCCGCAGAAGAACATGGAAGTTGAGGGGGTGGGGTGAGGGATTAGAAGCACTTGGGTGTCCACCTGCTAGAAAAATCAGTCTTTTTTTTTTTTTTTCAAAACCCAGAAGAGAAGCCCTAGGCAGTTAAACCTGAGACCAGGGGTATTCTGTATCTTGGCACAAGGACCTCAGGAAGAACTGGGTATTTGAGGCCATGATAGAGTCTTGATGTTGGCCAAGCAGGTCAGGGCTCTTGGTTCCACAAACCGTTTGCATCCTTGCTCTCCTGCTGAAATTAGAGTTGACTGGATTCTAGCGAAAGCATAGGGCTGGGGACACAGGACTCAGGACTCCCAGCAGTGCCATCCTGGGTTGGAGGGATGCCTCCCCTGGCCCTTTTGTTCCCACTTCGAGAAATTGCATCACCACCCATTGGTGTAGTCGTTGACCATCCAAATGTACATTGTTGTGACAAATTGCCATAACCTTAGTGGCTTTGAACAGCACAAGTTTATTATCTTGCAGTGCTGGAGGTCAAGTCTAAAACGAGTCCTACAGGAGCTAGAAAGGTGTCAACAGGGCCATGTTCCTTCTGGAGACTCTCAGGGAGAATCAGCTCTTTGACTTTTCTAGTTCATAGGGGCTGCCCACATTCCTTGACCTGTAACCACATCATTCCAGTTCATGCTTCTGTCTTCACATCTCCTCACTCTTGATTTTCTGCAACTGCCCCTCTCTTATAATGACCTTTGTGATTACATCTGACCCTCCCAGATAAGCCTCTGTCACAAAATCCTCACCTTAATCATATCTGCAAGGTCCCTTTTGCTGTGTAAGGTAACATACTCACAGGTCCTGGGATAAGGACCTGAATATCTTTGGGGGCCCTTATCCACCCTACCCCAATGCCCCCCAGAAGGACCAACATGGCAGATAGTGTTAATTATGAAATACTGCCAGCTTACAGGAAAGGACAGGCAATGATGTGCTAGAGATCGGCGTACCTACCACCCGCCTCAACTTTATACCATATGTAGCTCTTACTTTTCAAGTACTAAAATATTAGAACAAAATATTGCAGATTCAGTAGAAGCCCCAGCACAGCTCTCCCCACACATCTCCTCTCTTCAAGAGAATTCAGGCATTTTCTTAAATTTGGCATTAGCATCTGCAGTCACAGCTTTCTATTTTTGGTGTCTTTTTGCTGAGCTCACAGCACGTATAATGTGACACCATGGGAATCAGCTGCAGGAAGCTTCCGTGACCCCACGCCCCCAACACAGGCCACCACCCCACACAGAGAGCAGCAGGGCCAGTGTGGGGGTGAGACTCGAGGTGTGAATCCGCATTTACTCAGGGAGAATGTGCCACCATGCAAAGGATCACTCTGACGCATAACATGGCCCCTAAATGCAAGGAACCCCCTCTCCTGATGCTCAACAGGGGGCGATCAGTTGCGCTGCGGGGGAGCCCTGGCTGGGGGGGCTCCTGG
Source organism: Ursus maritimus (assembly GCF_017311325.1). Lineage (NCBI taxonomy): Eukaryota > Metazoa > Chordata > Mammalia > Carnivora > Ursidae > Ursus > Ursus maritimus. The sequence goes on along the minus strand of NW_024424786.1, from coordinate 37,742,532 downwards.
AGGACTGGTATGATGGCCTCCCGTGTAGCTCTTCACCCTGGCACCGACTTTGCAACTTAACCCTCACCTAAGACGCAAGCCCATGGGAAGGAACTGAGCCTGAAGGCCCTGACAGGAATTAGCCAAGAAGAATAGGGAGAAGTGTGTGTGTGTCCAGGGCTGGGAATGGAGACAAGGACTTCCTGGGCTGAGGCAACAGCTCTTGCAGGCGGTGGTCTGGGGGATGTGTCGTGGCTAAAGCATTAGAAGGAGATGAGAGCCGGAGGGGACCAGACCCCACGCGGCCCTGTGTACCATGCTCCAGGTGATGGGGAAAGCCAGGCTGAAGGAGGGGGTGAGGTCAATAAGCCTGAGCGGAAACTGTGATCTTATCACTCCTGGACTGGTGTGACTCCTGGGAGATCACTCAGCCTCTTTGCTCCTGTTTCCTAATCTGCAAAGCCGACAGAACACTTGGCAGACTTGTTCAGAGAACTGACTGAGATAAGGTATGAAAACATTGCGTGGAACCCAAAAAGCACGCCCACGGCAACGATCATACTTCTGTTATTATTATAATTGAGGGCGTTCCCCCAGGGGAGAGGTGGAACAGTCTTCCCTGGGCGCGAGAAGGAGAAGATTTGTAGCTCCAGGGGCCTGTGGGCAGAACCCTTTTTTGGCTGACTCTACAGAAGGTTCCAGGAAAGCCAGAGGCACAACGTGTGGTGGGAACTTCCCAGCAGCTCACCCTCCCTGGGAACCTGGGAAAAAACCCAAACTTTCCAGAGGCCGGGACTCCCAGGTTTCTGGGATCCCCCATACCGCTGTGTAGCCTGGCACCCACCCACCTCTCTGTCCCAGCAGCAGGAAGCAAGCTGGAGGGGGCTGATGGCAGATCAATGAGTTTAGGAACTTGGATCCTTTCTCTATTCGGCATTGCTCAGGTGGGATTTCCCCTGATTCATCTCCGCCTCCCTCCTGCCCCCTGCCTCCCACTGCACCTGGCGCTAGGGAAACCGTGTGACTTGGAGCTGCTCTCAGCGCTCCAGGGTCTCAAGTTCCCCTTCCCAAGGACCTGTAAAGAGGGAGGCTCTCGGAATGGCATTGCTAACTGCTGGCTGTGGGCCCCTCACTACCCAGGATTACTTGTGTTTCTGAGAAGAGGCTCTGAGACCAGGGACCTGAGGCTAGCCCGTTCCCTGTGAACACAGGGTGTCCTATTCAAAGATGAAGGCTCAGAGCACTTGCCCTCAAGGAGTTGGGTGAGATACAGGGACACACAGACGGTTAGTGGCAGAGCTGGGACTGCGGCCCAGTCTCTATTTGATTTATTCTCCACAGCTGTGTCCATGGCCTGCCGCTGCCCCTGCCCAGCACCAGTATCAGGGGGAGCTCCTAGGTGCTCAGTTCAGGGGTGGCATCTTTGATTCCTCAAATACTCAGGACTCTAAAGCTAGGGAAAGTCCTTAGGCTCTGTAGTGGGGAGAATACACAACAACTGTACCCCGAGACTTCACTGCCAGAACCTTGCCCACCAATCTCCAGCTCAAGCCCCAGGTCATGGGACCTTCCTTCTCCCTCCACCTAAATCTCTGGTCGCTGGAGACCAAAATTTGGCTCATCGTGGAAGACTGGAAAGGGAGGCCCTCTTCATAGGGAAAAATGAGAACTTTTGTCTCTAGAGTGGACATGATTTTTTTCCCTAAGATTTTATTTATTTATTTGTCAGAGAGAGAGAGCGTGAGCAGGGAGAGCGGCAGGCAGAGGGAGAAGCAGGCTCCCTGCTGAGCAGGGAGCCCTACATGAGACTTGATCCCAGGACCCCGGGATCATGACCTGAGCCAAAGGCAGACGCTAAACTGACTGAGCCACCCAGGCATCCCTAAAGTGGACATGATTGATGCCACAGTTAGAAAAGTATTCAGCCAATAATAATAATAATAATAATAGTAAACCCTGACCAACAATGTCTTAAAGAAATAGTTGTTTATTTTTCTCCATGGTCTTTCTGGTTCTCTTAGCTTTCTCCTCATGGTGTCAAGATGGTTGCAGCAGCCCCATATACCACATTTTTACACATGCTCAGAAGCAGGAAACAGGGGTGATACCAGGCAGAGTTTCTTCCTTATCAGCAAGCAAAGACTGTTTTCAAGAACCCAACAGCTGAACTTTCTTCACAACATTGGTCAGAGGGATTATAAAGCCTTCTACAGCAAAGCCAGAAAGGGTGTATCTGCCCATCCCAGGCTTTGCAATGAGAGGAAGACAGAAGAAGGGTTTTGGGAATGACTCAGTTTGCCAACCAAAATGCCTGCCACGACTGACCAGCTCCTGTTGCTCAAGACTGAGCAACTAGACTTGGGGGCAAAATTTATACAATTTTCTGGTAAGGGGACCAGAGGTTGACTAGGAAAGCTGAGGAAAATTCTTCCTGTTTGGACTGGAGAAGAGAGTTTAAATCTTGTGCTTCAGTGTGACAGAAAACTCCCTGGATTGCGGCCTCACTTTCAGGTGGTGTTCCAGAAGTTTATTCCTGTGTAAAAAAACCACCCCAAAATGTAGTGGCTTAAAACGATTATTTATTATTATCTCTCTTGGTCTAGGAGTCAACTGGGCTCAGTGGGACTCCTCTTACTGGGGGTCTCATGAGGTTGCAGTGAGGGCAGGAGCCCATCTGTAGGTTTCTCTACTTAAATGTCTGGCTCCTGGGCTGGGACAGGTGGGGTGCCAAGCATCTCTTTTTCCGTGGGTTCTCTCTACTTGACTAGCTTGGGCGTCCTTACAACATGGTGGTCTTGGGATTGTCAAACTTCTTTCAAGGGAACTGGCTTCCCCCTAAATAAATGTCCAAAGACAATTTCCATGAGAACCTGTGGGGCTTCTGAGGGCCTTGCCCTGGAAGACCTAGAACATTACTTCCACCTCAGATGGAAAGAAGACCCACCCAAGCCCGAGGTGGGGGAGGGGACTTGCCCGCAGCCACAGTGAGGGGAGGTCATTGGAGGTGACCTCAGTGTGGCTAATCTTCAGTGAGGGAGGGAGGAACATTGAGGCCTTCGTCCGAGGCACAGAGAGGCCCTGAAGGGAAGGAAGTAAGCAAGGAGTGACATCAGAAGAGGGGGGTGTTGGTGCTGAACCGCTGACTTAGCCCCAGAGTGGCCCCTGAACAATGCGTTCTGAGGGTCTCCAATCCTGTGCCAACATCGGCAAAGGAGGTGTGGCCAAATCTCCCGCAAGACTCAGGAGGTATAAGGGATTACCCTGTATGGGAGCCTAAAAACAGAGACAGAGAAGGGTCGTGCGTGGCTGGGGTCAGGACGCTGATTTGTGGTCAGGAGTTGCATGCCTAGGAACTCGCTTGTGGCACCGTCTCTTTTGGGGTCTGCCCTTCTTCTCTCCATCCTTTAAATCAGGGGGTGGCAAACCACAGCCCAAGGGCCAAACCCAGCCCTGGGCCTGTTTTATCCCACCTCTGCAAAGAACGGTTGGAAAGGACTGCAAGCAAAGGCCCAGGAAAGGGAGGGATATGCGGCAGGGATATAAGTGGCCCTCGTGGGTCGAAAATAGTGACTCTTTGGTCCTTTACGGAAAAAGATGGAGGGCCCCTCCCTGAAACAAAGGGCAGGGCTCCCGCTGGTGCAAAAGAGCTGACACAGGTGTCACCAAGAAAGTTCTTTCCATTTCGATTTTCTCCCAATCCTGGCTTCTTCGGGGGACCAAGTCGCAGCTGGAGGCGGCTCTGTCTTGAACACAGGATGAATGCTGGCATCTTCCTTTTCTCTAGCTGGAACCGCGCAGTATTGCTCTGTTTCCTTGTATTTACGTTTATCATCATTACGTTATTATTCATGGCTACGATGTTGATTTTTCACGCATTATGTAAATTTTCCTTTGAAATAAATCCATTACGTTGAAAATGAGAGAACTTGAAGAACTTTCTACTTAATAGAAGACAATAGAAGAAGCGTCCTAACACAGCAAATACGTGAGGGTGATGTGTGAATGACTGAGTGTAGATGTGACGGCCCTGGGGTTCGGCCTTGGTCCTTCTTCATGCCTCTCTTCCCAGTTTTTCCTGGTCAGGCTGTGCACTTCTAAGCCTTCTTAGACCCATTCATAGGCCGGTGGCCCCCAAGCCCGCCCAGCAGGTCAGCACTCCCTGAGCTCCAGAATGTCGCAATTAACCACCGACAGGACATCTGCACTCCGACGACGACCCGGGAGCACCTAAAATAGAATCTTTCCACAAGCAAACTCCTGCTCACAACCCCACCTCTTCCTGTGTCTCCATCTCAAGAAAAAGCATCTTTATTGAGTCGGACCTCTGTGAGTTCTCTCCCTTCCTGCCCCTCCCATCTGATTCGCGGGCCAGGCCTGTCCATACCCCCTAGATACCTTCAGACCCCCGGCCACTCACCTCACACCTGGATATGACCTGGATACAATCGATGCCGTCTGCCAGTCTCGAGTAATCCTTCTAAATGTCACCACCCCCGCCACCCCTGCCTGCCCACTGCCCTTAAGATAAAGTCTGCTTGGCGTCCCTGCGTGCTCTGCGCTCCCCCCACAAGGCTCAGCTCCCATGTGCTGTTCCGAAGCGTTAATGCTCGGCTGTCCGGAGACACTGACACGTTCAGTTGGCTGAATAGACGCTGCTCTCTCCAACCTCGCTCTTCGGCTTCTGGTTTCCTCTTACCAGAATGTTCCGTGTCCAGCCACGTTTCTTCCTTCAGCGTGAGGGAGCCTTCCAGTGGACAGTGGTTCCACTCAGCTACCCAGCCCCCAACCCCAACCCCGAGGGAAACCTGGCAAAGTGGGGTGGGGTCTCAAAGAGTTATCTTAAGCAGGTGGGTGTAAATTCAACCCTGTGGCCCCTTCTATAACTGGGGCCAACCCTCCCCCACCTCCCTGATAGTTTCCCCCCATTAGAAGAGAACCCTCTCCAAGCCTGGTCTTCACCCCCTGTGATCATCTCCCACTCCTGCCCCCCCCCCTCAAATGAGGCACAATGGTTATGAAGCAGGAAAGCGAGGTTCTTGTCTCACGGAGTCGAAGAAAGAATCTTCCAGACAAAGGAGAGTGAGTAAAGCCAGAAAGTTTGGCTAAGCAAGGATTCAGAGAAAGCTCTCAGCAGTGGGAGGGGTCCCGAGCTGGTTGCCAACGCCTCCATTGACGGTCTTTTATTTAGAACTGACCGCAGTGCCTGTGGCCTTAACATTCTTGGGATGTCTCGGTTTGAGGAAGGACTGGTGATAACATCTTGAATGGCTTACTTCTTCTTTGGGGTCTGGTCGCACTGTGACTGCCATTAAAAAACCCCCGCCTCAGACGCCCAGGGCAGGGGTGGTCTGGTTTGTTCCCTTATCTCTGGTTTCCTCACGGCCTCAGCATTTCTGCGAATTCTATGAGCCTGATCCCAAGCCCCCTACTATCCCTCCCTACCCAGCCCCACCTGTCCCTTACTCAGTGAGACCTTTCAGATGTAGATCGATGGGTCACATCCTTGGGGGATGATCGCCAAGGCTACTTGCAGGGGTGGGGGTAGAGATAAAGCAAGTTTCCAAAGGAATTTTTATATTGTTAAAGTAGACTGACAGGGTTGCTGAGATTGCCTCTTGCCCTTAGGAAAGTGTCAACATCAGGCCCTTGAGTCCCTACAGGAAGGTCACTCTGCCTGCCTCCAGGACTTGTCAGTGGGCTGCAGGTAGTAAGGAAATTAGTTTCTTGTGCCTTTGTTTTCCACCAGGCTCTTGAGTCGGACAGACATGGGTTCAAGTCTCTGCTCTGCCACACTTACCACGTGACCATGAGCAAGTGGCTTGTTGAGCCAAACGAACGAAATAATGGAGCTGCCGCACTTGGCCCAGAGGCGGGTCCGTAGGAAGCAAATGTCAGGCATATGATCATCGTCAACTTTTTTTTTCTTTTTTATTTTTTTAAAGATTTTATTTATTTATTCGACAGAGATAGAGACAGCCAGCGAGAGAGGGAACACAAGCAGGGGGAGTGGGAGAAGAAGAAGCAGGCTCATAGCAGAAGAGCCTGATGTGGGGCTCGATCCCATAACGCCGGGATCACGCCCTGAGCTGAAGGCAGATGCTTAACCGCTGTGCCACCCAGGCGCCCCCAATCATCAACTTTTTCTTATTTGAAAGATTGTCACTACAGTAAAACTGACTTTTTTTAAAAAAAGATTTGATTTATTTATTTGAGAGAGTGAAAGCGAGAGAGATCACAGAGGGAGGGGGAGACGCAGACTCGCCGCTGAGCAGGGAACCTGATGTGGGGCTTGATCCCAGGACCCTGAGACCATGACCCGAGCTAAAGGCAGACACTCAACCGACTGAGCCACCCAGGCACTGCTAAAATTGACTTTTTCTCTGGGTGTACAATTTAAATTTTAACACATGTACAGATTCATGTAACTGTCCCCATAATCAGAATACAAGACAATTCAATTATCCCTCCCCTAAAAACTCCCTCTTGCTATGCCTTTCCCTCCCCCACGCATGACCCCTGACAGCCACTAGCCTGTTCTCCCTCCCTAAAGTTTTGTCCTCAAGAATATCATAGAAGGGCGCCTGGGCGGCTAAGTCGGTGAAGGGTCTGACTCTTGATTGTGGCTCAAGTCATGATCCCAGGGTCGTGAGATCGCATTCCAAGTCAGGCTCTGAGCTGGCTGTGGAGTCTGCTCGGGATTCTCTCTCCCTCTGCCCCTCCCCCATCTCTAAAAAAAAAGGATGTCAGATAAATGGGATCTGACAGTATATAACCTTTGGAGACTGGCTGCTTTCACTCAGTGTAAGGACTTTGTGATGGGTCCAAGGTGCTGTGAATCAATCGCTCCTTCCTTCCCTCATCTAGGAGTAGACTCACGCTGAAAACCGCTTCCTCGCTTTTCACCCCAACCAACTGTCCATGCCAGGTAGACACAAATAGACGCTACAAGGTCTTGGCCTAGAAGTCACTCTCCCTGGGGAAGCTGGTGTCCTCCATACTTTGTGTCAGCTGCCCTTGCCATCAGCCCCCCAGAAGCCCTCCTGAAAGACAAGGCCCCGAGTCCAACTGTATGGTTTGAGGAAGAGAAAAATCTTTGGTCCCCTCGGTGGTAGCAAACGGAAAACACCAAGGGGCTGACAGCTGGTGTCTGGGGCGTGGAACCGAGCCTGGATCCCTGTGCGCCCCAGGGCCTGCGGTGTGCTGCCATCTGGCCGGCCAAAGTTGGGCAGCCGGTTCTCCCATCCCCCCCACGTAGCAGTCACAGGACAGAACAGGCTGGAGCCCGTGAGTAGGAAGAAAAAATTCAGAGGGCAAGGGAGAGATTGTGCAGGAGAGACAGACCATTTGTGGCCTGAATGACATCTTTCTTTGTGCTATTTTCTCCCTTCAGATGAGTTCGCAGGCACAGCCCGGCTGCCGCTCGGCTCTTGTTCAGACTTAGTGTCCATGGCGTGTCCTTTCTCAGTACTGACGCTGGCCTCCCACTTGTCCTAGGAACTCCTTTGGTCTGTCCTTCTGTCCATTCCTGGGTATCCTACGGCTGGGCCCTCGGGCAATGGCACATTCAAGAAAGACTGGGAGGAAGGGGGGAGGGAGAGAAGGAGGGAGTCTGACCCTATTTGCTTTCTAAGTGCAAAGTCTGTGGCCTGGCCTTTCCAAAGCCTCTCCAGCCCTGAGGGGACACACGGTGGCAGTGGCTCCAATAAGGGGCTTAGTTCTGCTGTCCGCTGTGGGGCTTGTGAGTGCTGGCTCGGGGCCAACAGGCTTGCTCTGGGTCCCAGGGCACAGGAAGCGGCGGGGGGTGGGCTCTGGCCAGCTGGCCCCCGTGGCCAGATTTTCACTTCCTCTGGAAGTCCCACGCACCTGACCTCTGAGGCTGCGGCCGTGTGTGTGTGTGTGTGTGTGTGTGTGTGTGTGTGTTTCCCCAGGGAGTTTCGGTTCATGGGTTTTCTGAGCAGCGGGGCCAACGTCAGTAAGATGACAAAGTGCGAACTTTCCGACCCGGGACAGCAACGAGGCTAACTAACATGCAGAAACACAAAAACATGGACTTCCGGAGAGTGCATTAGAAACGTCCACTATCACCCGCACCTGCGCTTGGCAACAGGGAGATTCGAGTGGTGTCATGGGTTCTAATCCCAGCTGTGAATGTTGTCAGCTGCTGGCCCATAGCTGTTCCCTTCTCCAGAGAGCTGCTGGGTGAACAGGAGCCACCTAGTTGTGACGCCCCACTGGAGACCACCTGCAGTGAGGACCGTGTGGCACAGGGCTACAGAGGCCCGTCCCCTTGTCCCCTTGTGTCAAGGTGGACCAGCTCTGGGGCGCCAGTCCCGCCCCAGAACCCCAAGAAGATCAAGCCGCCATCAGCCCTGAGCCGAAAACAGCCTTGCTTGGCTTCTCCACCTGCCCCATCCTGCTTCCCGCTCTTACCAGTTGTCATCCCGAGAGCTCGCCCTCAACGTACCCCTTGCACAAAAACCTCCCGCTCAGAACCTGGCTCTAAGGAACTCAACCCAACCAGCACGGGCGGCCAGCACGAGGCAGGGTTAAGGGGGCGCTGCTCTGGCTAGAAGAGGTTGGAGCTTGTGCACAGACCAAATAGAAGGAAACCTGGTTCCCTCAACCCGTTCCCACCTGTGTCACTTTACTATGAAAGTTCAGCAAGTCAAAGGGGCCCACCCCATTGTTTCCAGCATGGGGCTCCCGGTTCCAGCGCCACACAGAGAAAAACTTCCAACGCCTTTATTCCCGGGGCTAGATGTGTTTTGCTTTAGACAGAGAGCAGTGGCAGGTGTGGGTCCTCTGTCAGGGGACGGTCCCTCCGTCTGACCCCAGCCTCCCTGTTGGTGAGGGTACTCAAAGGGTCAGGGGCCCGTGGGATGCCTCTTTCCTCACGTGATCATTCCCTTAAGAGGCACATGAAGAAGAAAGCCGGTGGAAGGCAAAAGGCATCTTCTCCCTGCATTTCCCTGTCGCTCTCCAAACCGTCGTCTTCCTTTCTCCCTCAACCCAAGCACCACCCACCGCTTCTGCAGCTATGGAGTGAACACCCGCCGGGTGCCAGGCACTGTTCCAGGCACCGTTCCAGGCACCGGGATATGGCAGTGATCGCCCCAGAGCGGCCTGGCTCTCAGGGAGCTCACGTTCCTGCTAGTGGAGGCTGGAGAGGAGAAGTCAGCATACTGAACAGAAATAATACTAACAACTATAAAGAAGAAACAGTAGTGGCAGAGAGGGAGACCGAGTCCTAGGGGCTGGGCCCCTTGGCATAGAGGTCAGGGAAGGCTGATGCTTGAGCTGAGCTGTCAGCACCAAGAGACCAGCCCAGCAAAGATCTGGGGCAAAAGCATCCAGGCGGAGGGAACAGCATATACGCGAGACCTGAGCTGCATTGAATATGCCCAAACTGGGAGATCCAGGGAGATGTCTGGGGAGTCTCTTGGGGCTGTTTTTCCTCCCATCTGGTTCCTCACAGGGATAATGATGGAAGCACGAAATCTTACATATCCGCATGAAGTGTATATGCATTTACATTGAGGGCTGTCCTGACAAGGCAGAGCTCTTGCTGGGGCAGCTTCTCTTCCAGATGGCAAGCTAGGTTTTCAGCAGTCACCCAGAGCTTTCAGAAGCACAGAGGACAGCCCTGTGTTCTCTTTTTAGGGCCGCATGGAGCCCTGGGACATATTGCTGACTCCCACATGCCCTGGGTAGGGATGACAAAACTTCCTGTCTGTGCTCACATGCTTCAACTTACTTCTCTCCGGACACAAATGCCTTGGAAACTAACAAACCAAAACAGTCCTTTTGGCAAGGTAGGACCCCCAGGCACCTCGATCTCTTCTTCCAGGAGCTGTGGAGCCAGGCAAGGTACTGGTTAACCTTCCAACAGGCTCCCTGCCAAGGCCTTCTCCCCAAGGCATCCTCACCTGATGGCTCAGCTCAGCCCCAACGCTGGCCTCCTTCCTCCAGCCTCTGAGTGGCCTGGACGCTGGTATGGCTCATCGCGGTCTGTTTCACTTACTTGGGCAGGAAGATGCCCAAGGGCTTCTGTGGTAGGTCAGACAAGTTTAGGAACGTTGAGCCCCAGGGTCACCCTATCGTTCCTCCAGCTGACACACCCAACTAACTCCAGATACCAGCACTGTGAGATCTGACCCCACAGACTTGGTTTTCTCTATAACAATAATCATAATGCTTATGCAGAGGGGGAGGGAGGAGACTTTAGCCCCCTCCCCTGTCCTGCTCTGGACCTTCACAGTCTGCCTTCTAGGTGCTGGAGGGAAGTGAGAGCTGCCACCCTTCCAAAGGACCCCTCTATACTCATAACACACGCTGGAGGGCCGACCAAATCCTTAAAAACCAACCCACCAAAAATCAATTTGCAGATGGATTTGCCAACTGAATTGAAATCACCCCCACCCACTCATCAATATACCCTACTTCCTAGCAAAATCAGTTCAGCACATTGCCCCCAGCGCCCCCACGCTAGAAATGATCTCTCCCCCTCTAAACTTCAAGCCTGTCTTTTAGAAAGCCTTTGTTGCTTCACTTGTATATTTGAAGACTGATAGCTTCCCAGATCATTAAAGGTTTGTCCCAGCCCTTCCACTGCCCCATCTGCTCCTCCTCCCAGAGCTTGTATTTCTAGCCAGTAGAGTTCCAACAAGAGACGTTGATTCCCTGTGGCAGATGTGTTGGCCGTTGCTCAGAAAACAAGGCCCAAGCTCTTTTTTATGATGCTTTTAGCTCTCGAGCTTCTGCTTTTACCCCCTCCCCCCATAGAAGGAGGAACAGTGTATCGACCTCTGCCCCTACAGCAGAGAGCATGGCATTTACTATGAAGTAGAAGCGAAGTCAATATGGATAAGACCAGTGGGTGGTAAGTGGTTGCTCTGTCTCTCTGAGGAAGAGACATCCCTCAGGGGCCGCCATTCACCAGGCATTGGATTCTGCCTCGTCCCCAGCACTGGCTGGAAGCATGCAATGTTTGCTCCCACTCACCCCTTCCTCAGGGACCGAACAGGGGCCTCCTGCTGCCAGAGAGGCTTCCCCTCTGAAGGCGATTCTCGAAACAACTCTTCATCTGCAGAGCACGGGTTAGTATGCATCTGGCGCCCGTGGACCCCCCCTGTCAGGAGCACTGGCCTCCAGAACTTGACCTCTGAGCCTGGAGCAAAGTGTTTTGCTGTCAGGTGGGAGCCTTCCTCGGGCATTGTCTCGGTAGAGGGGGTCCTGAGCAGTGGTGAGTGCGATGAAGTGATTTCTCTGGAGAACAGAATACAAAATCCAGAAATAGCCCCCATTGCCTAGGGAGAGCTTGTGTGTAATACAGGCGGGCATCGCAGATCGTGGGCAAAGAATGGGTGTGGTTGAACAGTCAGTGTTACGGTAACCAGAGAGCCCTGTGGCATCAGGAACTGTGGGAGGCATTCCTCTGGTATACCAGCGTGCATTCCAAAAGCATTGGCTAAACCATCCAAATACTACAAGGAAACATGGGGCAGTTCTTCTATAACTTGGAAGTGGGGAAATCCTTCTTAATTCCGACCCAACACCCAGAGGCAATAAGAGGAAAAATTAGTAGAAGTGTCAAGGAATTGAAGTTTTGTAAGGCCAAAAAGTTAAATTACATTTAAATAAGTAAAAAGAAATTTTAAATAAGTAAAATTAAAAAGACAAATGACAGAAGGATAAAAAATAAAAAGATTCACAACTTACATCACAGACAAAGCCTTAGTATTCTTAGTACATAAAGGGCTGCTAATGTAAATTAAAAGACCCCGTGAGAAAAATGCACTAAAAATATGAGTGGTTTCCAGGAAAAGCAAGGCAAATGTTTCCAAACTATAGGAAAAGATGCTCAACCTCGCTTACATTTAAAGCAATGCAGATTGCCCCCAGGAGCTCTTTCTTACTGATCAGAATGGCCAAAACCCAAAATTGAACAAAATGCTCTCTTGTCCAGGCTGTGAGCAAACAAACATGCTCACACGTCGCTGTTGGGAATGCAAAAGGGTACGGTCCCCATGGAAGGGAATTTGGCGCTACCCAACGAAACTTCGTGAGCGTGCCCTTTGATCCCGCAATCCCACTCCGAGGGATCTATCCTAAAGATACGCAGCAAATAACACAAAAAGACAGAGGGATAAAGCGATTTAGTGCAACTCTGTTTTTAATAAGAAAAGCCTGGAAAACACCAAAGTCCGTCAGTAAGGCCCGGCAGAATGAACAATAGTACATCCACACAATGGAGTACTTTGTAGCCGTAGAAAGAATGAGGAAGTTCCTTCAAAAGATTAACAATAGAATTATCATTTGATCCAGCAATTCCCCTTCTGCGTATGTACTAAAAAGAATCGAAAGCAGGGTCTCGAAAGATATCTGTACGCCCGTGTTTATAGCAGCGTTACTCACAATACTTTAAACACAGGAGCAATCTGTGTCCATTTGTCCGTGGATGAAGGGATACACAAAATGTGGTCTAGACACACAACGGAATATTATTTAGCCTTATAAAGGAAGGAAAATCTACGATATGCTACAATAGGAATAAATCATTAAGACATGACCTGAAATAAGGAAGCCAAGGCACAAAAAGATAAATATTGGATGCCTGGGTGGCTCAGTCAGTTGGGCATCTGACTCTTGATTCCGGCTCAGGTCATGATCTCAGGGTGGTGGGGTTGAGTCCGGAATCGGGCTCCATGCTGAGCTTGTGGAGCCTGCTTGGGATTCTCTCTCTCCCTCCCCTTCTGCCTCTCCCCCTGCTCATGCTCTCTCTAAAAGAAGAAGAAGAAGGAGAAGGAGAAGGAGAACAAGGGGAAGGGGAAGGAGAAGGAGAAGAAGAAGGAGAAGGAGAACAAGGGGAAGGGGAAGGAGAAGGAGAAGAAGAAGGAGAAGGAGAACAAGGGGAAGGGGAAGGAGAAGGAGACGAAGAAGGAGAGGAGGAAGGAGAAGAGGAAGGAGAAGAAGAAAGAGAACAAGGGGAAGGGGAAGAGAAGGAGAAGAAGAAGAAGAAGAAGAAGAAGAAGAAGAAGAAGAAGAAGAAGAAGAAGAAGAAGAGGAAAAGGAAGAAGAAGGGGGAGGGGAGTGGGAGGGGGAGAGGGAGAAGGAGAAGGAGAAGAAGAAGAAGAAGAAGAAGAAGAAGAAGAAGAAGAAGAAGAAGAAGGGGAAGGTGAAGGGGGAGAGGGAGAAGAAGAAGGGGAGGAGAAGGGTGAATACTATATGATTCCACTTATATGAGATATTCTGAGTGCTGTTTGCCAAGGGCCAGGAGATCAGGGAGGGAGAGTTATTATTTAATGAGACTGAGTTTCAATTTTACAAGATGAAGGAAAGAATCCTGGAAGTGGATGGTGGTGCTGGTTGCCCAGTAATGCGATATGTACTTAATACACTGAACTGTATACACTGAAAAATGGTAAAGACGGTAAATTTCATGTTATGTGAAGGAGGCAGAGCTCCACATACCAATACAATGGGATCCTCAGGATACATGGTTGAAAGAAAAAAACAAGGTGGAGAAAAGTGTGTATAAGACACTATATGGTTAGAAAGGGAAGCTAAAGGGGCGCTCGGGTGGCTCAGTCGGTGAAGCGTCTGCCTTCAGCTCAGGTCATGATCTCAGGCCCACATCAGGCTCCGTGCTCAGCGGGAGTCTGCTTCTCCCTCTCCCTCTCCCTCTCTTCCTCTCCCCCACCTTTCTTAAATAAATCTTCAAAAACAAAAATAAATAAAATAAAATAAAAAGTTTTAAAAATATAATGCATTAATGTGACTATAGAGTCCTAGTGGGGATTACTCTAAGAAGAAAACTGAAAAAACAAGACAAAATACTGAGTTGTTTTCAACGATTCTTTGGTGGCAGTGTTGAGATCTTCACTCTAAGACTGTTGTGTATGTGGTGGGAAAATGTAATTAAATTTATGTCAGTGTCCTTGAGGCCTGAGATGTGAAGCACGGAGAAAGGCAATTCAGGTATGAAAACTATCAGATGGAGCAAAAACCTTAGAATTCTGAAGTTGAATTGAAAGTGTCAGTAAGAATTCATACCAATTTCTTTCTTTCTTTCTTTCTTTCTTTCTTTCTTTCTTTCTTTCTTTCTTTCTTTCTTTCCTTCCTTCCTTCCTTCCTTCCTTTCTTTCTTTCTTTCTTTCTTTCTTTCTTTCTTTCTTTCTTTCTTTCTTTCTTTCTTTCTTTCTTTTCTTCCTTCCTTCCTTCCTTCCTTCCTTCCTTCCTTCCTTCCTTCCTTTCTTCCTTTCTTTCTTTCTTTCTTTCTTTCTTTCTTTCTTTCTTTCTTTCGTCTTTCTTTCGTCTTTCTTTCTTTTTTTTAGAGAGAGAGTGCTTGCAAGTGGGTGGGGGGTGGCAGAGGGAAAGGGAGAGAGAATTTTAAGCAGGCTCCGTGCTGAGTGCAGAGCCTGACACAGAGCTGGCTCCCACGACCCTGAGAGCGTGACCTGAGCCGACATCAAGAGTCAGATGCCCAACGCACTGAGCCACGCGGGCACCCCAAACTCATATCTTTTCTTAAAATTAAAAAAAAAAAGTCCTCTATCTGATCTCTGAAAAGGCCTAGCATTATCAGAAACCAAAAGCACTTCTAGAACCCCGGTGGTGACCCCTAATACCAGGTTCAAAGGAAATGAACCAGGGCCCCCTGGAGAAATGGCTGGTTGCAAAACTGGGAGCTGGGTGAGCGAAAGTACAGTGTGAGCTTGAACTTTGGAACAGCTCATTCCACCCGAAAACAGCCAATGTATCAAAAACCTCTGAGACAGAGTCTGCCTGAGGGCTTCGAGGGTAAGAGGGACAAGCTGTCCCTGGATCCCAACTGAGACCATTTGAAAGTCAATATGCGTAATAGTTGCAGTTCATTGAAATATGTCAAACACATTTAAATCCACGAGTTCATAATGATTTTGTTTAAAAGACTCATTGAGGGGCACCTGGCTGGCTTAGCTGGTGGAGTGTGCAGCTCTTGATCTTGGGGTGGTGAGTTTGAGCCCCACACTGAGTGTACAGATTACTTTTAAAAAGTAAAAAAGTGGGGCGCCTGGGTGGCACAGCGGTTAAAGCGTCTGCCTTCGGCTCAGGGCGTGATCCCGGCGTTACGGGATCGAGCCCCACGTCAGGCTCCTCCACTATGAGCCTGCTTCTTCCTCTCCCACTCCCCCTGCTTGTGTTCCCTCTCTCGCTGGCTGTCTCTATCTCTGTCAAATAAATAAATAAAATCTTTAAAAAAAAAAAAAAGGAAAAAGTGCATGGATGACTTTTAAAAAAGTCTTGGGGCGCCTGGGTGGCTCAGTCCGTTAAGCACCCAACTCGATCTCAGTTCAGGTCTTGCTCTCAGGGGCCCCACATTGGGCTCCATGCTGGGCGTGAAGCCTACTAATAAATAAATAAATAAATAAATAAATAAATAAATAACTTCCAAAAAACCTCTTTGATCACCTTTGGTGGATACTAAAAAGCTAACTTATTATTTGCAAAACTGGTAAATAAATGGGGAGGAAGAGAACCAAGCATTTATTCTGTCTCCTCCTTAAGAACTAACTATACCTCGGGGTAGCCAAATAGTTGATAAGGGGGAGTTGCTCTCTGTAGAAACAGTCCACATAATAGCCAAAGAAGGAATGATAGATTTGAATATCACCATTGTGCGTATGCTAATAAATGAATACATCAGCAGCTGCTAATAAGCTGGAATACAGCTATTATGTGCCTCCTGATAGAACACAATACCACCTGTACAGTAATTTTGCCAAAAGATACGTCCAAAAAAATCTGATTAAGCCTCTGGATTTCCAGTTTACAGGAAATTTAGGGGACAAAGGAACATGTGAAATAACCCCACAAAGATACTGTCAGTGAGACCCAGACTGTGGAAGAGTTGGGGTGGGGGGAGGGGAACGGAAGGGAAAGCGATGAAAAGTCTGAAGAGACACATTCACCAGTCATAGATCTTGTTTGGATCCTGATTCAAATAAACAAATGAGGTTATTTTATTTTTTTAAAATTTTTGATAGGCTCCATGCCCCGAGTGGATCCCAGTGTGGAGCCCAATGTGGGGCCCTATGTGGGACTTGAACTCAGAACCCTGAGATCAGGGGCGCCTGGGTGGCACAGCGGTTAAGCATCTGCCTTCGGCTCAGGACGTGATCCCGGCGTTATGGGATCGAGTCCCACATCAGGCCCCTCCGCTATGAGCCTGCTTCTTCCTCTCCCACTCCCCCTGCCTGTGTTCCCCCTCTCTCTGGCTGTCTCTATCGCTGTCGAATAAATAAATAAAATCTTTAAAAAAAAAAACAAAAAAACCCTGAGATCAAGACCTGAGCTGAGATCAAGAGTCCGATGCTTAACTGACTGAGCGACCCAGGCGCCCCACAAATTAGTTTTTATTTTAAAGGCATTTGTAAGACAGTAGGGAAACGTGAAGCCTGACTGGAGAGTTGATGATATTAAGGTATGACTGTTCTCTGTGGTTGGGTTTCATAAGTGGAACCATTTCCTCTTAGAGACACATACTGGGATATTAAGAAATGAAATAATATAATGTCTGGGTCAAAGGGCGGGAAGGAGGGGGACATAGAGATGGAATGAGGGGTAGTCATGGGCTAGGGGCTAATTGTTGGAACTGAGCAATGGGTACGTGGAAATTCACTAGACTATTCAGTATATTTTGGGAAGTGCTGAACAGATCCGAAAGGAACTGGGTTTACTTGGCTCTACAGCAACGCTCAGTTTCTCCCCTCTGCTCCTACAGTGGGGAGGGCAGCTCTCAGGGCAGCACACAGGGAAGAAATGGAAGCATCCTCATTGTCAACGGACGACTGACCTCACAGAGGCCAAGAGAGCTTGGCAGCTTGTCCAAGGTCACTCGCGTACAAATCCTCAACCAGGCCGATCCTCCGTGATGCACTATAGGCCTCGGCCTCCGACCCATGAGCTTTGCAAAGGCCTGAGAACATGTGTTTGCTCCTAAATTCCAAAAAACTTAACAGCGAAATCAATAAAAGTGAATGTTTACAAACTGCGACACTGTCACCTACTCAACGGCAACGGAACTCAACTCTTGAAATCATTTTTCAGTTTTGTTGGACAGCGGACGTAAGCATGCTTTCCTGTTTGCCATCGTGTGCAGGGCAGCCTTCCAAATCTGAGTGCTGGGCCCCTCGTGGGTCTTCAGCAGACCCACATACAGCACTGAACGCTGAAGGGCACAGGCCGGGTGCCCCGGTTTCACTGTCCTGCCACCGAGAGAACTGCATTGTTTGGTCAAATCAGATACCAGCAAGTCAGACCAGAGGGCACTTGGCAGAAATTCTTCCTGTCTCCAGGGAGCCCTGGGGCCCAAACACCACCCAGAAGCACTCTTCGACTCCACCTTCTTACTTTGCTTAATTAAGCAGCCCTGCAGGATCAGACCCTCGGAGAGGCGGTTCTGGGTCAAATGAGACTCCTTCGGACGAGGCTTGTGAGTGGGGGTGGGGCGATGTCTCTCATTCCCCTCTTACCCCCCACTCCCACAAGGAGGCCTGCAAAGCCCCATGGTGCTGGAAGAGAGCCCGAGGATGAAGCTCCACCGGGGATGGGAGCAGATTTGCAGAGAAATGGGGCCAGGGCCCTGATGAAACGATGCCCGAAGTTCACTTCCTGATGTCTCAGCTACAGGAGCCAATAAATCTCCTTCGTTGCTAAGCTAGTGTGCGTGGGGTTTGGTTGCTTGGAATCAAAGTCATCCTGACCGATGCAGACCTCCCAGCTCGGTCATCCATCCACTTGGGGCACGACCGCAGAAGCCGCTGCCCTCCGCAGTGGTCTTCCCCGGGGTACTCCCACAAGGTCTGGCCCAGAGCCAACTGCACGCCTGCAGTCCCATGGACAGCGAGGAGAGTCGGTCAGAAATCTGGGACCTTTCCAGAAACTTCCCGTTCCCTCGATGTGGCAGGCAGTGACAGAATGTCTTGGAAGCCGGGCTTCCCGCATTTTTGTTGTTCCTCTCGCGCCTTCCATGCCTCCTAGGGATAACCTGGGAAACAGAGTTCCCTGATTCTGTTCACCTGTTCCATAAGTGTTTACTAAACCCCTGTGCAGGCTGCCTCATGAGGGGTCCTGCGTGAACAGAGTGGGGTGAGGAGACACGGACGAGCTGGAGCAGAGAGCTGAGTGATCCGGGCAGGGGGCAGGCGGGTGATGCATAGTTAGGAGTGTAGGCTCTCATTGCACTACTGGGTATTTACCCCAAAGATACAGACGTAGTGAAGAGAAGGGCCATATGCACCCCAATGTTCATAGCAGCAAGGTCCACAATAGCTAAATCGTGGAAGGAGCCGAGATGCCCTTCAACAGATGACTGGATTAAGAAGTTGTGGTCCATATATACAATGGAATATTACTCAGCTATCAGAAAGAACGAGTTCTCAACATTTGCTACAACATGGACAGCACTGGAGGAGATAATGCTAAGTGAAATAAGTCAAGCAGAGAAAGACAACTATCATATGATTTCTCTCATCTATGGAACATAAGAACTAGGTTGATCGGTAGGGGAAGAAAGGGATAAAGAAAGGGGGGGTAATCAGAAGGGGGAATGAAACATGAGAGACTATGGACTATGAGAAACAAACTGAGGACTTCAGAGGGGAGGGGGGTGGGGGAATGGGATAGACCGGTGATGGGTAGTAAGGAGGGCACGTATTGCATGGTGCACTGGGTGTTATACACAACTAATGAATCATCGAGCCTTACATCGGAAACCGGGGATGTACTGTATGGTGACTAACATAATATAATAAAAAATCATTAAAAAAAAAAAAAAAAAGGAGTGTAGGCTCTGCATTCAAACCGTGGGTGTCCTTGGGCAAGTTATTCTGGAGTCCCATGCCTCAGTTTCCTCATCTGTCAAGTGGCACGTTTGGCATATATTTAGTAAAGCCTCAAAAAACATTAGTTTTTATTATTAAGCATCAATTTTTATTACTGTTGGATTCTTCTTTAAGAAAAGGGACTGAATATAACCCACTCAGCCGGATGACGCCCGAGGACCCCTTCCCATGGAACGCAGAAGTTCAGGGCTGACGGGGTGACTAGGGTGACCGGCGTCAGGCAAACTCCAGACACCCAATTCTTTTCTTTTTTTCTTTTTAAGATTTCATTTATTTATTTGAGAGAGAGCAAGCAAGAGAGAGAGAGAGAGAGCACAAGCAGGGGGAAGGGCAGAGGGAGAAGCAGACTCCCGCTGAGCAGGGAGCCCAACATGGGGCTCAGTCCCAGGACCTCGGGATCATGACCTGAGCTGAAGGCAGACGCTTAACTGACTGAGCCCCCCAGGTACCCCTCCAGAGACCAATTCTGACTCATGAGGCTTCCGTTCAGGGCTCCTGGGTAGAAGCTGGAGGAGAGGCCCTTCCTCACCCTTAGAAAAGTGGAAGGAAGGACCCTTCTGGGGCAAGGATTCCTCCTTTCCACAGCTCAGTTCAGTCAACCCAGAGTTTGCTCAGTGGCCCTGTTACGGGCCAGGGCCTGGACCTGTGTACTGGGAGCAGAGATGACAACAAGGTTTGAATGTCCACTGAGCCGTCGGTCTCTCTGTGGCAGTGGAGGAATGATGGGCCCGTGTCACGCAAGTGCCGACTGTCACTCAGTAAAGGCTGAAGGGACCACCATTAGAGGAGGAAAGAGATGAGCTCCGATCCTGGAAGACTCCTGGCACAGGCAGCGTTTGGACAGGAGATTTGAGGAAGGGTAGGTCTTTGATATGTCGAAGGGGGCAGCTCTGGGGAGGAAAGACTTAAGCAAAGGGACAGGGGTGGGGCCCACACAGGACACAATGTTAAAGGACAGGCAGGAGGGACAACAGGAGGGAATGAGACCTCATGCAGCCCCAGCCTGCTCTGCCACCTGTCAGGCACCTGTACCTGGCACGCAGGAGCGACTGCTGGCGGCAACGGCCCTCAAAGGTGGGTGTCGCTCAGAAAGACAAGGGAGAGCCAGGAAGGGTGAGGAACTTGGATGGCCCCTCGACAGGTTTCCTCACTGGTTTGATTCCAACTCTCGTTTCCTTCTGTCTGACTCCTGGTTAGAAACATTGGGCGCCTGGAATGTGTCCTGACCAGTAATGAACCGTGCTTCGTTATTTGAGTGACTGAATGAAAGCATTAGATCAGATAGTCTCAAGGGCACATGCCTGGCTTGAAAATTCTGCGACCCATGAAGGAATCTGTGGCCATTTAGACATGTTAAAGGCAAACTGATTGGAAAATTTATTGCAAGTGACAGAAAACATGTCTACTCCTGAACCTGGGGCTAGAGTCCATTCTAATCATAGCACATAAGCAGGGGCAGGAGGGGAGGAAATGGCTCCCCAGAGGAGGATCTGGACCTAGTATATCCAGAAGGGGGGTGAGTTTGGGGAAGGAGGTGTAAATCTTGGAAGAATCACCAATTCCAGAGAAAAGCAGAGAATCTGGATTCCTGCCACTGCACCCACATACATACCCACAAGATGGAAAGAACAGCTAGACAGGTAGGCAAGCAGGAAAAAAAAATTAGATACTTAATTCCGTCCGATTATTTGAAAGAATTGTAAAAGGCAGGGATGTTTGAAAGGGCGTTAGAATATAATCTGTGCCCTAGAACCGAAGAGGTGGGGAAGGAAAGGGCAGGTGAGCTCCCTTCCCTTGGAAAGGCTCTCCTGGGTCTGACTTCTTCCAAGCATCTGTCCGAGACCACACAAGCTCTGTTAGAAA
Organism: Ursus maritimus; assembly: GCF_017311325.1. Lineage (NCBI taxonomy): Eukaryota > Metazoa > Chordata > Mammalia > Carnivora > Ursidae > Ursus > Ursus maritimus. The sequence continues at coordinate 37,721,806 of NW_024424786.1, read as the reverse complement.
GGTGGGCAAGTCCTCCACTGAGAAAGCTAAGGGTGGGCTCAGGGCCCTGGTGAGGACGTGGGATTGCCCCAGTTGGGAAAGAGGGGGCGTCTTATGTGCCCTGATGAGTGGTCAGCTTCAGCTCCAGGCACCCAGAGGCTCTTCTGGGAAAGTTAGCATGATGCTCAGATCCTACATTGGAATGAGGGGTTGTGAGCCCTTGACGGAGACATTACCCACAAATCCCAATCCCGGTGTGCCCACCAATGGCTAAGCAGAAGCCTCCAGGCCCATGGGGAACACTACAGGTCTGAGGAGCCAGCCTTAGTCCCTAGTGATAGAATGTTCTAGAAGTACCCTCAGGTCTCAGGAGTGGGTCTGGACCCAGCTGCCCTGCTCAGGGCTACCAATGATTGGCCAAGGGTCTCCAGGCTTCCCAGTTGTCTCCTATGCCTGGCAGTCACTAGCACCACGCTCAGGAGATAACTCAAGACCAAGTCCACTGCCTGAGCCCTGCCACAGGATTCCCCACTAATGCCTTCTAAAGGACCACAAACGCCCAGGGACCTGGGTGGCTCTCTCTCGGTTGAGCGTCTGACTCTTGATCTCAGCTCAGGTCCTGATCTCAGAGTCTTGATCTCAGGGTTGTGAGTTCAAGCCACGCCTTGGACCCCATGCTAGGCGTGTTGCCTACTTAAACAAAAACCAAAAATCCCCACAAACTCCCACCAAGGAAACCGTCTCCAGGTATTAAGCAAATCAGACTGTTGATTTGGAACATCACCTGTTTGCTGCCGGTGAAATCGTAGGAACTCCCTCAAAGTGCCAACTGCCAACGTGGGCGCCTGGAAGCTGGTCACAGGTGGCTGCTGCCTCGCCCTTGCCTGGGATCTGGGGCAGAGGGGAACGGTCCTCCCCCAGCAGGGATAGCTCAGCCCCCAGACCCCCGCAATCTCATGGATCTTCTTCCTTCATGCCCTGGGACTAAGGGTCACGGACTGAGTTCAGAATTGCAGGGGACGCCTCAGGGCCCCAGCTTCGGAAAACTGCCCCGCAGTTAGACCCTGGGCTCCAGTCCCAGCGGTGTCTCCTAGCAGCTGTGCTACCTTTGGCCAGGCGGCCACTGAGCCTCTCTGATCGGCAGTGTGCTCCCCTGCTTCGGCCTGGGCACCCGCCATTCCTCCTCCTCAGAGGCGTCGTCGGTGTCGTCGGTGTCAGCCACAATAAGGCGTCCACTTAGTCTCTGTCAACCCTCTGGCGTGTTCTGGTCACAGGATAACAACCCCGAGCATGCTCTAGACGCATTGCCAGGAAGCACACGCACGTCTTCTAGAAGAGAGAACCAGTCCTTCCATCTGTCTACCTGGGCCCCTTGTGAACTCCAGCACCCAGTTCTCAGTCGTCTGCGAGCCTGGCACTTTGCCGGGGACCGAGGCGGGCAAGGGAGACGCACTGCCAGGAGGAACAGGGCTGGAGCTCCCGTTCAGGTGCAGGAGGCAGGGACGGAGCGGGTCACTGCCGTGCCCCGTGGTGCTGCAGAAACGTTCAGAGCGCCCGAGGGCACAAGTCTGCAGAGGGAGGGAGGGAACCCTCTTAGAGGATATGTGAGCTGGCTTCTGGCTTCTGGACGCTGGCTTGTTTTTCAGGCAGAAAGGTCAGGGAGGGCAGTCCGGGCAAAAGGACCCGCTGTGCCAAGTCCTCCAGGTGTGAGGGCACTGCGATGGGGCCGTGGGGAAAGGCTGGAGGGGACGTCCCGGAGGAGGAGGGTGCCAGGCAGTGGGCAGGGCCTCGCGCCACACAGAAGAATCGCATGTTTCTTTTTTTTTAATCGAAGTATAGTTGACACAGTGCTGTATTAGTCTCAGGTGCCTTTGATCCCTAGGGCAGCGGAGAGCCCTTGGGGAGGGAAGGGGAGGAGGGAAGTGCTTCCCTCCACCTTTCCTGAAGCTGGGAAGGGCACACAAGTGACAGGGTGAGGCCACAAGTGGGAGCGCAGGCCGGAAATAAGGAAGCTTGGACGCTGGGAGCAGCACCCCATGACTGGGGCCTCAACTCCTCAATGGCCACTGGAGGACAGCCTCCTCCAGGGGTTGGTGAAGTGTGGACACCATGAAGGCCAAGGCCGACGCCAGTGTCCATTTCCACGAGGCTGCCTGGCTCCTACCAAAGCAAGTGCCTTACCCTTCTCTGTGCCTCTTTCTGAGGCTGCTGGTGTTGCTCCCCACCTCCCACCCCTGCTCAGCAGGGCCTCTCCTGGTTTGGCAGGGGTGAGCATGGCTGGGCCCGGACTGGGTAACACGGGCACACCATGTGGCTGGGTACCAGGTCACGGGGAGCAACATGAATTGTGGCGATGAGGGCATCCCAGGTGGGGGGAGGGGAGCCAGGGTAGCATGGGGGAGGGCTGGCTCCAGATACTGTAAATAAATATAGGCAATCAAATTCAGAGAGGCCACGTGACCTCTCCAACGTGTCTGGAATGGGGGCAGATACCCAGGGGGTTATTTGGAAGGACACCATCGAAATCCAGATCCTTGACTTTCAGGGACCTCCCGTCCTAAGGCAGAGGCCAGCTATCCCCCTGGGCATGATGATTCCAGAAGAGAGCTCCAGGGCTGCAGGCTGCTAGAACTGGAAGGCCCCCTGGGCTGTGCCAGGGTCTGCGGAGCTCAAAGTCCATTGGGAAAGTAGATATGCAAACAACAGCCAGGGCCCGCCTGAGGGATCAGAAGAGTGGCCTGCTGGGTTCTCCCAGCTGGAACTCCCACAGAGGTGGGAGTGATGAGGGAACAGGTGGCTAGCTGGAGACAGAGCCGAATTTGACACGCCATAACCCCCCCCCCCATGGGATATATGGGACGTTCCGCAGGCCCTCCTGGCTGCCCTAAAGCTAAGGAAAGGAAAACCAAATAGTTAACTTAGATCACAATCCTGCAAGACTTGAGTCTCCCGCAGTTTACAAATGTCTTAGCCATTTACAAGAACAAAGCATTTCTATCAAGGACCTAGCTTCCAGAAGGGAATGTAGATACGATTAAAAGTCCTTATGACCTGCAGCCCATTCATGGATACTTGATCCAGGCAGAGTGTAATGTGCCTCCGGGAAGTTCCCAACTATCTTCATGTCAGTGCCTTGCTAGAGGGAAAAACCACCTGAACTTGACAATGGCCAGGCCTCCGGGATCCTGTGAGTCTTCTTTAACATAGGGAAATCCTTTTGAAACCTCCTTTTTCCTTACCTCCCCCAACCCATAGTATATAATCCGCCACCCCTCACAACCCGGGGCAGCAGCTCTGTCCCCGCGCTCTCATAAACCACCATTTTGCACCAAAGACGTCTCAAGAATTCTTTCTGGGTCGTCGGCTCCGGACTCCACCCCACTGAACCTCACCTGTGTTCCAAAACCACAACAGGAGGACCTGTGTCGCCTTAAACAAGGGGGCCTTCCGCTCTCAGTCTTCCTCAACATCCCAGGTCGAGGCTCTTGATCTTAACCTCCTGGGAAAGGGGGTTCCCGAGTCCCTAGACTTTGAGTCGACCTTGCCTCATGGGTTTTCAAAAAGTGGCTTAAGGACAAGCTCTCTGAATCACAGCTGTATCATCCAGAAATGCACCTGAATCTGCTTCAGTGTCGTTTTTTTCCAGTTTAGGAATTTCTGAACTCGAACTTCTTGCACGCTTCACGTTCCCGAACCTCAGGGCGAATCCCAGACACTTAGTACATCAGCTATTCAGTTAAAACATCAACGCGTCTCTCCCAGACCTCAGTGATGTTTCCAGCCCTGGGACGTGTCTGCACTGTCATCAGCTTTGCACGAATTTGTATCTGGCTCTGCTTTTTCGCATAACATCATTTGATATCCACATTCTAGCAACAACTTTATCGTTGTTTTTAACAGCCACGCTGTACTCCACCCTGTGCCCTGTTCTACATTTTCAGCCTGTGTTTCTGGCCCGTGACTATGGCCTCGGGCAAGCGTGGCCTTCTATAGGCCTCTCACCTCTTTGTAAAACATGGTGATGTGGAAACTCTCAAGTCGTTTCCAAGCCTTAGCATTACAAGTATCTAGGATTTTCTGGCTGTGGAATCCTAAATTGTAACCTTAGGGTAACAGTCCCTAGAAGAGAGAGAGGGACCTCACTGTGCTGTGGGAAGACACTGAGGAAGAAACAGGTAGAACTGATGACCACTCGCCCCCTTCCAGCAAAAATATGGTCTGAGGCCGGGCTGGATGATCAGAACCCCTTTGTTCTTAGTCTAGCCTAGGCAGCCGGCCACATTAGGAAATGGGGGTGCCCACCCACTCGCTGCTCACAGTGAAGACACAGCCCTCCAAGACTGCCAGTCTTTCCCTCCCCTCGATGACAAAGCACTTTTGGAGTCTTAGCTCAAACCCTCCAGACCAGGAGAGTGCTGAGTCATGCTAGGGCAGCAGCTGTCTACCGCAACCCCCGCCTCTTCCCCCTCCAGCTCTAGAAGGAGCCAGTGTTCTCCAGGGGAAAAAAAAAAAAAAAAAACCCCC
>NW_024424786.1:37701180-37717293 GCF_017311325.1 Ursus maritimus | reverse complement strand
AAAAAAAAAAAAAAAAAAACCACCTAGCCTGGCTCTTCTCTGGCCCACAGTCCCTCCCGCTGCTCCCAGCCCCAGGAGGTGGCTGTCCCGGGAGGCCAGCCAAACTCCCCGCCTCCTCCAAGTCACGAGGAGCTGGGGCTGGAGAGGAGGGAGGCCAAGTCCTGGCCAGCAAAGGTCCAAAGAGCAGGTCACAGCTTTGGAAGAATCTAGAAGCTTGGAAATGGCTGTTCTAACACCCAGGGGTCCCACAAGGTGGGGAACAGCCCAAGCAAACACACACACACACACACACACACACACACACACACACACACACACCCCAGCACAAGATTTCTCTTTCATTCTTCCCAGCCAGCCTCCTCCCATGGCCAACTATAGCCAAAGCCATCCTTCAGTTTTGCCGTGAGGGTCACTGCCACTGCATGTTTTATCCAAGCACGGAGCCAATACTGATTCATTAAACTACTTTCTGCAACAGACCATCTTCCTTCAAGTGGGTCCAACATCCTGCGGTCTCCGTCCACCTGGATGTCCTGGAGGCCCTGAAACTCAGCACATCCGGTCGAAAAGCAAGCTTGCCTTCCCTCCAACCTGCATTTTGTCCTGTGCTCCCATTCTCAGTGAAACAGCAGCAGCCATCCAGCTCCCAGGCCAGAAATCTGGGGGCTCTCTTGCCTACCTCCCACCCCTCACTTCCACCGTTCATGTTACCCAATCGGCCACCTCATCTGTCTGTTCTGTCTCCTCCATATCTCACATCGGCTTGCTGTCTCCTCTGCGGAGAACCAGGGCTGCTGCCTCCCAAACGCTAGGCAGCCCTTCTGCCCGACTGTATCCATCCTCCGCATTCAATCCTGCAGCCATCCGTTGGTGACTGAGCACCTAGTAATAAGCGTCTTGCAAAATGCCACAAAGTACGAGATGAAGACCACAGGAACACGCTTGCCCTCCAGGAGCTTACAGTATTTGGTAGCGGGAAAGACAATCAAAGAGTGACCTAGGTATATATAATATATAATTATCCATACGAATAAATATTACATAGCATAGCTATGCCTCTTCACTATTTACCGAGCTACAAATACCAACTTAATTTGTCATTTGTATTTTAACTTGGTTTGTGGTATCTTTTGTTCTTCAGCTTGTTGTAGGATTCCATTTACATGAAATTCTAGAACATGCAAAGTTAATCAATATCGAAAAATATCAGAAGAGTGGTTGTCTTGGGGGGGCACGGGGGGAACCTCCTAGAAAGGGATACAAAGGAACTTTCTAGAATAATGGAAATGTTCTGTGTCTTGTTTCAGCTGTATTCAAGGGTCAAAACTCACCTAAGATTCTGTGCATTTTATTGTAATTCATTTTGAAAAAATTAAATCACTCATTTTTGCAAAGAAAAGAACAATTTTGTTGGCTTTTTACCTACTTGATTCCAGACTGCTCCATATTCCTATAGTTACACCGACAATTTTTCTTCTAGGTATGCTTCCCTCAAAGACGTAACTACATGTATCTTGGGCTTATCAAGTTTTTATAGGACCATACCCCCTGTTCTTTTGCCCCGAGTGCTTTGTCCAACTGAATGAAAGGATTTACTAGGAAAATTTTAATTCATTTTCACAAACTGCGTGACGGCCATGTCCTTGATTCGGTCATTGTCTTGAGGATTCACCGTAATCAGCCTTTGTAACTCAAAGTATTTCTCGATCTTATTTTTTACTAGTTGCAAAAGACAATTCTAACGTCAATACCACAAGTCCCAGAAATTTTGGATTCTCTATTTCCCTCTTGCCAATAGGCTGATTCTGTTCTAAATTCATCTCTTTCCTGCAATCAAGTGCAGTAATCATCAAGGTCGTAGTCTAGTAACATCTGGTTTTGCAGACTTGTTATGATTTGGAGCTCTTTCAGAAATTGGAATGTCATTGATTTTCTCTTATTTGGCAGATTCTTTCTCTTTTGAAGACTCTGGCTGTTTTCTTTGGCACAATCCTATGGTCGGTCGTCCTCTGCCATCATTCCACGGTGGCCGGGCACCACTCAGACTCCTGCATGACCCAGAGTCTGTCGTCCACCCTTCGTGTTGCTGAACCTCTTGGCCATCCAACTTTTCATTTTTTTTAAGTAGTCAAATTTGCCAACCGCCCATTTATGGCTTTTGACAACCTCAAAAAACACTCCCTACCCCAGAACTCTAAAAGATAATCTTGTATATATTCTTCTAGTAAATTCATCAGTGTTTTTTTTTTAAGGCTTGAATCCTTAATCTGTCTGGAACATGTTTTGAAATTCAGTGAGTCATTTTTGTCCACATGGCTATCATTTATTTCAACATCATTTGTTGAACCCACTCTTTCTCCCCAAATTCAAAATGTTGCTTTAGAATCCACCAAGTTCCCATAAGTTTGTGGGTAGGACGGTTAACACTTCCTGTGCCGGCACCAACTGCCTAGAGTACTTTATGGTACTTTTTTTTAATACCAGGGAAGGTAAATCTACCCTCATAACCTTTTCTCCCCCAGATGTTTATCAGCTATTCTACACACGCATTCTTCCAAATAAAATGTAGGATCATTTTGTCAAGTTTCTAAAAACGCCATGGGGTTTTACAGAAATCACACTGAATATATAGGTTTCTTTGGGGACAATTGACATCTTTACAAAATTGAGGTTGGCTATCTAGAAACATGGCATTTCTGCCTTTGCACAAGTCTTCTTTTCTGTCCAGCAGCAAACACTTTTAATTCTCGTATTCATATATTTCTTGTTAACTTTACTCCTAGGTACTTTAAGCTTTTGTTGCCAGTGTAAATTAAATTTTTTTTTCATTTATTACATTTTCTAACTGGTGTTTACAGTTACATACCAGAGCTCCGCATCTGATGATTCTGCTGTACTCTTATCCTAAGAGTACAAGATTTCTAAAAATAAAACAAATGTGGTATCTCCCTGGTTAGAAATCCCTTAGTGTCTCCAGATTGCCCAGGATAAAATGTAACCCCCTCTTATGGCACACAATCCCGTACCCTGTACCACCGCCAACACATTTTCTTAAGGTACCTTGGACAGGCCATGCATTTCCACACATTTACACCTTTGCATATGCTGTTCTCTCTGCTTGGAATTCCCTTCCCTATCTCCTTCCTCCAGTCTACCGTCCTTCTAGCTTTTTCTTCAAACCTAGTTCAACTGTCACCTTCCTAGGGAAGCCTTCCCTGACCTTCTATCCCAGACTAAGGGGCCCCTTGTCTACACTGTCTTATCAGCCTTCTGCTTATTTTTTTGTAGCTCTAGCCCCACTAAATTTTTTTTCCCTGAAAGTAACATATGTTCATTTTGAAATGAATACAGTAAAGACCCAAGAAAGAAAAATCACGATAATTCCATCAGTAACTTCTTTTACTATTTTAGTATATTTATTATTTTTAAGGCTGGGAAGTTCAGCTCCCAGTTGACGTTTGCGAGCGTCCTGAAAAGGGTCTTGGGTAGGCCGCCCACCTGTGTCGAAGGACGTGGTTAAGAGTGAGCCTCGAAGCCAGCCGACTGGGGGACTGGAAGAAAGGAGCCCGGGCCTAGCTCCAATTCCGCCACCCCCGAATCCACACCCACTCCGTGCCTGGGACGCAGCAGCAAGCCACACACGGTGGCCCCGCCCTTCCAGGGTTTCTTGCACCTGTGACGCCCGTGGCACATTCAGGCCCACTAGCTTCTCTCCAAGCGTAACCCCAGGAGGTGGCTCCCTGTAAGGCCTCCTCGGCTTGAGTCTCCCGTGACCGGGGCCGGCAAAAGAGGCCATTTCAAAATGGCCTCATGGCTTCGTCTCCAGATCCAAGTGGCTTCTCCTTTCTTTTCTAACCCCCGTTCTCCCGATTTTCTCAGAAACCAGGTGGCTCACCCCCACGACTCCCTCTGGGAAGGCGCTCTCCGTGTCTCTCGGGAAACACGGCCCGCCCAGCCTTTGTTTTATAAGCTTCGCGAGGAGCCATGTTTGCTTTCAGCCAAAGACGGGCAGGGTCGCGGGAGTCGGAGGGCCGGGGGAGCACCCGGCGGGGGCCCCACTCCGCCCGCGTTCTACCCCTAGCTAGACCTTGAAGAAGAGAAAGTGAACCCTCTCCCAGCTCCAGCTCTGACTCACACGACCTCCTGGGGCCCAGGTTTCCACTTAACAATTTACGTGGCGAGGCAATCACCTCGGGTGTGGTAACCGCTGCCCTACCGCTCGGATTTTTAACATACAGTTGGCCTAGAGTCTCGGGGAGCCCGCCCGGGGGCTCAGCCTCGCCCCGACGCCCGGGGGGGGCCAGGGGCGCTTTCCGTCGATTCCGAGACCCACGACGCCCTAGACCCAGGGCGCGGGGCTGGGCTTCGTACCCGCGCCCCCGTCTTTCCTGCAGCCCCACTGCCCGCGCCAGGACGCGCAAAGATGTCCGCCCGGCCCCACGCGCGGCGGGACACGCGCGGCCTTCCCCGGAGGAGGGGCCGCCCCTCCCCCACCCCACCCCACCCCACCCCACCCCACCGCCCTGGGGCGGGGCCACGCGCCCACCGGAAGAGGCGGGGCTCGGCACGGCGGGCGGGCGGCTTGATTGGCCGGAGTGAGCCTGACGCCCGCTCCCGCTATAAGTGCGGGGCCAGAGCCGTCTGCGCCACAGTCTTCGCCGAGAGTCGCCGCGGTTTCCTGCTTCAACAGTGCTTGGACGGAACCCGGCGCTCGTTCCCCCCACCCCAGCCGGCCGCTCAGAGCCAGCCCTCCGCCATCTCCTCACAGCGCCCTCGGACCGCTCCAAGGCCCCCGCCGCCGCTCCAGCGCCGCGCAGCCGCCGCCCGCCGCCGCCTCTCTTCAGCCGCCGCCATGACGACCGCGTCCCCCTCGCAGGTGCGCCAGAACTACCACCAGGACTCGGAGGCCGCCATCAACCGCCAGATCAACCTGGAGCTCTACGCCTCCTACGTCTACTTGTCCATGGTGAGCGCCGGCCCGCGGCCGGGGACGGCCTCCCCGGGTGGCAGGCGGCGGGGCGGGGCGGGGGTGTGGCTAACGCGCGGGTGCTCCCGCCTCCGCTTGTCCTGCTGGAAAATGGACGCCGCTCGAGGTCTCCCAGGACTTGCGCAGAAATTCTGGCGACTTCGCTCTTTCCCACCGTCTCCTGGGAGGGTTCCCTCTTAGGCAAGGGCCGCATCTGCACACCGCTCTATATTTTAAAAGCTTGGTTTCCTGAAATCCCCGAGTTGGAGCGGTTGCAACCTGTACAGTCCTACAGTTAGGAAAGTGAGTTTTTGCGTTTCCATCCCTCCCTCTGCATCGATCACGTGATCTCGAGGCCGTCGGTTTGCTTGGGTAATGGGCTACGTGGTCCAGCCCCCGTCCCCCCTGGGTATGGCGGAGCCTGCTGGGAAATGGTATCGAATAGCAACCGGGGAGGGGGGGAGCTGTTGTTAAGTGGCTTATCTGCCTTGGGCCGACCACTCTGAGCAGCCGTCGCCACCCCTCAGTTCTGCTTATCTCTGAGTCCCATTTGAATTGAAGCATGGAAATCTCCTTCTGCGGACGCAGTTGTCTTAGTCATCCGTCCTTATGCCCGGGCACTTAATTTTCTATTCTTTTGCGCCTGAGAGTTGTGGCGGTCTAACTGAACCCTTGGTTTTCGGATAAACTACACCAACGGTTACTGGGCAAAGAATTTTTCCATGCGCTGATCGGTGGAAGCCGTTTTCCAAAATCCTATTTTTAGGTCGTGTGGTGGGAGTTTTACGTAGAATTGCCTTATGATTGCGCAAATTAGCCAAGAATAGACAAGTTCCAAGTGGATTTGAAAACAGGCTTGGATTTCCCCGACTGCCATTCCATTTCAGGAACACCTGAATACAGCAAGTTTCTAAAACTGAACCAAATTTTTTGCTTTCTGTTGGCAGTTCTTTGTATACATAGCATTGCTAGCAGTTGTCACTGAATGGGTTAATTTTAGAAATCGGTCAGTCTGCTGTAAGCTGGCAAGCTCATGTTTTAACATGGGTTAATCAAGGAGTGGGGAGAGAATATGCCCTATTTGTGCAGGGTAAATACTCCCACACCCTCCCCAATCAGATTCAACACAGGCTGGAAGAACTTTGCACTAATAACAGCCTTAAGAAATTCCATGCTGGGGACAATTCCCTCTGGTATTCTAAAAGTTCTTTTGTAGTAAGCTTTCCATTTCAAGGACCAAGTTTTATTGAGAGTACAGACTGACTAGTGTGTGTTCAATCCAGGAGCACAGCGTGCCCCCCCACCCCCCGAAGGGGTCTGGTTTCCTTCAGTGTAGACCCCTTTCTTGCTGGGCTTTGAGAAAGAAAGGCTAGGTGGCAGAGTGCTTTTCTTGTGCATTCCTAACAGAACATGTTCCATGTTCCCTCTTCAGTCTTACTACTTTGACCGCGATGATGTGGCTTTGAAGAACTTCGCCAAATACTTTCTTCACCAATCTCATGAGGAGAGGGAACATGCTGAGAAACTGATGAAGCTGCAGAACCAACGAGGTGGCCGAATCTTCCTTCAGGATATCAAGGTGAACAAAAGATCCTAGAACTCCCCTGCTTCATGATCTGTCTGGCAGTCCTCGGGTGTCAGAAATCACTCAAACTAGTAGTTGCCCTTCTAAAATGAGGGTACTTTTGGCTTCCACCTACGGTCCCCGGTAGGTCCGAAACAGTAATGGGCAGGGATGTTAAGTTGGAAACTGTTGTAGGAGAAACTTGGGTATCCTTTTTGCCGAAGCGCAGGTTACATGTTAGGTGCTTGCTGACTTGTGGATTAATTGGTAGAGGCTGCAGATGCATTGACATGACCTCCTCTCATTCAGAAACCAGACCGTGATGATTGGGAGAACGGGCTGAATGCAATGGAGTGTGCGTTACACTTGGAAAAGAGCGTGAATCAGTCACTACTGGAACTGCACAAACTGGCCACTGATAAAAACGACCCCCATGTGAGTATTGGCAACCGGGAGCGAATGGAGGAAGTCATTTGCCTCTTAGGGGCTGGGAAAACTTAACCATTAACGTTGTCCCCGTTCTGTTTTCTAGTTGTGTGACTTCATTGAGACTCATTACCTGAATGAGCAGGTGAAATCCATCAAAGAATTGGGTGACCACGTAACCAACCTGCGCAAGATGGGGGCTCCCGAATCTGGCATGGCAGAGTATCTCTTTGACAAGCACACCTTGGGAAACAGTGATAGTGAGAGCTAAGCCTTAGGCTGTCTTCCCATAGCCTCAAGGGTGACTTCCCTGGTCACTGAGGCGCAGTGCATGCATGTTGGGGTTACCTATACCTTTTCTATAAGTTGTACCAAAACATCTACTTAACTTGCATTTGTACCATTCCTTCAAATAAAGTAATTTGGTACCCAGCTCTTGTCTTTCGAGTTCTTGGAATGCGCCAGAAATGTATCTAGGTCATCTTGGAGGTGCTCTAGTTGAACCACAATAACCAAAATGAAGTGACTAGGAGGATTTGTATTTATTAAAAGTTCGGAAAAGATACCAGGGCTGGGTGTGCTGAACTCAGACAGGATTTAAGGACTCAAATTCTGAATTGGATGTTTTGAATTACATGTTTCCAGTGGTTCATTCTAGCTTTTCATAATTTTTATGTACAAAAGGCGTTTAAAGGCTTAAGTAGTCCTGAAACTACGGATTTTGTTATCCATTAAGCTGTTTAATTCTGGCTGTCCTATGAACACATTCTTCAGTGTGGACAGCTGTGTGGCTGTGACTGGGTCAGTGTCCAGCTGGTGTACGTGCAGGTAGGACCAGGCTGGTGGGGCATCTCCCCTTGGGAAACAGGCTAAGAATGTGCTTCATCCCTAGAGAGAATTTGAGAAAGTTCACAATGATAAGTATGGAAAATAATCTTAACTTTAAAACTACAATAGTTGGGATTTAGGGCAAAGGTTAGGACCACTAAAATACAAAAATGAGTATTGTCAGGAGACTGCAGAGCCGCCATCTTGCTAACAACGACATTAATGCCCTTTCCCAGACAGACTGCAGTGATTTGTAGAAGTTTGTCTAGAACTAAGGATTGTAGCTCTTAAGGTTTTCATCACAGTGCGTTTTGACCGCAGAAGGGGCTGAGAATCTAGAAAACAGGAAGTTCCCAGTGCTCACATGATGGGGGTGGATAGGGTAGATCTTAACTGGGTGAAATCCAGAATGCAGGGACAGGGTGGTTTTGTGACCACTGTGGATTGACCCCAAGGTGGCATGAAGAGCACATTTACATTCAGAAGTCTTGATGAGTACCCCCAATAAGTACCCCAAAGCAGTGAGATAAACCCCAAGGGACCTGGATACCCTCACCTTAACCATGGGCCAGTTCCCAGGGGTCTAACACTTGGCAGAAGTACTTCATCACTGAAAGGTTATGGGGGAGTGTTCATACGTGATCTCCGAGCTACACCTGGGCAGTTGAGTGGGGTTCTTGGGCTACAGCCCAGAGACCCTAGCTCTGCCTGACGGTTTTGCATCTGCTACTCAAAGTGAGCTGGGTCCAGGAACATCATCGGACCACTTAAGCTCAGGCATCGTTCCTGTCACTGCAACCTCACCTTCCTTTACCTGGGACCCAGGGAGCTCTTCTAATGATGTCAGGCTCCGGTGAAATGAGCAAAAGCCCTCAAACTTCTAGGGCTCTTGCTGAGGTGGCCAGGTGTATGCCCCAACCCAATACTGGGTGTAAGTCCAGCATGCTCTGGGGTGGTGGAACCATAGGAAAATGGGCTTCCAGAAAGGTGGAAGAAGGGTAGAATCACAAGAAAGGTGGTGGGGCTTCCCATCCATGGGAGGGGGAGTGGGGAGGTGAAGTGACCCTGGTCAAGGAGGAGGACAAACCTGTTTTCCAAGGCCCAATAGGGATCTTCATGACCTTTGAGTATAGTGTGTATGTTAGTTGACTGGTCCAAATGTGATTCTCTGAGACGATGTTCCGGGGTCTCCGACATGTCTGTCAGGTTAAACTCGACAGTTTTCCTCTTCGTGTGACCTGATTCTGAGTGCTCTACGGAGGGCCCAGTACCCTCTGGGAGCAATTCAACACTGGTCTTTGTCCCAGGAGTCACGGGCTGTAGGCTTTGGTCTTTAACAGCGCCGTCTATACCTGAGACTCTGCGAAGGCTTGAGGGTGCTGACTGTCCAGGTGGAAAGACCATAGGTGTGTGGCTGAGGGGTGTCTGTGGGGCACTGTGGTAGCCTGACCTCCCATACAGTGCAGCAGTCTCGAAAGCATCCTCCTCCTTAATCTTCCAGGCCTTGCTCTCTTCCTGGTCCCTAGAGTTCTGCCTGGCACCCCCGAGTTTCCTGAGCTGGACCTCATGAAGAAGGCCTTCTTTCTTGGGCCACAGTAGTTTGGTCTTTGAGTTTGTCCTGGGGGCATGGTGGTCATGGGACTGTAGCCCTAGGAAGCGGCCAATGATGCCAGTGTGAGTGCCCTCCTCTTCCTCCTCTGGGTTTGACTGAAACTCCATGTCTTCCTTATGCAGACTGCAAAGAAGCACAAGACTCAAGGTTGAGTAGGGGACAAAGGACAAAGCTGGACTGGAATTCTCTTTTTACCCCCCTCTTTTCGCTCCTTTTGGCCCAAAGCCAAGGACACACAGTGTTCCTCACAACGCCTGGACTCACCTCTCTCCTGACCCGTCCTGTACTGCACTGGCCTCTACTCCTTCCCAGCCCAGCTCACCTCACTGTTCTGTGACTCCCTCTTGCCCATGTGCACTAAACTCCCTAGCCTGGCACTTAAGGGCTTTCTCTTCGTCTTCTCTTTAACAATCCCTTCCTCCGAGCGACCTGAACTACTGGCCCCCGGGTGTAGCGGGTCAGATGAGGCCCAGGAGGGACTGCGTAGGCCGGGGGGTTGTGGTTCCAGCTGGGGAGCAGCATCCACAAAAAGAGAAGTGTGGCTTCCTGGGAGCCCAGAGTCTTCACTCTGCAGGAGAAAGCCCACTGTCCCAGGATGTGGCCTGCCCTCGGCTGTGTCCACATTCTCCCCATGCTTCAAGGTGCCGCTCCGGGTCCCGCTGGAGGCCACATCCCAGACCAGAGGTGGTCTCTGTTCTATGTTCTCTTTCCCAGGCATCTAGTACCTTGTACCTTGTGTCCAGAGTTTGGGCCTTAGGTTTGAAGCCCCTCACTAAATTGTGTGTTCTTTGGAGACAAAGTCTATAGTATTAGTATCCTCTGTTCCCCACCCAACCCTCAGCTGCTAGAGCACAGACCATGTGGAATTGAAAAGCAACTTCCAGAAATGTTTCTGACCTAAGCAAGCCTCCATCCTTCATTTGATCACTTTTTCGAATCTTCCTCATACCCACTAGGGACTCTAGCTAATTCAAATTATGGCTTAATAGAGTATTTGGTTCTTAAAAGAAACAGTGCTTAATACGGCAGAAGAAAACCTAGATGGTATGGACCCTGATACACAGGGGACTCTCCAAAGTCCTCTCCACTATCCTGGGGAGAGAGGGCTGTCTGGGATGGCCCTTCAGGCCACTGTGGCCCAGCTGCAGCTCACAAGGGAATAGGACCGAATCAGGGAAACGGGACCCATGAGCAAGAAAGTTTGGCCGCTGTGGGTGACCTGAGGCCTGTACTCTAGCACAGAGTCTACCTGGAAGGTACCTGTGGTGAATCAGCCTCTTGCTAGCACATACTTGCCCCGCCTCCATACCAGGGACCGGGACTCCCCACTTTCACTCCCCATCTAAACGCCCTGGTGTATCGGAAAACGTAGCTCTGGACCAGAGCTGGGAACTGGGCTCTGACAGTCCCAACTGCATCACTGATCACTGTCAGCCCTTGAGTAAGTCCTTTCTCTCTCTGGGCCTCAGTTTCCAACTCTGGACATGGGTGGGGGGGGCTAGGCTGGAGGTACCTAAAAGTCCTTATAGCGTTAGGAGTTACTAAGCAGTACAAGGTAAGGAGTAAGGGTGTGGAGGTAGAAGCAGACATACCTGGTCCACATGCACTGCTTGCTAACTATGTGACCTTGGGCTGGGCAGCCTATTTAACCTCTCTGAACTTGGACTTAATCATCTGAAAACTGGAGATACCAAACCAGGGTTATTGGGAAGAAAAAGATAGTTTATATAAAGAGCTTAGCGGAGTTCCCAGCACTTAGCATACATCCGATATATACTAATTAGTGCTTTTCCGAGTTCCTGTTTGTGGGGTTTTCTACCCACCGAAGTGGTTCCCTGGCACTGCTCACCTGATGTTGAAGGTGGAGCCTAAAAAGGAGGCTCGCCGAGACTGGGCGGAAGCCGCTGTGTAGGGGGGTTGTGGTTCTGGCTCATTCCAGTACATATCCCGCTCCATCGGGGGCAAGTCCTGGTGCATCTCATCCACAGCCAACAGGGACACCTGGTTGCCAGGCACAGAAGGAGATGTCCAACAGAAAGCTCAGCCCAAGCAGGACTGTGATCTTGCTAGATGACCTAGAAAGGTCACTTCCCCCTCTCTGGGCCTCAGTTTCCCTACTTGTGCAATGGAGAGACTGATGCCTATCCGCAACCTCAAAAGTTGGGGTGAGACTCCCGTGAGTGAATGGTTGGCTGGGGGGTGGGGGGCAATTCACTGTGAGGCCTCCCTACAGAACTGTGGGGTCCCCTCCTTGGGTCCAGTTCAGGGAAGGTCCACAGGACAGGCTCCCTCTCTCCCCGAATACCTGCAGGCTCCTGTCGACAATCCAGTTGGTCTCAAAGTCGTCATCATCCTCTCCAAATGGGTTGATGAGCTGCTCTGCCACCTTGGGGAGAGGCAAGGCTCTGGAAGTCCTCAGGGAGACTCCCTGCAGCTCTGCTCCCTGCCCTGCAACTTTGGCTCCTGCTCTTTCTATGCCCCCCACGATGCCCCTCCTGCCTGACCACCCTCTCCAAAGCCAGTATGTGAGGGCTCCAGCCATCCCCGCTCATAGGCACCTGCACATAGTCCCCTTCCCTGCAGGACACTGAGCCCGAGCCCCTCTCCTGAGCCCATTGCTCCCTGAACACCTGGAGTTGTCCTTGAGCCTGTCACTCAGCAGAGTCACCACCGGTCCCTGCCCTCACGGTATCTTCCCTGGAGTTCCATAATTCTATGCATTCGTTCATTTACTCATTCAAGTCTTCAAACACTCATTTATTCATGATTTTCAAAGCAACAGAGAGAGATGTTGGAGGCTGTGCTCAATTAAAGGGTGGCCCAGGCAGGCCGAGTCCTGGCGCTAACCTCTGAAGTCCCCTGACAGATCTCCGCAGTACTGAGGGGCTGCACTAAGGGTTCGAGAGACATCCTGTAAGCCACTAGGGAATTTCAAGCAGAAAAATGGTGTGATTGGTTTGAGCTGTAGAAACTGAAGACGACTGCGGGGAAGAGGGTGCGGATAGGGAGGGAATATTTCACCCGTGTGAAACATGGATGAGAGGGCGGGAGGGGGCAACGTACCATCACCACCACTATTAAAAAAATAAAGAAAAAAAGGAAGAGACAGAGAATGGGTGAGAAACAGAGGAAAAATAAAGAGACTGAAACAGAACTGTGTTGTTCAGAACTCCTGTTAGGAAGAGCCCTGGATGTAGTGGGAGGAATACTTGGAAAAGCCACTTGGGGTGGGGATGGGACACTCCCCCAAGCCCAGCCCGCATCACAGATGGACATCCTGAGTAAGGAGAGGAGTTGCTCAACTGCCTTGAAAGAGTGGGGGCTGGGGTAGTTAGCATCAGGACTTTTGTTCTATGCGGAGGGGACAAATTTGGGACCAGAGCCTAATCGCTGGGGACAGCGAGGGGTTGCCTCACCCGCAGGGCCTGCCACTGCTCTTCCTATTCCAGGCATTTCCCTTCTTCTGGACAGACATTTGGGGAACATTCTCTGGAGGGGGCATATCAAATGGTTTGACAACTGAGGTTTCCCTGTATCTGCCCAGCCTGCTAAGTTCAAGGCCTCAGGTGAAGCGTTGGGATCAGACACTGGCCTCAAACGGGTCCCACTCCTCTCCGGGTCTCAGTTTCTTCATATGTAAAGACATGGGGAAGGAGTAAGACCAGAGGGTTGTGGTGGAGGCCCAGCACCCTACTTTCCACGTTCGAAACTCTCCTTTCCTGGCCGGCCATGACCCTCCTAGCCATGACCACAGCCAGTTTGGTGGCAGGGAACCTCACCTTCAGCCAGCCGGCATAGAAGAAAAACTGCAGGAACGTGAAGACGGGTACAACAAGGTCCAGCTCGTGGCCAGGGTAGGCCTTGGCTGGGTTCAGGAACTGCCGCCCGACCAGGCAAGCCAGGAAGAAGCTGTATACAGCCACGGTCACCACCTGGGAAGGGAAAGGAGGTGGCAGCAGAAATGGGCTGGCTGGGGACCTGGGATCAGGCAGCTCCCTAGGCTGGGAGGACGAGGTCTTGCTCTGATTTGCACAGTGCAATGACCCTGGGTCTCCGCGATCTCTTTAAAACAGGGATAATCACATTCCCTCCACTGGGCTGAACCAGGCAGGAGCCTGGACTCTTCAAACCGGTCACCAGAGAGAACCTGCAAAGTCCAGACCTAACTCCCAGGGTGAACCTCTTAGCCCCTAAGTGAGCTCTTCCCATCACGGGCTGTTTCCTGAGTCCTCCCAGTCCCTGTTTCCCTAAGGGGCAGCTTCACTAGCCTAGTCCTCACCTGCGTGTACACCAGCGGGATACTGATCCAGTCGTAGGCAAACAGGTGTCCACACTGAGTACGCAAGATGTTCATCTCCTGGGGAGCAGTAGGGAGGGTTGGGGTTCTGACCACCAGCTGCTCTCCCAGGCTCAACCCCAGCTCTTCCCTAGGTACCGGCGTCTGGAGCTCAAGGTCCAGCCCTGGCTGTGTGGTCATAGGCAGCTCACTTAACCTCTCTGGGCCTCAGCCTCCTCATCTATCAAAAAGGAGCCAGGATGGGCACCTGGGTGGCTCAGTTGGTTAAGCGACTGCCTTCGGCTCAGGTCATGATCCTGAAGTCCTGGGCTCCCTGCTCAGCGGGGAGTCTGCTTCTCCCTCTGACCCTCCCCCATGCTCACTCTCTCTCATTCTCTCTCCCAAATAAATAAATAAAATCTTAAAAAAAGAAAAAAAAAGGAGCCAGTGTCTCAGAGGCTCACTTTAGAGAGGAAGTGGGAGGGGAATTTGGGGGAGGGGCCACCGTGGGTTGTGGAATCCCGTTGGTCAAAATCCTACAATCCCAAGGCAGGTTCTAGAACGAGCCACAATCCTTCTCTTTGTAGGAAACTTTTCCACCTGGGGCACAACCGTCCCCACTCTGCATCAGCCCCATCTCTGCAGTGAGCTCACATCCAGCAGGCTCTGGAGCAGGACAGGGTCCCTGATTCGACCTCCAATCCACGCCTTCATTGACAGGTTGGCAAACCACACCCAGGGCACCCAGAACGTGTTGTGCGGCAAGCTCAACTTTTCCAAGTGCGTGCGTTCCGCGGGGGTCATAAAGCCTGCAGGGTGGAGTGAAGAAGGCAGTGGGTGGGGGAACCCGCAGAACGATGGCTGGCAGGGGTGGCCAGGCCTTGCCGAAGCCCAGGATTTTGGCCCAAGTTCATTGGGACCATGGAGCTCCTTTGCCATCCTCTTTCAACAAATAATTACTGGGTGCCCACTGTGTGCTGTTCTGGCCTGAGCACGTGAGAAGGGTCTGTCTTATTAATCAGGACCAGGTCAGGGAAGGTCAAAGACGGAGGTCACAGAAATGCAGACTGGAAACCCGCAGAACTGGACGGGAAAGGGCAGAGGGAGGCAGACGGGTACTTTCTCACCAGTTCCCAAGGCCCCGCCCCCGGCCTTCAGTCCCCGCTCTTCCCTCATCCCTCAAGGGTCCTTAACCCTATCTCAAACCCCGATCCTCACGCGCGGTTCCGAGCCTCGCTCACACGGATCTTCGCGCACCCGACTCCGCCCCGCCCCATCCGACGAGGTCTCAACCCCACCCGGCTCCTGGCCCCACCCAATCTTCAGTCCGGGGGCCTCTGGCTCCACCCATCGGCTCCGGCCCCGCCTATGCCCGCTCCTGGCCCCGCCCCGGGCCCCACCGGCCCCGCCCACCTGCTTTCACCAGGTGCTGGGAACTGGGGAAGCGCTTGTAGACTGCGGCGCTGACGCTGCGCAAGATGAGCACATTGCCCAGGTTGGCGTAGCGGATGAGCGTGCGCCGCAGCAGCCGGCCTTGCTCGTCCTTGCCCTCCACCAAGCCCGACACCAGGTTCATAAGGCGGTCGGGCCACGGCAGGTTCTCGTACTGGTTCCACCAGCGGGTCACGACCAGAGTCACGTAGAAGCCTGGGCAGGAGAGGCGGGAGGGCGAGGGGCGAGGGCCCAGGCTGCGGCCAGAGCCAAGCGAGGGCGATGCCTCGGTTTCTCCATCTTTTTGATGGCAGCGGGCCCAGCCCCGACCCTCCTGGAAGGCGCTCAGGAGGGGAAGACCATCAGAGCCCCGCATGAAGGCGCAAGAGCCGGAGTTCTCTCTCCCAGGGGCCCCCTGCCTATCCCAAGAATCTGCCAGACCCCTCCCCTCCTGCTGGGAGGCTCCAGGGACCAGGTTAGCTCTGCCCTCAGAAGCTGGGGTCTTGAGTGCTAACCTCAGGACGTCCTTCCTAACGTCTAACTTCAGTGCGTCTGGCTGCAGTTTCCCCATTTCCCTGAACTGTCGAGAGGGACTGACATGCCACTGGCCTTCCCCAGCCAGTTCCTGGTAGTCCACCTGCGTGGAGCCGGGAGGTGCCACTGGGATCCCGACACGCCCAAGGGGGAGCTCACCCAGCACGAAGGAAATGGGGATGAGCTGGATGTAGCTGTCACAATACAGACTCAGTTTCTCAAACATCACCTGCTGTTCCTCCGTGAGAGCCATCCTGGGGGGGGGGGGGATGTGTAGACACTGGGGGGCTCCAGCCAGGCCTAGGGTAGGAGCGTGACTGCCTCTTTGCTACCCCACCACTTCCCTGTCCCTTTCACTGGCCCTGCCTGGGGCGCCTCCTCTGGCCTGAGCCAGGTCCCACTCCTTCTCTGGCAGCCCCAAACCCCAAGGGGGCCTTTGCTCCAAGGCTGGAAGAGGTTTCCTGTGAGATATAGGA
>NW_024424786.1:37676320-37701174 GCF_017311325.1 Ursus maritimus | reverse complement strand
ATCCTGCTGAAGGAGTTACTGTTAGGCACCACTGACCCTTTCAAAGGATCCAAAGGAATAGTTTGAAAGCAGATTCAAACATAGGGTGTTTGGTCTTTAAAAAACCATGTGGTGGGGAGAGATGAATGGGTGAGCACAGAGGGTTTGGGGGCAGTGAAACTACTCTGTGTGATACTATCATGGTAGATACATGTCATCTGTCCAAACCCATAGAATGTAACAACACCAAGAGGGGACCTAGTGCAAACTGTGGGCTTTGGGTGATAATGGTGTGTCCGTGTGGGTTCATCTATTACGGCAAATGTGGCGTGTTGATAGTGGGGGCATCTGTGTGTGTTCGAGGGGTATATGGACACTCTCTACCTTCTGCTCAATTTTGCTGTCAACTTAAAACTCTAAAAAATAAAGTCTAATTTTTTAAAAAAGTATATTCATGCCGGAGTAACAACCAATGAAAACCAATGTGCTTTGTTATTGGTATTATAATTACGAATTCAAGCACTTCCTGTATTTAATAGTTTTTCAATCCATTTCAGTCAATGCTTTTCCCCTTCAAAATGTTTTCATACATTCTGTGATTATATCTGTCCTGTATTTTATTTAAGTACACATTTTTCTTGGGGGAAAAAACATATGGTCTGGACCTGTGAGCTTGTGTGGGATTCAGGAAAACAGGCCGGCTGAGTAGGACCAGGTAAGGCCTGGGTTCCAGGGCCTCTCCCTGGGTTGGAGGAAAGACACTCCCAGACTTCATGGAGCTGCCTCCCTTTACCTCCTCCTCAGACCCCAACCCCCAACCCTCCCGCCCCCAGGGCTTGGCCAAGAGCTCAGGTCAGCCTTAGAGGTCTCTGGTGCATGGGCCCCTGGCTGGCCGGCTGGCTGTTCCAAGCCCCAGCTGCGCCCCTCCCAGACCCCAGCCCCAGGCTGTCCCGCGCACCTGTAAACGAAGCGGATGGCATAGTAGCTGAGCAGGAAGATGAGGAACTCCCCGTAGAGCAGTTTGTAGATGCTGCCTCGCCAGCACAGCAGGAGGCGGGAGAAGGAGCCTAAGCGGGCGTTCGCCACTTGGCTCGAGTAGGTGACGGTCATGGCCGGGCCCTGGGCTGCCTCAAGTGGGCTTGGGTCCTAGCAGACAGACAGGGAGGGACACCGATGGCGGCCTTGGTCGGGCCTTGTCTGGGCCTCAGGAGTGATCTTAGCTGGGACTCTTCCCTGCGCTGGGCCTCAGCTTTCCTGTCTGGACACTGGGAGGGGAATGAGGTGGCCTCAAAGGCCCTTTCGGCTCTTCCTGTCTGTGGGACATGGGAAGCCAGGGAAGGGAGCCCAGAGCTGCCCACAGCTTTGGCAAGGAAGACAGATAGGTCTGTGCCCTTAAGTTGTATGGCAAAGGCAATGACAGCAGCAATAGCGAAGTCTGCCTACTGGGCTTGGTCCCCTAAGCCAGGCAGCGTTCTGAGCCCATTTTGTTCATTAGCTCCCAAGCACCTGCAACCACCTTGGAGCAAGACTGGTAAGGGGCCTGGTCAGTCTTGTCCACTGCCCTGTCCCCATTGCCCAGAACAGAGCCTGGCTGGTAGAGATGCTGAAATAACGTTTACTGAACAGTGACCCCAGGGCCCTTCCACTTGCTAATCCTTCCGCCTGGAGGATGCGCTTTCTCATCTAACGGTATGGCTCCTTCCCACTTCAGGTGCTCTGCCCAGAAAGGGTGTTCCAACTACTGTACCTGCAAATAGCATCCCAGTGCCACTGGTACTCTCTGCCCCCTCATCTTGTCGATTTCTCTACACAACATTTTATCTTGCTGTACTTGAAATTCTATTTTGCAGGACGTCTGCTTGTTTACTGACCATTCCCTCCTGAGAATGGAACCTCCCGCTGTGCTCTCGTAGGAGGTGCTCCATAAAAACTTCTCGAAGCAATGACTGACACCCACCCTCTCCCTGCTTGCTCTGATGGAGCGCGGGGGCTCCATGCCTTTGTGCCTCGTGCACGCCAAGCTCACTCCCACCTCGGAAGCTTTGCACAGACACACAGGTGCCCCCACACCCGCGTACATGCTGCCCGTGGGTGTCCATCACACGCACCCATGCAGGGACTGCCGTCCACCCCGTAGGCCCTCAAAGCCCCAGCCCAGCTGGCCTGGGCCCACCCCTACTCACAAGAGGGGCTCCAGTCTTCTCAGGCAATCCCACAACAGTTCTGGCCACTGGACCGGTGGGACTCTTGGGGGTCCTGTGGCCAGTGCCCCTACCCACACTTCGGGGCTGGCCCTGCCCATGCGTGAGTTAAGCGGTCACTTGACTCCCTAAGCCAGGGCCTCCACAAAGGAGCTTTGTTTGGACCCCTTCTCATAATCTGCGTATTAGCTGCAGCCAGCACGGCTGGTCAGGACCCAGGGCCCCTCTAATTCCTGCCGGTGCTGGCGGGTTGGGGGTGGGGACTAAGAGGAGGGCTAGAACTTAGGGCAACTCCCCTCCACCATGGGCCCAATCCTGCCATTTTCCCTGGGCCCTCAAATACAGAGATCAAAGGATCTGTTTCTGACCACTGAGGTCTTGCAGGCAGAGCTGTGGGGAGTGGGGCCAGGGCCCTGGTCTTTGTCTCCTGGGCCAGGAGCTACACAGAGAGAGGGGGCTGTCGGCCAGGCCCTATGGCGGCTTTGGCTGCACTGAGGGCAATGGAAAGACCACTGGACCACAGTCAGAACTCCTGGCTACTAGTCCTGGCTCTGCCCCTGTGTGCGGTGACCCTAGTGGGCCTCTGCTCCTTCCTGGACCTCAGTGTCCCTATCCAAAAAGGATGGTATTGCTTTAGACCTCATCACCTTTGTAAGAGTGACAGAGGTCTGCCTATGCCAGTGAGGAGCTCTGATTGGCTGATGGTGACATCATAGGTTATTCAGGCTGTGATTGGCTGGCAGAATCCAGTTAGTAGGTTGGTTCACAGTTATGGAAGAAGGGGGTGGGGTGCGGGGGTAGGAGGCTGCTGTGTGGGGGCTGGGCCTGGTGCCGGATGACACAGCAGCTCTGGTGTTTATGCTGGTGGCTTCCAGCCAGCCCAGGCAAAATGGGAATATGTCCCCGGGTCCCCAAGGGCAGCCGGTTAATATCTCAGCACCTGGTTCCAAACATTTTAATACATCAAGCTATCCCCGAGAGCCCTCCTAAGCCACTGGAAGTGATGGGTGTCCAGGCCAGGCTCCTCTTGTGAAAGCTTGAAGCCGCAGTGGCTGTTGGTCTTCACTGAGTGGCCATGAGAATGGTCTGTAATGTATATGAAATGGGCGACTTCTCGGGATCTTTTTCCAGGGTCTGATTCTGCTTCGACTGCATTTCTAATGAGCACCGCGGGGATTATGATGCCAGTGGTCTTCAGATCGGACTTTCTGAAGTCCTGATTTACAATATGACCCAGAGCCTTAAAATAAATCCACTCCTTCCCTCCCTTCCCCCTTCCTCCTCTCTCCAACTCCTCCCTCCCCTCTTTTCCCCTCTCCCTGACCTACTCCTAAGTGTTAACAGTGCTGAGATTGCAGGTGACTTTTTTTTTTGGGGGGGGGGTAAGATTTTTCAGCTATTTATTTGACACAGAGAGAGCACAAGCTGGGGGAGCGGCAGGCAGAGGGAGAAGAAGCAGGCCCCCAGCTGAGCAGGGAGCTGGATGCTGGGCTCCATCCCAGGACCCTGGGATCATGACCCCAGCCAAAGGCAGACACCTAACTGACAGCCACCCAGGCGCACCTGCAGGGGACTTTTGTGCACACCACCTCTGCCTTTGTAATTCTCTGCCTGGGGGAAAGGATTATTTCACAACCTTGGACACTTTTCTAATCACAGCTTAAAATAATGCCATTGCAGTTATGAGGGAGTCTCTTCAGAGATCAGGAACAGCCTTTTAGGAGTATTTGCTATACCCCTGCTGCCTGTGCTGTGGGAAACATCTTTCCCATTGCTGTCCTTAACTTGAGCCTTGGTCTCCTCATCCGGAAAATGGGACAATAACACCTACCTCAGCAATGAGGATGATGGGTAACAATTTAGTCAACTCTCCAAACCAGTGGTTCTCATGCCTGGCCGCCTGCCCCTGGCGCCTTTGCCCCACCCCTCCAGATTCGGTTGGGCTGGCGGATCCCAGACGTGGATGTCTTCTCAAGTTCCCCAGGCAAGTCCAAAAGACAGCGTGGGTGGAGAATCACTGATGTAATGGATAATTCCCTACCTTGTATTCCCTTTTCCTCCCACCAAAAAAAAATCAACACTCAAGAGAGAGCTTTTCGCTTAGCAGATGATCGATATATTTTTAATTAAAATTGAAACATGTGCCTGGCACCACGCTTGGCACGGGGAAGCTCACTCCATATCAACACCTCTTTCTGTCATCAGGTTCCTGCCTTCCCCATGGTGACCACTGGAGGGCGCCCTTGACTAGCTGGCTCTGGCCCTGGAAGCCCTGTTAGCTGGTCCCAATCTGTAGGGACCCTGGAGCTGACACTGGATGATGTCTCCTCATCTCCTTGACCCCGACCAGCAGCTGTAGAGCCATGAGAAGGAGCTGGAAGACACAGTGGCAACTGAAGTCCTCCCTCTCTTCTCCTTGAACCGCAGGTTTCTTGTCAATACCCCAAGTCTCACCAGGACCCCGCTGACAGTGCTGTACCAGCCCCCTTGCCCTGCCAGATGCCCCAGGATATCCGCAGACACACCCCATAAGAAGCCGCACCCCAGTGCTAAGACAGGTAGACCCCAGACATGAGCCAGGGTCTCTTCCGCTGGGTCTCGGCTGTGAAAATGTCCCCAGCCATCCAGGCGCATCTCAGGCATACAAACTGACCCACGCCATGCTTGGACAAAGGGCCCCAGGATTGACCCCTGCAAGGATGGGGTCCGACCCAGTCAGGGTCAGCCTCTTCTGCTTTCCGTTCCACAAAGCAGTCATCCAACAAACCATTTCTGATGCCAGAAATAAGCCTAATCTGATTCCTGCTTCCAAAAATTCCTAGTCAGATAACAATGAAGGAAACACTTAAAGAACTTTAACACAAAATGGCAAAGCCTAATATCTGTGTCAAGCCCACAGAGCTCAGAGAGAAACATTTACAGAGAAGGGAGCATTTGAGCTGGGTCTTGAGGCATGGGTAGGAGTTTGCCTGAGCTGAGAAGGATGGAAGGGTATTACATAGAAGGGAAAGCCCACGCAAAGTCACAGAGGCATTCCTGAGCCACAGTTCAGTAGGGTTTCATCATCTACCTTTTACAGAGGAGGATGCTGAAGCTCGAGGCCTCTCTTGTCCAAGGTCACACAGCTCTAGAAGGCCAGGCTGGGACTGAAATCTGGGTCTTCTCATTTTGAACGCTGTGGCTTTTCCACAACTCACCATCACCTCTCCGGTGGCGGTCAGTTTCTGAGGGGTGGAGGCTTACTGTTAGGGTAGTGGTTTCTATTGGGGTTAAAGAGAGGTCCAAGAGATAGGGGGTGCACAGAAGACACGCTGACTGCTGCAGAGCCCGTGCTCTTGAGGCCACCAGCAAAGAGCCATCTCTAGAGACAGGCAAAACAGAGCTGGAAAGAGGGGTGGAAGTTCCAGGGACGGAATGCTACAGCCTTCTCATCTGGGATCACCATGGGGACAGGAGCATCACAGAGGGCCTGCTACGGTGTCCTTCCAGGCCCTCCCTCAGCTGGGCAGGAAGAAGCGGACCCAGCTCGGCTGGGGGCAGTAGACAGGGGGCCCTCGGGTAGGTCAACCAGCCCCGGATGCTGCCTCCAGGCTCTGTGTAGGGAGCCTGCCAGCCCACACCCCCTCTTGGGCCAATCACAGAAAAAACAGGGCAGAAGCCAAGAGGGAAAAGGAGGGGGCTTGGCATATCTGGTCAGGGGCGGGGGAGGATACTGCCAGCCTGGGACCTGGAAGCAACACAGATAACAGCACCTCTACCCTGGAGCCTGCAGCCCTGACCCCTAAAAGGCTGGCTAGACTCAACATCCCAAGAGATAAACCCATAAGCTCTGGCTCCTGCAGAAAGACCACAGGGACTGGGAGAGGCTGGGACGCACTGGGTCCAGCTTCACCAAGCCCAGTCCTGCCAATGACAATGGAATAGCATGGACTAGGCCAGAGCCAGCCCAAGCCGAGACAACAGGCGAGAGGATTCACCACAGCCTTGGGGAGAACACGGGGATCTCCGAGCTGCCCTGTCCCCATGGACTCCGCCCCACTGCGGCCAGCCAGGTGAGGCACAGACCCTGTCCACAATCCCCCTAACCCACCAGCTGGGTGATTGGTGATCATTTTGACTTAATTCCTTCCTTTTTTTTTTTAATATTGAGGAAAAAGTCATATACCATAAAATTCATCATTTTAACCATTTTGAGTGTACAATTCAGTGACTCTTACTTCATTCAACTATCACCACTCCTTCCAGAGCATTCTTGTCACCCGAATGGAAACTCAGGACCCATCATGCAGTTGCTCCTCATTCACCCCTTTCTCCCAGCCCTGGTCACCGTCAATCTGCTTCTTCTATGTCTGTGGAGTTGCCCTTTCTTGACACTTCGTATAAATGGAATCGTGTGATCCTTGTCCTTTTATGTCTGGCTTCTTGCACTTGGCATTATCGTGTTTTCAAGGCTCATCCACGTAGCAGGGCTGCTTCCTTCCTTTCTGGGTGGAATGATATTCCATTGTATGGATAGATCCCAGTTTGTTATTCATTCCTCAGCTACGGACATCTGCATTGTTTCCATTTTTTTTTTTTTTTACTACTACGTATATATGTTGGCAAGGTTATCTCTAAATGTGTCTTCAGTTCTCGAGTATATACCTAGGAGTGGAGTTGCTGGGTCATAGGGTCATTCTATGGTTAACTTTTCAAGGAACTACCTAACCGTTTTGCACAGTGGCGGTACAATTTCATAGTCCCACCAGCACTGCATGAGGGGTTCCAGTTTCTCCATCTCCTCGCCAACACTTGTTATACCCCCACCCGGCAAAAAGCCAGCCTAGTGGGTGTGCAGTGGTATCTCATTGTGGTTCTGATTCGCATTTCCCTAATGACAAATGATGTTGGGCCTCTCATGTGCCTGTTGTTTATTTTCAGGTCTTCATTGGAGATATGTCTATCCAAGTCCTTTGCCCATTATCCTTTGCCCATATATTCTTATCGTGGAATTTTAAGAGTTCTTTATATACTGTGGATGCTAGATTTATAAGAAATATATGATTTACAAATATTTTTCCTCATTCTTTGGTCATCTTTCACCTTCTTGAGAATGTCCTTTGATGCACAGAAGTTTTTTGTTTTTTATTTTGATGAAGTTCAGTTTATTTTTTCTTTTGTTGTTTGTTCTTTGGCGTCATGTCTAAGAAATCATTACCAAATCCAAGGTCATAAAGATTTACTGTTAAGTTTTCTACAGTTTTATAGCTCCAGGTCTTACATGTAGGTCTTTGACCTAGTTTGAGTTAATTTTTGTATGTGGTGTGAGGTAAAGGTCCAACTTCATTTTTTTGCATGCCGATACCTACTTTTCCAAGCACTATTATTTGAAAAGATTATTCTTTCCCCATTGAATGGTCTTGGTGCTATTGTTGATAATCAACTGACAATAGATGTATGGGTTTATTTCTGGACTCTCAATTTTATCCCATTAATTTATATGTCTAGCCTTATGTCAGTACCACAGTGTTTTGGTTGTGTCACTTTTTACAAGTTTTGAAATCGGGAAGTGTTCTCCAATTTTGTTCTCTTTCAAGATTGTTTTGGCTACGTATGGTCCCTTACAATTCCATATGAATTTGAGGATCAACTTGCTCATTTCTGCAAAAAAGACAGTTGGAATTTTGGTGGAGATTGCATCGAATCTGTAGATCACTTTGCTTTCTTTACAATATTGTTTCCTTACAATCCATGAACATAGGATGTCTTTTCATTTACTTAGGTCTGCTGAAATTTCTTTTAACAATGTTTTGTAGTATGCAGTGTACAAGACTTATACCTCTTTGTTAGATTTATTCCTAAACATTTTGTTACTTTTGGTAATGTAAATGAAACTGTTTTTCTAAATTCCATTTTCAGATAATTCATTGCTAGTGTATAGAAATATAACTGATTTTTGCATACTGATCTTATATTCTGCACCTTTGCTGAATTCATTATTAGCTGTGATGGTTTTGTGTGGGTTCTTTAGGATTTCCTATATTCGATTACACCGTCTACAAATAGAGATAGTTTTACTACTTCCCTTCCAATTTGGACGCTTTTTATTTACTTTCTTGCCATGGTTAAAACTTCCAGTAAAGTGTTGAATAGAAGTGGCTAGACCAGATATCCTTATATTGTTTCTGATCTTAGGAGGAAAGCTTTCAGTATTTCTTTCTCTTTTATTAAAATATTTTATTTATTTATTTGAGAGAGAGGAGAGAGAGCACAAGCAGGGGGGACGGCAGAGGGAGAGGGGGAAGCAGGCTCCCTGCTCAGCAGGAAGTCCAACGTGGGGCTTGATCTCAGGACCCTGAGATCATGACCTGAGCCGATGGCAGAACTTAACTGACTGAGTGTCCAGCTTTCAGTCTTTCACCACTGAGTATGATATTAACTGTGGATTTTCTTTTTCTTTTTTTGGAGATTTTATTTATTTTTATTTGAGAGAGAGTGACTGACTGAGAGAGCACGAGCGGGGAGAGGGGCAGAAGGAGAGAGAGAAGCAGGCTCCCTACTGAGCAGGGGCCTGACATGGGGCTTGATCTCAGGATCTCAGAATTATGACCTGAACCGAAAGCGGATGCTTAACTGACTGAGCCACTCAGGTGTCCCAACTGTGGATTGTCAACAGATCTCCTTTATCAAGCTAAGGAAGTTCCCTTCTAGTCCTACTTTTATGAGTGTTTTTATCATGCAAGGGTGTTAGGTGGGTTTTTCCCCACCTTTTTTTATTGTGGTACAATATACATAACACAAAGTTTACCATTTTAACCATTTCTAAGTGTACAATTCAGTGGTATCATATATATTCATGATGTTATACGGCCATCACCACCTTCTATCCCCATAACACTTTTGTCTTGTAAAACGGAAGCTCTATATACATCAAACAATAACTCCCACCCCCACCTCTTCCAGTCCCTGGTAACCACCATTCTACTTTTTTGTCTGTATGATTTTGGCTACTCTTAAGTATCTCATGTAAGTGGAATCATACAGGATTTGTCTTTTTGTGGCTGGTTTATGACACTTAGCGTAATATTTTCAAGGTTCATAAGGGTGTTGGGTTTTATAAAATTATTTTTCTGCATCAGTTGAGATGGTCATGTGGTTATTTTCCTCCATTCCATTAATATTGTATATTACATTGGTTAATTTTCATGTGTTGAACCATCTTTGCATTCTTGGGATAAATCCCAGTTGCCCATGCAGTATGATCATTTTAATATGTTGCTGGATTCAAATTTCTCAATAATCTGCTGAGCATTTTTGCATCTATATTCCTAAGGAATATTGGTCTATAGATTTCTTTCCTTATGACGTCTTTGTCTGGCTTTAATATCAAGGTAATCCTGGCATCGCGGAATGAGTTAGGAAGCAC
The DNA here is from genome assembly GCF_017311325.1 of Ursus maritimus. Lineage (NCBI taxonomy): Eukaryota > Metazoa > Chordata > Mammalia > Carnivora > Ursidae > Ursus > Ursus maritimus. The sequence continues at coordinate 37,691,589 of NW_024424786.1, read as the reverse complement.
ACTCTATTTTTTGGAAAAGTTTGAGAAAGATTGGTATTAATTCTTCTTTAAATGTTTGAGAGAATTTACCAGTGAAGCAATCTGGTCCTAGTCTTCTTTATTGGAAATTTTTTACTTATTTAATTTCTTGTTATGGGTCTATGCAGATTTCTGTTTCTTCTTGAGTCAGTCTGGGTAGTTCGTGTGTTTCTAGGAAATTTTCTTTTCATCTAGGTTATCTGGTTTGTTGATCTACAATTATTCATCATATTCTCTTATAATCCTTTTTGTATCTAGAAGATAGTAATGTCCTTACTTTCATCCCGATTTTAGTAATTTGAGTCTTTTATCTCCTTCTCACCTTTTTGTCATTCTAACTAAAAATTCATCAATTTTGTTACTCTTTTTTTATTTTTATTTATTTATTTATTTATTTATTTATTTATTTATTTTTTAAAGATTTTATTTATTTATTCGACAGACAAAGAGACAGCCAGCGAGAGAGGGAACACAAGCAGGGGGAGTGGGAGAGGAAGAAGCAGGCTCATAGCAGAGGAGCCTGATGTGGGGCTCGATCCCACAACGCCGGGATCACGCCCTGAGCCGAAGGCAGACGCTCAACCGCTGTGCCACCCAGGCGCCCCTGTTACTCTTTTTTTTAAGAAGCGACTTTTGTTTTCATTGATTCTCTTTGTTGTTTTTCACTTCTGTATTTCATTTATTTCTGCTCTAATCTTTATTATTTCCTTCCTTCTGCTCACTTTCAGTTTAGTTTGTGTTTCTTTTTGTAAGCTCCTTAAGTTGAAGTTTAGGGCTGGTCTTGAGTGACAGTATGAGGTTGGAGACTATAACCATCTTGCTACCAAAAGGGAGCACCAGTCTGAGAAGCCAGTCAAACCAGGAAGAGGACAAGAGAGACACTGGATCTTGAGGACTATGCTTGAGCCCCTGAAACAGTCCATGTCTGCAGCAATCCTGCTTCTGGGCATTCAGTTACATGACTCAAAAATCTTCTTTGGGCCCATTAAAAAAAAGTTGGGAGTTTAAGTATTGAGTTGAGATCCTTTTCCTGTTTAATGTAGGTGTTTACAGCTATAAACTTCCCTCTGGTAACTGCTTTTATTGCATTCTGTTAAGTTTTGTTATGCTGAGTTTCTGTTTTCATTCATCTCATCTAATTTCCCTTTTTAATCCATTGAGCACTTACGAGTGTGCTGTTCAGTTTTCATGCTATTTGCAGAATTTTCAGTTTTCCTTCTTTTATTAATTTCTAGTTTCATGTCATTGTGGTCAGAGAAGATACTTCATATGCATTCAGTATTTTTACATGTATTGAGACTTGTTTTGTGGTATAGACATGGTCTATCCTGAGGAATATTCCATGCTTACTTGAGAAGAATGTGTATTCTGCTGTTGTTGAGTGGAGTTAGGTCTAGCTGGTTTATAGAGTCATTCAGTGCTTCTATTTCTTTGTTTATCTCGTGTGTTGTCATTCTATCCATTATTGAAAGTGAAATATTGAAGTCCTTATTATTGTTGGACTGTTCATTTCTCCCTTCAATATATGTTTATTATTGTTATATCTTCTTGATGAACTGAGCCTTTTATCATTATATAATGTCTCTCTTTGTCTTTTTAAATAATTTTTGCCTTAAAGTCTATTTTTTAAATAACAGTATGGCCACTTGATCTCTCTTTTTTGTTGATTTTTGGCATGGATTATCTCTTCATCCTTTTACTTTTAACCTATTTGAGTTTTTGAGCCAAAGAAAGACTCATGTAGACAGCATATCGTTGCATTATGTATCCTTTCTAATCCATTCTGTCCATCTCTGTCTTTTAATTAGAGAATTTAATCTATTTGTATTTAGTTGCAATTACGAAAGGAACTTACTTCTGCCACTGTATTAGTTTGCTATGTCTTGTATCTTTTGTTGTTATTATGGTTCTCAATTCCTCCTTTTGTGTTAGGTGTTTTCTAATGTCCCATTTTGATTCCCTTCTTGTTTCTATTACTAGATATTTTATTTTCTTCGTTGTTTTCCTGGGGATTACAATTAACATCTTAATTTAGGATAATCTAGTTCAACTTAATACCGGTTTAGTCAATAGTATACAAAACCTTTGTTCTTCTACAGCTTCATTCCCTGCCCTTTATGTTGTTAGCATCACAAATCACATCTTTATACATCAGGTTTCCATCAGTATAGATGTATAATTATTGTAACTGTCCTTTAAATCTATTAAAAAAAGAAGAATTATGTTCTAAAAATTCATCATTGCTGACTTTAAAATTTACCTATATCCATGTTATCAGTGTTCATTTCTTCATGTGGATTTGAGTTACCTTCTCATGTCCTTTCATATCAGCCTGAAGCACTCTTCAACAATTCTTGTAAGGAAGGTCTACTAGTGACAAACTCTCTCAGTTTTTGCTAATCTGAAAATGTCTTGATTTCTCCTTAATTCCTGAAGGATAATTTTGCCAGATATAAAATTCCTGGTTGCCTTTTTTTTTTTTTCCTTTCAGAACTTTCAATACATTCTCCCACTGCCTTCTGGCCTCCAAGGTTTCTGATGAAAAATCAGCTTTTAATCTTATTGAGTTTCTCTTATACACGATTAGTCACTTTTCTCTTCCTGCTTCCAGGATTCTCTTTTTGTTTTTGGCCTTCTGCAGTTTGATTATGTCTTGGTATGGATCTCTGAGTTTATCTTACTTGAAGTTAATTAATCTTTCTGGAAGTGTAGATTATGTCTTGCATCAAATTTAGAAGTTTTCAGCCATTATATCTTCAAATATTCTTTCTTGTTTCTCTCCCTCCTCTCCTTCTGGGACTTCCACTATACATGTTAATATGCATGATGGTGTCTTATAAATCTCTTAGGTTCTGTTTATTTTCCTTCATTCTTTTTTTCTCTCTGCTCCACAGACTGGGTAATCTCAATTGACTTATCTTTAGGATGCTGATTCTTTCTTCTGCCTGCTCAAATCTGCCGTTGAACTCCTCCGGTGAAATTTTCATTTCAGTTAATTCTCTTCAAATCAGAATTTCTATCTGTTTCTGTGTTATAGCTTCTGTCTCCTAACTGATAGTTTCTGTCTGGTGAGATATGATTATCATGTTTTCCTTTAGTACTTTGCACATGGTTTCCTTTAGGTCTTTGAGTATATCTTAAATAGTTGATTTAAAGGCTTTGTCATGGGACACCCGGGTGGCTCAGTTGGTTAAGCATCTGCCTTCAGCTCAGGTCATGATCCCAGGGTCCTGGGATCGAGTCTTGCTTTGGGCTCCTTGCTCAGCGGGGAGTCCCTCTGCCTGCCACTCCCCCTGCTTGTGCTCACTCTCTCTCTGACAAATAAATAAATAAAATCTTCTTTAAAAATAAATAAGTAAAGTCTTTGTCTACTATATCTAATATCTGTGCTTCCTCAAGGACAATTTTTTCCCCATATATAGGCCATGCTCCCTCTGCATACTTCATAACTTTTTTTTTTCTAAGCTGGACATTCTGAGTATTATAATACAACTCTGGAAATAGGATTTCCTACCATGCTTGGACTTGTTGCTGCTTGTAGTAAAAATTGTTCATTAGTTTAGTGACTTTCTGGAACTAATTCTGTAAAGTCTATTTTTTGTAGTCCATGGCTACTGAAGTCTCTGTTTCATTAGGTTGGTGGTCAGCTAGTCATTTGACAGAGATTTCCTTGAATGCCTAGAACAGCAAAAACAAAAACCTCCCAGTCTTTGCAGATGAGCTCTGTATGTGTGTTGGGAAATTCTTTTAACACTCAATGAAGTAATTTACAACTCAACTTTAGCCCTCATTTCCTGTTTGCAAGAGCCTGGTGATCAGCTAAAGGTAAGATCTTAGAGCCTTCTCAGATCTTTTCTGAGCATGTATCCAGCCCTGGGCATGCATGTGGACCTCTATTCCCAGGAATATGTAGGAACATTTCAAAGTCCTTATATCCTAAACTGTTTCATCCCCCAGCTTTTCTTCCTAAGCTTCTTTATTCATTTGTTGTTTTCTAAATGTGATCCCTTGTTCCAGATGGCAGCAGCTAATGTAATTGCCTTTATATATTTTCAACAAATGCCCCCCAGGTAACCACCTCAGCCTTGGGAGAGTTCTGAATTAGGCAAAATAAAAGCAAGCCCTTTGAGCCAGACATTCAGAGAGCCACCAGACAGTTCAAAACAAACAACCACAATGCTTTCAGTAGCAGGTCTGTTCTGCTCCTTCCAATACTAGGAACTTAGACCAAGAACATTGTCTTTAAGGCTTCCACAGAGCTGGATAGTGGGGAATGGCCAAGATAAGTGAAATTATCATGAAGTTTTCTTACTGAGATTCAGTGGTTTATTTCTTGATTAAGTGTTCACCTGGTTGATGTCAACTTTGAGTTGTTTCCAGAGTTCTGATATAGCTGATTCTGACAGTTTTGCCAGTTTATTAGCTGCTTTTGTGATGAGATGGATTCTTGGAGTTCCCTGCTCCATTTTCACTGATGTCCCCAGTTTTTTTTTAGCATAGAATTTTTAATTATCAAACAATTTATCAAATAATTATAATTAATTATCAAATAATTTATCAAATAATTATTTGATAAATTTATTTATTAAAAAATAATTTATTTATTAAAAAATTATCAAATAATTATTAAAATTATAATTTTATTAAATTAATATTAATTAAAATTATAATTAAAAATATTATTAAAAAATAATTTATTTATTAAAAAAAAACACCCACCATGGAGCCCAATGTGGGGCATGAACCCATAACCCTGAGATCAAGACCTGAACTGAGATCAAGAGTTAGATGCTGGGGCACCTGGGTGGCTCAGCCATTAAGCATCTGCCTTCAGCTCAGGTCATGATCCCAGGGTCCTGGGACCGAGCCCCGCATGGGGCTCCTTGCTCGGTGGGAAGCCTGCTTCTCCCTCTCCCACTCCCCTTGCTTGTGTTGCCTCTCTCACTGTCTTTCTCTGTCAAATAAATAAATCTTAAAAAAAAAAAAAGAGTTAGATGCTTAACTGACTGAGGCACCCTGGTGCCCCCACAAAGATTTGAAATTAAAAAATTTATGTACTGTTTTTACACTTGATGTTATACCATAAAATGTTCTATTTACCTATATTATTGTTCATATAAATATCCATTTTAGTAGTTCATTCAGCAAATATTTATTACCTGGGGGTTACTCTTCCAGGGACTGAGTATACAGTAATGAGTGAAACAAGGCCCCACTCTCATGGAACTTACATTGGAGTAGGGAGAGAAATAAGTGACATATAAATATTCATTCATTGTTACTGTTGTTTAATGTTCCATCATAAGGACACAACTATTATAGGATGAAAAGTGGCCCCCCCAATGGCATCAGATCCTAATCGTGGAAACCTGTAGATGTTACCTTATGTGAAAACAGGATGCTTGCAGCTGTATTAAGTTAAGGATCTCAGAGTGTGTGGATATTATCCTGGATGATCAGGATGGGCCCCAAGTTCAATCACAGGCCTCCATATAAGAGGGAGGAAGAAGGAGATTTCACACGGACAGGAGAGGAAAAGGCAATGTGACAATAGAAAGAAATTGGAGTGAAGCTAAGGAATGCCAGGAGCTGCCCGAAGCTGGGAGAAGCAAGGAATAGTCTCCCCTAGAGCCTCCAGAGGGAACTTGGACCTATGAACAACTTTTTTTTTTCCTTAACATTTTATTTATTTGAGAAAGAGAGAGAGCGCATGAGCAGGGGGGAGGGGCAGAAGGAGAGGGAGAAGCAGACTCCCCACTGAGCAGGGAGCCCGATAATGTGGGGCTCGATCCCAGGACCCTGAGAGCATGACCTGAGAAGGCAGACACTTAACCGACTGAGCCACCCAGGCGCTCTGGACCTACCGACATCTTGATTTGGTCACAGGGATAGTAAGTTTGGACTTTCGACATCCAGAATGGTGTGAGATAAGTTTCTGCAGCTCAAAGCCTTCTAGGTCGTGGTGCTTTGTTACCGTTACCAGAGCAAACTAACACAAATTCTACACATGGTTTTGGAATTGGGTAATGGGTAGATGCTGGAAGAATTTTGAGAAGCACAATAGAAGCACTTGTTATGTGATGAACTTGGATTTTAGCTGAGGTCATTTCCTAGCAGAATGTTAAAGATGTGGCCTGGTTTCTTCTTGCTGATCATTGTAAAACGGGAGAGGAAAAAGATACACTGGGAAAGAACTATTACACCAAAAGGAACCAACACATGATGATGGGGGAAAATTGCAGCCTATCCAGATTGTGAAATATGCTAAAATTAGGAGATTTACTGTTAGAAAAATGTGCTCTGGAGAGAAGGCCATGGGTGTGGTTGGACAGCCTTTTGCTAGTATTGAGAATATTAGGTGTGTGACTCATGGATCCACTCAACCATCTCAGCAGAAGCCAGCAATAGAGATAGCACCATCCAGGAAAGATCTGTGGAGGACCCTCTTGTTTAATGACGTGAATCTGTGACATACACAGGAGACCCACAAGATTTTCCAGAATTACATACACCAGCAGAAACACTGCCATCTTGAAGAGAAAGGGACAGAGACAAAATGGAATAAAGGAAGGCTGTTGGACTCCCACCATTCTAGAGGCAGGAAATAGGCTTATAAAACACTCAACTTCAAACAGGTGCCTACTGTTAAGAAAAAGGAAGCATGACAGAAGGCAATAGCCTCAGGCCCAGAGGGCAGAGCCTTGGACCTGAAGTCAGAACCACAGATGCGGAGGCTGAAACTGTGGGTGACAAAGGGTTAGTCCCAGACCTTGAAAAGTAGAGGAATTTGTCCTGCTGGATTTTGAAATTACTTGGGACCAGCAACCCCTTTCTCTCTTCCATTTTCTCCCTTTTGCAGTGGGATGTCTATAACTGTTACGCTATGCCTATCCCTCCATTGTATTTGGAGAACAGGTAACTTGTTAGTAGTTCCACAGTTCCAGAGACGGAGAGGAATTTTTTTCCCCAGAATGGATCAACCAATACAATATAGAGATGTTACCAAGCCGTGTTTAGATGGTGAGATTAGGGGGTTGGTGCTGATTATATTTAGATGAGGTTTGGGGCTTGAGTTGATATTACAATGGGTTAAGACTTTTAAAGATGTCGGGATGGAATCAGTGTATTTTGTGTGTGACAGACTGATAGCAGACGGTAGAAAACTGAAAAAAAAAAAAAAAGGCCATTTCCCCCTCCAAGATATCAACTTCTAATCCCTGATCTTATATAATACCTGTAAATCCTGCCTTATATAAAAACAGGGTCTTGCAAATCTGGTTAAGTTAAGCATCTTGACATGCGGCGATTATCCTGGATTTTCAGGGTGGGCTCTACATGCAATCACAAGTGTCCTTATAAGGGGGAACTAGAGGGGGATTTGTCACAAACAAAAGAGGAGAAGGCAGTGTGAAGATAATGGAGAAGTGGTGTGGCTACAAGCCAAGGAATGCCAGCTACCACCAGACACAGAAGAGGCAAGGAACGACTTCTACATTAGAGCCCCCAGAGGGAGCATGGACCAACCGACCTCTTCATTTAGGTCTTCATTTTGGACTTCTGGTCTCCAGAATGGTGGGAAAATACATTTCTGTTGTTTTAAGCCTCCTTGTTTATGGTAATTTGATACCATTTCTATAGGAAACTAACACAACAACAAAATGCATTTATCCAGTCCCTGCTTGTTAGACGTTTGGATTGCTGTTAAGAACAGTCTTGTACGGGTTTCCTGGGGCAAAAGTGCTAGACTTGCTGTAGCACAGAGACCTGGGAGGGGAACTGCTTGGTCATAGCATATGCAAATGTTCGATTCCACAAGGTAATGCCAAATTGTTTGCCAAAGGGTTACCGATTTACACTTCTACCAACGCTGTAGTTCTGTGGATACACGTTTTGTTCATCGCTTGGTGTTATCAGATGTTTTAACTTTCGCCAATCCTAGCAAATGTAAGATGGTGTCTCGTGATTTTACTTGAATTTCCCTGACAACCGATGTGATTAGGTTTGATCATCTTTTCAAACTCTTATTGGCCATTTGTAATGTTTCTTCTGTGAAATGCATGTTCATGTCTTTTGCCCATTTTTCTAAATTTTTAAGATAATTTTATTGACTTCTAGGAGTTCCTTTTATATTATAGATACTAAAACTTTGTTGGTTATGACACATCTTTTGACTTAGTTTTATGGTGTCAGTTGATGAAAAGAAGTTCTCAATTTTAATGTAGTTGGATTTATCAGTCTTTTCTTTGAAGGTTAGCACTTTTTATGTCTTTTTTTTTTTAATCCTTCCTTTCTGGCTCAGTCAGTGGCTCAGTCAGTGGAGCATGCGACTCTTGATCTTGGGGTTATGGGTTTGAGCCCCACGTCGGGTGTAGAGATTACTTAAAAATCCTTCCTTTCTCTGAAGTAAAAGTGATATTCTACAATTTATTCTAAGAGTTTTGCCTTCCATATTTATTTTATTTTTTTTTAAAGATTTTATTTATTTATTTGACAGAGGGAGACAGCCAGCAAGAGAGGGAACACAAGCAGGGGGAGTGGGAGAGGAAGAAGCAGGCTCCTAGCGGAGAAGCCTGATGTGGGGCTCGATCCCAGAACGCTGGGATCACGCCCTGAGCTGAAGGCAGACACCTAACAACTGCGCCACCCAGGCGCCCCTGCCTTCCATATTTAAATTGGTAATCTATCTGGGATTACTTTTTCTGCATAGTGTGAGATAGGTTTCCAATTACTTTATCCACATAGGCTTGATCAGTTGTTCCTACGCAATATATCAATTGGTCCCTTCCTTTCCCCACCGATCAGCAAGACTGTATCTGAACATCAGAGATCCAGATACGTGTGGGTCTTTTTCTGGTTTCCTTATTTGGTTTTATCAGTCTATATATGTTCATTCTTTAGCTAATATCATACTGTTTTTATTACTACAGTTTTATAAGTCCTGATAGCTGGGGAGTAAGCAACTGCCTCATTCTTCTCCTTCAGGGATGTCTTAGATATTTTTACTCTTCTACATAAATTTTTTTATTATTTATTTATTTATTTATTTATTTATTTATTAAAGATTTTATTTATTTATTTGACAGAGATAGAGACAGCCAGTGAGAGAGGGAACACAAGCAGGGGGAGTGGGAGAGGAAGAAGCAGGCTCCTAGCAGAGGAGCCTGATGTGGGGCTCGATCCCATAACGCCGGGATCACGCCCTGAGCCGAAGGCAGATGCTTAACCGCTGTGCCACCCAGGTGCCCCTTCTACATAAATTTTAAAATCAGCATGTCATATTTAAGAAAATCCCTGTTAGAATTTTGATTGCAACTGCATTGAATCCAGATCAAATTGGAGAAAATTGACATTTTTGTGAAATATCTAATTTTATAATTTGCATCATTTTGATATTTTTATTATTAGAATAAATTAGATTATACAATTAATACTATAATGATTATAATTTTTAAATTTGTATCCAAAATTAAAACTTTCTCTATAATAAATCTTGCACATATTTTGTTAGATTTATTATAGATGCCTATCATTATTGCTATAATAAATAATGTATTTTTAAAAATTCTATTTGGCTAATTTTTACCAGTATACAGAACTGCAAATAATTTTTATATTGATATTATAGCCAACCTTTTCTCCAAGCCTTCTTATTATAAAAATTTAGCTATTGCAAATATCCAAATCCTTTGGATTTGCAATGTAGACAATCGTTTGTGAAAAACAACAGTTTTGGTTTTTCTTTCCAATCTTTGTCTTAAATTTCTTTTTTTTTTTAAGATTTTATTTATTTATTTGAGAGAGAGGGAGAGCACACGCAGGCAGAGGGACAGAGGGAGAGGGAGAAGCAGGGAGCCCAATGTGGGAATCAATCCCATGACCCTGAGAATTTGACCTGAGCCAAAGGCAGATACTTAACCGACTGAGCCATTCAGGTGCCCCTATGTCTTAAATTTCTTTTTCTAGTCTTATTGCACTGGCTACAATCACCAATACAGTATAGAGGCAATGATAGCAGCTATGCCTGTCTCATTCCTGATTTTAAAATAATGTTTCTAGCATTTCACCATTAAGAATAACATTTGCTGTGGGGTTTTGGTGGATACTCTTTATCAGTTTAATGAAATTCCCTTTTATTCTCAGATTTTTATGTATTTTTTAAAAATAAATTATGTCTTGTCCACAAATATCTTCTCAGCACCTGGCACAGGTGCTCATTACGGTTGCTTGAATAAATGAACGAATGAAGGAACGAACACGTTTATTGGGCTCCTGGTTTTTTTTTTTTTTTCTTATTGATTTTTGTGAGTTCTTTATATATAAAAGATGTCAACACTTTGCCATTTGCTGGGAATATTTTCCCTAGGCTATTTGCCTTTTAATTTTGGTTATTTTTTGGTGGAAGGAGGAAGATGGAGAAGTTTTAAATTTTAATGTAAACAGATCTATTGATTTTTTCTTTTGAGGTCTCTTCAAATGCATCTAAGTTTAGAAAGCCTTTACCTCTCTGGATATTTGATAAGTGTTCATTTCTATTTTCTATGTACACTGCTGTCAATTTAATCTTCCCATAGCAGGGCTCTGATCACGTCACTCTCCTGCTCAAAAATGTTTAACTGTCTCCTTGGAGCCTTCAGAATAAAGTCCAAACTCTTTAACTTGGCCTCTAATGCTCCTTATGACTCATCCCAAGGCTGCCTGTCCAGGCTTTTCTCTAGTGTCCCCCAAATCAGCTTAAGCTCCAGCCAAAGGGAAGAGTTTGCTTCTATGTGCCCCGTTCTGTCCCATCTCCAAGGCTTTGGTCCTGATGTCCCTTGGCATAGAATGCCCATCCTCCATTCTATATATTTAAATCCTGCTTAGTCTTCAAGCCCTCCTTTCTCAAAAAAGCCTCCCCACACCCTTTGAGAGGGTGATGGGTGAAGGGATAATGACAGGAGCTTTTGGAGTCAGACAATGTAGATTAAAATCCTAATTCCTTCACTTGTTCCCTGTTGCCAAATGCTTTCAACTTTTCCTAGTCTTCATTCTTTTATCATTAAAATGGGAACAGAAAGCAATGAAGGACCACACTGGGTGGTTTGAGGGTGAACTAAATCAATCAAATGGAAAGATCCTAGCACAGGCGCGCCTGGCTGGCTCAGTGAGAGAAGCATGCGACTCTTGGTCATGAGTTTGAGGTTGTGAGTTTGAGCCCCATGATGGGTGTAGAGTTTACTAAAAAAAATAAATTAAAAAAAAAAAGAGAAAGATCCTTGCACAGTCCCCATCTCACCCTGCCATTTTGGAAGGGAGTCACCAGCTGTGGGGTGGGGGCACACCCACCCCCCCTCTAGTCATATCTGCCTCTGAAGGTTTAGCTGGTTCTCAAATTCCCTTAGGTTTCTGAACTTTACCTCCCCAGGAGCTGGGAGTGGCCAAACAGGTTCCACCTCAAGGAATCCAGGGCCCCAGGCACCTTCATGCGCCTCCTATACCCGTCTGGGCTCAAAGGAGTCCCCTCCCTCCTCTCTTCGCAAGTGAGCTCCAATGGTTTTATTGCTAGGAAATATTTAAAGTCTCCAAAGGGGTCCACTGGAAGCTTCCACTCCTTGCCTTCAGCACGCACAATATGGCGGCGAGTCAAGTAGGGCAAAGACAATCCTCTCAGTTTTAAGGTGGGTAAACTGAGGCTCCAACTATCTTCCAGATAGTTGGGTGTAGAACTTGTGTGTCTACTCAGCCTTATTCAAGGGGCTCTGCGAGGCCTGAGCAGCTGTGTTGGGGACTCTGGGCAAGTTCTGGCCCCAGAGTCAGAGGTGGTGCAGAAATCCTGGCTACTGGGGGCCTCCACCCCTGTCCACAAGTGGGTTAGTGCTCTCAGAGGCTGGCAGCGAGCTTACTGTCTGTGCATTCTCTTTATGAAACTGGAGCCCCCCACTTACGTAGGTTCTTTTGTCTGTGTCTTCCGAGGAAGAGCAAGGATGATGATTCACTGGCTGGGGTGCGTGTGTCTCTGGGGCTGGAGGTGAGGGGGGAGCATCTGAATGATGAGAAGAACGAGCTTAGGATCTGGAGCCCTGGGTTCTAGCCCAGCTCTACACCCCGCATGCTGGGTCACCTGGGGTGATCTCCTACTCCCTCTGGACCCCAACTGTTCTCTCTGTGAAACAGAGATGGTGGTAGATGGACCGATCTCTGTGGTGGAGTCTTAGCTAGCAATCTTAATGTTCTCGAAGTGCTGTCCTGGGCCCTGCCCCGCCCCAAGCCCTGACTGTCTCCAGGGCCTGACGTCACCAGGTCAGCCCCACCAAATCTCTGACACCATTTGGCTGCCTCCACCCTCTGCCCTGTCCTCTCAGGGCCCAGAGTCTGATTCGAGCTCCCCACCACACTGGGGCTGGGCAGCCAGTGGTCTTGCTCAGGCCTGGGCAGGGAGTGGGAGGGGGGAGAGGGGGCGGGGAGTGGGCTCCAGACTCATGTTTGACCTCTTGAGCCTCTTTCCCTCTCCCCAGAGCCAGCATCCTTGCCCCACCCCTCCTGAAATCTGAGCTCAGGGATCCAGGGAGGACTGTAGCTGCAAAACATTCCATCCAGTTGTCCAAACACTCTGCACAGCTGGCGGAGGGAGGCGTGGCCAGAGCCCAGCTCTCAGGGAGCCCTTGTGATGTTGTTTTCATGGGAATGGTGGAGTCCTCCCACTGACGGCCAGGCCTGGATGCCCTGAGCTGCTTCATGGGGCTGAGGATAAAGGAAGAGCTCACAACAGGCACACTCCTGGCCTTGCCCCAGGCCTCCCCAGCGCCCGCCCCCGATGGGGAAGATCCAGGTCTGCCTGGCCAGGTGCTGAGGGTGGCCTTGTGAACATCCTCGTGACTGACTGGGCCCAGGGCTCCACGGTGGCGGTGGGGGGAAGGGCAGTGGGAATGCCGCTGAGATAGCAAGCCCGGGAAGTGACTTCTTCGGGGAGCCGCTTTTACTGGCAAGCAGTCCCAGGCCTGGCTGCCTCTTGGCTCTGACTCACCGGTGACCCTGGACGAGCCTCCAAGGCTCAGTTTCTTCATCTGCAGCTGGAGGGACTTGGGCCTCTTCTGGCTCTGATTTTTCTAAATCACAGCCAAGGACAAGAACAAGGCCCTTACAGCTCCCCACAAAGTCCCAGCTCTGCCTGAATGTCCAGAAAGGAGCAATTTTTTTCTATACAGTCCCCAGAGCAGCTCGAACTCCGTTTCCTCCCCGAGGGGCAGGCTGATGCTTGGCAGTGGGGGACACGCTGTCATACACTCTGTCATCAGCCAGGCTGAGCGCCTTCCCCTCCTGCCATGTCAGGGTGATGGGGAGACCCTCCCCCCTTTTCATACTTCCTGTTTTCCATTAATTGTTTCCAGGTGGGCCCAGAGGTTGCCCTGCAGAGGAAGGTGGGGGTACTGGAGAATTTCGCAGGGTATCAGTGAGGAGCAAAAACAGGAAGGGGGTGGGAGCAGGCCATGGAAAATTCACTGCCAGGAAAGGCAAGGCCAGCATCTGGTTTGCATTAGGCTGAGAGCTTCGAAGCCCAAAGCCTGAGTGGGAGATGCTGTTATCCGCAGGGCAGGGCTGGCGGGGTGTGACTGCTAGTCAGGAACCGGCAGCTTCTCCCCCGCGGGAAGTCCGAGGCTGACTGGAAAGAAGATGGAAGGTGAGACAGGAAAGCAGAGCACACTCACTTCAAGGATGGCGGACCTTTCACAGATGTCACCTGCTGGGTTGTTCCCAACTTCACTGGGGACAACTGTTCCCATTTTACAGATGAGGGCACTGAGTCCCAGAGACGTGAAGTGAGCTGCCTGAGGTCACACAGCCAGGGAACAGCAGAACTAGGTTTAGATTTCAAGCCAAATGGGACAGGGTGGAACCTTCCAACCACCCCGGCGGCCTGAGGCTGACCATGTCCCAGACAAGGGAGTACTGAGGATTTGGGGGTGAGTGCGGGCCAGCCTCTGCCCACGGGGTCACTCAGTTCTTGTGGGGGTGCCCGACAGTTCTATGTGTCATGGCACAAGGTGGACCCGTGCCCGAGGGCTTCACTCTCAGGAAAGCAATCCACAGGGGAAGGCTTCCTGGTGGAGGGCGTACAAGCAAAAGAGGATTAAGCAGCTGGGGGTAGGATGTGCTGCAGACGGTATTGTGTGAGGAAGGGGTGGTGCAGGGCATGTCTGGGCAGTAGCAGCTGGCTTGGAATGCCTTAGAGGGTGAGATTCCGTATTATGGTCAGGGAAACTGAGGCACAGAGAGACTAACATGCCCAAAGGCTCATAGTCTGGAATGGGGTTGAGTCCAGCCTGTCTGACACCGGGTCTGTGTTCTTCTTCTTCTTTTTTTTTTTTTTTAAAGATTTTATTTATTTATTTGACAGAGACAGCCAGTGAGAGAGGGAACACAAGCAGGGGGAGTGGGAGAGGAAGAAGCAGGCTCATAGCAGAGGAGCCTGATGTGGGGCTTGATCCCAGAACACCGGGATCACACCCTGAGCCAAAGGCAGACGCTTAACCACTGCACCCCTGGGCCTGTGTTCTTAACTGCTGCACTGAGTTGTGCCTTTTTGTTGGCGGTTACAAGTTTTAAGAGGATATTGAGGCCAAGGATGGGATGTGGGGCAGGCGGGGGTCCTTGCCCAAAGCCGCACAACCAACTAGTGATAGAGCCTGGGCTGGACAGGTCTTTCCAACTTGCCAGCCTGGGTGGGGAAGGGACAGGCAGCTCCTCCTTTGGGCCTAGCGGAAGCTGGGGCCTTGGGCTCGTAGAGGAAAGCTCCCACGACCCTTCACGGAGTCTTACCTTTCCTGGCCTGGAGCCCAGGAACGAGGGCCCCCATGCCTTCTGCTGCCCGCGGAGCCACAGGAGTTAATAATTACGGGGTTTCGGGAGATAGAGGCCTGCTGGGAGGGGCCTTCCTCCCGGCTGCTGCTCCTCAGAGATAGCAAAGGTTAGCGTGAGGCTCAGCCCGGGGGTGGGGGGTGGGGTGGGGAGAAGGCTTCTGCCACCCTCCTGCCTGGCAGTCTCCAGAGGGACCCTCAGGCTGGCCCTGGCATGGATGACCCCAAGGAGCACACCAGGTGTCCTGCCCGAGGAACATGCCCCGTGTTCCTGGCGCTCAGCTCAGGGGCTGTCCGCTACGCCCCATCAGTTCTGGGCCCTGCACTTGAGGGGAACTTGGGAGAGGAGCCCTGGGACACAGACAGGTGAGCCAGTGACCTCGGTCACCGTCACAGAGGTGGCGGGGGGGGGGGGGAATC
>NW_024424786.1:37670284-37676310 GCF_017311325.1 Ursus maritimus | reverse complement strand
CTCTGTAGTGGCACTGGGGGAGGAGGGAGGAGGAAGCCAGGCTCCTGACAGGGGACTGGCATGGAACTCTGAGGAATTTCATGAGCCTCCTACAAGGTCAGTGCCAAGGGGTGACCCTGGGTGTACAGACATAGAGTCTGAGGCTCAGGGAGGACAAGACAAACATTCTGGGTCACACGGTGAGCTGAGGAGAGACATAAGCCAGAATTGGGCCCCGGGTCATCCAGGCCGGCGGTTTCCTCTTCTTCATCTGCTTCCAGCCAAGGCTCTGTGGTCAAGGCTGCCAGGTGGGGATGGGGATGGTGGGGAGAGTGGGGAAGGACAGTGGTTGGAGGCCTTGACCTGAAAAACTTCTCCCTCCTCCACCTGCTGACCAGGCCCCTAGTAGGCTCCCCTTTTTGCCTGACTACACACAGCTGCAGCTTCTAGTGAGTTCTCTAGTTTCTGGGCTGTCTTTTCAGAAAACTGATGTAAGGGGTCACAGCCCCATCACCCCTGGCTATGTGACATGAGGTAGGTTCCTGAACTTTTCTCTGCCCAATCCTTTTCAGCTGAGGAGCAGAGCTCACTGGGCTGTGGAAGGAGCTAGTGAGGCCTGGCTGGCCTGGGCTGACATGGCCCCTGTGCCTTATCTCCTACCAGTCTGGGTTACCATGACTTAGACCAGCCTTATCTCCTGCCCAGGCTTGTGAAGTCTTGGAGGGTGAGGACCCTGTCCCGAGCTCCTTTTGACTTCTCCCCCTTCCCCTAAATAATGAACAGAGCCAAGGCCAGGGAGACAGCAGTTGCTCAAGACTTACTTGGTATAGGATTCAAGTCAACAAACATGATGACATCTGCTTTGGGCCAGACCCCGGACGAGGCTGGGGTAGGCAGAGAAACAGTGCACAGAGAAGGAGATGGGCCCTGCCCTTGGGAAACCACAGTCTTAGAAACAGTTGCCCTACAGAATGAAGGGCATTGGAGGTCTGGGCAGAATGATTCTGGTAAGTCAGAAGGGATGTCACAGTGGGCTGCCCAGGTTGTTCACTGCACAAGGTGCCAGCCAAGGGAGTAAGCGAGCAAGGCATGAAATCCAGCCTGCCCTTCACTCACCAAATCCTGTACCTTGGCATGGGCCGTGCCCATCTCGGAAGGCAGTACCATTTTCTACTTGTGACAAAGACACTGAGCACTTAGTAGAGCGTGCTCTGGGCGGTGGCCCTGGAAGTGGAGGTCCTTGTGAGTAATTCTGCCACCCCGCCATCTCCCTACCATATTGGAGCCTTAGCATGACAGAGCAGATGTCCATGCAGTTTCCCTTTGGATCCCCAGCCCTTGTATGGTCCGTAGTTTGTGTTCAGAAGGGATGGATGGATAAATGAATGAATGAACGAACAAACGGACGAATGAAAGAAATGTGCATGCCCCCAGACTGTAGACGCTGGGCAAAGGCAGGGAAGGGATGGGCAGGCAGTGTTCATAACGAGAGGGGAAGGCCCCTTTGCGGGGTGGGGGTGGTGTTGAAGACCTGGGCCAAAGACAAGCGCTCAGAGTAAACCCGAGAAAACTTGTTTTGGGGTCCAGCCCCTTTTCCACGCAGCAGGATGTTCCCCAGGAGGGGGCACAGAGCAGGGAGCCCAGGGAAGGGGAGTGCTCGCCCGCGGGCCGGCTTCGGGAGCCGGCTGTGGGCGCCGCAGGGTGTCGGCGGGCTCCGAGTGACGGTCCGCCAAGGTTCCTGAGCAGCGGCGGCCGAGGGCCCGGGCCGGGGCGGCGGGGGACAGGACACCAGCCAGCCGCGGGCTGCGGACCAAGCGCCTGCGTGCGAGGGACGGATGCCGGCCGCGGGCTCTCCCCTCGCTCCCCGCTCCCGCCGTCGCACTGTCCCGGGGCGGGCGGGCGGCGGAGGGGCGGGGCCGGGCACGTGTCCTCGGGCCACCCCCCTCGGCCACGTGACCCGCCGGGGCGGGGGTGGGGTGGGGGTCGGGGCGGGCTGGGCCGGGGGCTGCGGGCGGGACTGACAGGCGGCGGGCGGGGACGCGGCGCGGGGCGGCGCAGGGAGCTCGCGGCGGCGCCGGGATGTGGAGCGGGTAGGTCCGCGCGCGCTCGCCGCACCGCGCCGGCTCGGGCCGCGGCGGCCTCGGGGGCTGCGGGTCCCCGCCGCGTGTGCGCCCGGCCCGCGGCGGAGGGGCGCCCTGTAGCCCCGGGACGCGCGAGCCAACTCGCGGCGGAGGGGGAAGGACGCCCCGCGGGGAGGGGTCGGGGGGCTCTCTGTGGGTGCCGAGTGAGAAGGGTGGGCGGCAGACCTTCCCCGAGCCAACTCCTAGCTCATGTGGAGCGCGAGTGAGAAGTGGGCGGGCGGCGGGGGGGGGCTTGCCAGCCAGAGTAAGGCTGGGGTACGCACCTGGAGGAGGGGCCCCCCTAGCCCGGATGAACCCTTGGAAAGCAGTGCAATTGGGAAAGGGGGCTGGGTCTCTGCCAAGGTCTCTAGTAAGTTGATGAACGTCGGTCTGGGGCTCCTGGATCCGGCCCGGCTCAGAGGTGTGGGGTAGGACCTCCCTGCAGTCTGAAAGAGGGCAGCGCAGCCCTGGGTCCTGGCTTAGTGGCCCCAGTCCCTATTACTATTGATTGGCTCTCAAGGGTGATCCCAGTCCCTTGGCCGACCTGGAGTGGGTCTCCTGCCCTGTTCGTGCAGGAAGGCTGTGGTCTTCTCAGGGACTTGGGCAAACACTTCCTCTTCCCCATGGCCTGGAAAGGCCAGGTCCTGGAAGAGCTGTGGCCAGTGTGGGGTGGGTTGTATTCCTGTAAAGAACTGGGCCAACTGGAGGGGGGGGGGACGGTCCCAGGACAGGGCTCTTTCCCAGCCAGAGCTGGGGAGCGAGGAAAGGTCTTGGGGGGGGGGGGCTGGCAGGCTGTAGAGGTTTCTGATGCAGGCTGGGTCTCCTTGACTCCATGGCCCCTAGCAAAGCTTGGGCTGAGATGCTGGGGAGTAGTGGGGCTTTGTCCCCAGTAGGGGGTGCTGAGAGAAAGGGCTCCTGGTAGGGGTGAGGTGTGGCGAGGCATGCCTCTTAAAGAATGAAGAGTGAAGCAGAGCATGTGTTCTTTGGAAATGTCCCACTCACCCCCCACCCCTGAAGAAGACTGAGTTCAGGGAGAAAGTGGTTGTATGGGAGCTGGTGGGGTTAGCACAGTCTTGCGTGGGGTTAACTGTTTAAGGGGCAGCCCAGTCTGGAAGAAGCTTATGAACCCATATGTTGGGGGCTCCCAGGCAAAACAAGTCACAGAGTTGCTATGTAATCTTGAGAGTATGGCCTTACTTCTCTGGGTCTCCAGGTTGTGGGGTGGAGGGTTGGGGGCTGATCCATGCCCAGGGTGCCCTTTGCCACGGCCAGACAACAGGGCTGGGAGCCATCAGTAGATAGATGTTCTCTTTAAGGACAGTGTCAAAAAGACGCAGGGTCCTGGAGAAGACCTCCCGTCCAGCCTCCCTGCCCTATTCCCAAGAGCCTTCTGGATGAACCAGGCTCTCAAGCTGACCCCTGCATGATCCTCAGTATAACTCATTTTTTTTAAAGATTTTATTTATTTATTTGAGAGAAAGAGAGAGAGGGAGCACAAGTGGGGGGTGGGGGGCAGACAGAGAGAGAGAGAGCAGACTCTGCTGGGCAGGGAGCCCATGCAATGTGGGGCTCAATCCCAGGACCCTGGGACCATGACCTGAGCTGAAGGCAGACACTTAACCCACTGAGCCACCCAGAGGCCCTATAACTCACTTCTTGCATGTACATTTAGATCCCCAAGGCCTAGCCTAACCCCAGGGCCTAGCCAGGTACAGAGCACCTAGTCGGTGCTTTATAAATGCAGATGGAAAGCATGAGGGGCGGAAGGAGGAGCTGGACTCCTAGGAGTGAGAGGCAGAGTTTTGGGGTTACCTTGAGCTCTGCGTTTTTATGGATCCCCCCCACACACACTTGGATATTAGAGGGAGGGATTGAAAGATCAGGGGCCAAGCTGCCAGCATCTACTGGGGGCCCAGTGTCCTAGGAGCTCGCCCATACCCCAGCAGGAGCCAGAAGGACCCTGCTTGGGGTCACACTTGTCCATGTAAGTCTAACTGAGCTGCTTGGGCTTGTGGCCCCCAGGGGCTCAGGACAGTTTGGGTAGGTGTATATTTGGGCCCTTCGTTCTAGAGTACGAGGAATCTGGGGTCAGGGGTCAGTGGCCCTGGCTAAGCTGTCTATGTCTCTGGGGCCTCTTTCCTCATATGTAGATGAAGGATGGTTGCTGTTAATGGCTAGACCCTGGTGCCGGTTCATCCCCTTGGCTCCGGACCCAAGGCTACTCCCCTGGGGTGGGTGGCAGTGGCAGGACTCTGCAGGAGCTCAGGTGGGCCCTCTTCCTTGGGACTCCTTGAGCAGGAGCCCTGAACTCTGAACCCAGAGACAGTTCCCCCCAAACTGGGATGCTGCCCTCTCCATCTCCCATAGTTTCTCGTGTCCGTAGTTGGGTGCCAAGCCTGCTGGGAGATGGGGTGAGGGCAGCATGTTGGGTATCTGCAGCTAATACAGGGCTGGGCACTCGGGGCTTGGTCAGCAAAGGTCAGAAATTGAGTTCTGGGTTAGTTGTCTCCCCTGGTCTCAGTTTCCCTGTCTGGTAGATGGGGCTCATCATGCCTATCGCTAGGGAGGGCCAGGCTCTGATGGACTGCCCAGGAATGAAATGAGATTCCCCCACCCTCCAGGGATGGAGGGCTGTGTCTTTGGAACAAGCAGGGTGCTGGGGAGCCCCAGGGCTGCAGATGGGCTGTGTGATCCTGAGCAGGTCACTTAACTGCTCTGGGGTTTGATTACCCTAAGGGGCTTGGACTTGCAAGCTCCTGCCTGTTGGGCCTAAGTCACAGGGGTCTGTAGGCTCAGGCTTCATCTGAAGTATGGCCTGGGGGCTCCGGGGGCAAGAAGGTGGGCCTCCTGCCTGGGAAGCAGTTGTGCACCTCTCCCAGCTGCTGCTTCCTGGAAACTCTCCATGGTCTAACTGCCCACCCTGCCCCTCAGCGGGTGAAGACAAGCTCCTGCGGTCCCTTACTCTGCGCGTGTGCGGAGCTCAGACCCTCATTAGAAACCTGCTTGGCCTAGACTCTTCCCAGGTCGGCCCAAGATTTGTGCCCAGCAGGGTGGTGGTGAGGGAGGGGCAGCAGAGTGGATTAAAATGCGGTCAGAAGGGGGCTCAGGGATGTTGCTGTGTGGTTGTGCAGATTGGGTGGATTGGGGCCGATGGGGTGCCTAGCACACGATAGGTCCTCATTCTGTATGTGTGGGATTTTCGAGGTGTCGGATCCTTCTGGTAGGACTGAGCAGGCGGATGTGAGGCAGGTGCCGTGCTCCCTGCCCGGTACCAGCATGGATTGCGAGCCCCCGCCCTCCCAGGCCTGGTGCTGGCTCCCAGGGGAGACGCAGGGCTGGATTCCCTGTCAGGGCTGGGCCGGCAGCCCCGGGGCTATGGCAAGGAGAGGCTGGCTTGGCCGGGTCCACCTGATTCAGGTGTTCCAACCTCCCTGCCTTCGTCCTGCACCTGTTCCTGACCTCTCCGCCGGCCTCCACCATGTTCTCCCACAAGGCACACACCCGTGTCCCCCTTGCTGGAGTGGTCCAGATTCACCTGCTTCTGCCCCCCAGGGTCCTGCTCTGCTCGCGAGCCTGAGCCTGATACTCTGTTCTCCTGTGTGACAGATATGACACCGTTGTCCCATTCTGGAACCTCCCTTCCCGCCCTGGTGATAACTGCTTCTCAGATCTCCAGGCTGGCTCTGTGGCCCTGGGCTCCTCTGTTTCCTCCCCCAGTGCAGGCTATGACTACAGCTGCTCCCTCTGGCCCGGTACCTCCCCTCGGCCCCCTTTACACCTATACAGGACGTGCCACTCCCCAGACGCCTCAGCCACCCCTTTCCCTCCCCCAAAAGCCCCCCCCCCCAGTTCCTTATTCCAGTCGCGGGCACCATTTCATTATGTCAGGTAATTACTGTAGTTTTGTTGCCTTTTTTTTTTTTTTTT
>NW_024424786.1:37619025-37670274 GCF_017311325.1 Ursus maritimus | reverse complement strand
TTTTCTGTCACCCTCTCCAGCCCCCGGTTCCTGCCACAATTCCCCTGTCAGAGGCTTTTGTGTCTCTGTCCCCTCTGCACATCCCTGCCTGGCTTATGCAACAGCCTTGGATGGAACTCCCCCCCATCCCCACCACTACCCCCCCCACTCCCCCTCAGGCACTGGCTCAAACTTCCTCAAACCCCATCTGCATCCTGCCTCACTTCTCCAAAACCACCATTCATCCCCTTTCGTCCCGTCTGGATTTCTCTGGGTGACAGGTCACATGATGCAATAGAGCTGGGACTCTGGGTTCTGTTCCCACCCTGCCACTTCTTTGCTACATGGTCCGGTCAGGTCGCCATCCCTCTCTGAACCCCAGGCACCTCATTGTCCAGACCGGGCTGGGGAGAGCATCTCCCTTCAGCGGTATCGTGACGGTTTGGAGCTGAAGACACAACCCCTCTGTCCGCTTCACCTGGCTGGGCTTGCAGGCCTGGCTGGGAGCCAATGGGTGAAACCTTTCCTGGGACTCTCCGGGGGCCCCCGGACGGGAGTCAGTTGGCTGTCAGCCTCCATGCCCTCTGGGCTTACCGGAATGCCTGTGGGTGCAGGGGTGTGGGTCTGAACGGGGCCCCTGAGCCGTGGCACTGCCCCGTGGACCAGATGAGCTCCCCGGGCAGAGGGTAAGTGGTCCGCGTGCCCTCCCAGCCTCTCCTCCCCCCCCTCCGCTTCAGAGCTTCCCTAACTAGTTCCTTCCTTCTTCTCTAATGAACCCCTCGTGCCCGTTAGTACAGGGATCTTTAGTTCACAGAGGTGACCTGGGCGCTGGTCAGTGGACAGGGAGAGATGGAAGGGCAGAGAGAGCTCATGGCAGGCGGGTTGGGCTGGGAAGAGTGTGCCGGATCCTAGTCGGGCCCTCCTGGCCCCCGGAGTGGCCTCTGGACAGGCCCTCCTGGCCCAGTGGGGGTTGCTGAGTGACTGGGGATCATAGAATCCGCGGGTCCTCATTATCATTTTGCCATTTTTTAGGGATGGGGACAAAAGCCCTGCTGGCCCTCCTAGGTCAGGATTCGGGGGCGAGCATTGTGGTTGCTGCTCCCCCCCCCGCCCCCCGCTGTGTGTTTCCTGGGGAAGTGACCCAGTGGGGCCTTTCCTGTTTAAACTGTCGTGGGCTCTAGGCAGCGGAGCCAGCTTCAGGATGGGGGACGCTGGACGCTCCCACTTTCCTCTGACCTTGACTCTTACCATCTCCTGTCTCTAACCTCTTCCCAGTGGCCCTGGGTCTTATTACAGGCCTTCCCTGTAGCATATTCTGGACTCTGGACTCTGTGCAGGGAGTGGGGGCTGAGAAGGTTCGAGTAGAGGGCCGTGGACCTGGACTGAAAGGCACGGATAGGGTGCGGTGCAGAAGAACTTAAGTGGTAGCCCATGCTTGCCAAGGAGTGAGTCCCCCAGCCCTGCGGGCATTCGCATCGAGGTTTTCCAGCCCCTGGCCTGGGATGCTGAAGTGTGTGAAGAGAGAGGATTCTGGCTTGGGCTGGACCGATGGGGCCTGGGGTCCCTCCTTCCTCTGAAATTTCCGAGTTGCCTCACCGTCCCGAAGTGTGAGGAGAGGGCCTGCAGATTCAAGCTTCCCTCCCAGTACAGGGAGAACCCCAGTCTTTCCTGAACCCCTGGCCCAGGCATTGGGCAGTTGGTAACTACCGGGCAGCCCTGCTCTTCCCGCACTTTCTGCCATCAGGATTTTCGAGTTGGGCTTTTACACTGGGGAGAGGGGAAGTGGAGAGGCCACCGTTTCCTCTGGCTGCACAATTGGGCCCCATCCTTCCCAGCCATGGGCTGAAGTGAGAGCCTGTTGGGAAAATGATGGGGGACAATCCGGCCATAACCCCAGCCCATGCCCTTGGGACCAACAGGACAGTTCGTGTCTTTCACTCTGGCCAGAGCCCCAGACCACACTGGTGGCCCTCGTGGGAGGGGCCGGAGGTCTTTTTCTCCTCAGCAGGGGTGCGGGTGATGTCTGGGGTGGTCCTCACAGAGGAGAAGACAGCAGGTTGGGTGTCTAAAACCTGGGATCCTGCCCTGTGTCCCGTGCCGTCCCTGCTGGTCACCCCCATCTGTGACCCACAGTTCTTGCACAGCCTGTTGAAGTGTGCAGCCCCTGGGTTGGGGTGTGCTGCCCTGTCAAGCCTGAGTGACGAGGGCCATCCTCTCTCACCTGAGGACATGGCCCTGGTCCCAGGCCTCCAGACTCTCAGTCAGAAGCCCTCTGCGAGGCCTGTGGTTTCAGCTGCAGGACCCAGAGCCCGGGCAGGCACGGTGGGGGTGTCTGCCACGTGTGGCCACAGATGGCTCAGTCTCTGCCTGGTGCCGTATCTGGTGACGTCTCCGTGGATTCTTAGTACACCTCCGCCAGGTGCCTTACCCCCGACCCACAGTGGGGAAGCAGCTTCGGACAGTTGTAGTCGGTCCCAGGGGCTGGTGCAGACCCCAGCTCGGAGCCTGGCGTGGACTCCGGCCTCTGCTCTCGGCCCCAGCTCCCCCGGCTCCGGCCCGCCGTCCTGGGAGGCAGTGTCTGGGCCCGAGCGGAAGCTGAGCTGTCCGTGGGGCCAGAATTGGGTCAGATTTCCCAGCCGTAGCCAAGGAGGAGTCTCCGGAGTCGGCCTGGGCCTCGCAGCCCTCAATCCTGAAGCAGTTGCCCTGATCCCACACGCACAGCCCCACCTCCCGGCCGGGGGGCCCTGGGGGCCTGGACCGAAGCCCTGGCTCCAGCACTGCCGCCCACCGGCCGTGGGAGCCTGGGCACGTTCTGTGCTTCTCTGAGAGCCCGTCCTGCATCGGTAGGATGGGGACAGTCCCACGAATGCTGTTGAGAGCTGTCACTGAGAGGACGTGCGCAGAGCAGCCCGGGTAGCCTCGGGCCCTGTGTGAGGCCCCTGGGCGCAGACCCCAGCCCAGGGCCACCACAGCACTGCGACAGCCCCTGCTCGCGCCTCAGGGACCCCTTGCCAATGAGGACCCCCCCCCCCACACACAAAGGTATCAGGAAGGATCCCCGTCTGGCGTAATCGCTGTCGATGGAGTGATAGATGTGTTTCCCCACTTCGTCCACCGGAGCCCCGGGTCCCTGCCAGGCGGGACCCAGCCAAGGAACCGTGAGGCCACACTCTGGACCGGTTCCAAAGCGGAGGGCAGGCTGGGCTGGGCGCAGGGACGGGACCATGTGAAGGGTTGGGAATGGGCTCATTGCCGGCTGCCCGTCCCTTCGTATTACCTGAGGGGAAACCAAAGCTCAGGGGCTGCTTGGTGACCGGCTCAGGGTCCAGGTGACAGGGAGGAGGGACCCATCCCCAGTCTTGCCTTTCACACTTTCCCCTCGTAAGCCTGAGTCCCCTGACCCCTTGGCCTGTCTTCCCTCCCTCCTGTGTGGGCCCCTGGGAGCCCCCTGCCCTCTACGTCCCCCCCACTGCCAGCGGCCCAGCCCAGCCCCCCACCCGCAGCCCAGCCGCCGCCAGCCGCCGCCGCGGCTCTGAAGCTGCTGGGTCGGGACCGCCAGCTTTTGCTGAGTGAGCGAGTCCAGAGGTGCTGTCTTGGCACAAACGGCTGCCGGCCGCCCAGCCCTCTCCCTTCCTGCCTCCCTCCCTCCGCGGGCTCTGTTGCAAAGTGGGGGGTGTGGATGGACAGTGGGGGGCGGACCGAGGCTGCTGGCCGCGGTGCTACCTCGAGGGTCTTCAACCTCAGGGAGAGAAGGATCCTGAGGCCCAGACGGGGGTGTTTGCCTGAGGTCACAAGGCAGACCAGGACAGCCAGGACTGCTCCCCACAAGGTTCGGGGAGCAGGAAGACAGTCGGCCTGGCCGGGGCTGTTTGGCAGAATCTTCCTGCCTCCGCTCTGCCGGCCCTGGCTGGGTCCTTCCTCTCCTGCCCACCTTCTAAGTGGGGTATAATTTGCATAAAATTTGCATTAACAATAGCCTAGAAGGCAGTTCCCACTTAAGTGCCTCCTGTGTGCAAAGGTTTTTGCTTTAAGATTTTATTTATTTATTGGAGAAAGAAACCCTCCCCAGAGCATAAGTGGGGGGCGCTAAGCAGGGAGCCAGAAGCGGGGCTCGATCCCAGGACCCTGAGATCATGGTCTGAGCCGAAGGCTGCTGATTCACCCACGGAGCCACCCAGGTGCCCCTGTGTGCAAGGTTTTATGCGTGTCAGATCCATTGGGTGGCCCTAGAGGTGGGGCCAAGGGGCTTGTGCCCGCTTTGTAAAGATGGAGACTCGGACTCTCAGCACGGACACATTCACAGTCATCTGCCGGACAGACAGCTGAGCACCCACTGTGTGCCAAGCCCAGCCCTGGACCCCAGGCTGGAGAGGGTGGTTGACAAAGATGAATGAGTCCTGTCCTGGCCCCCAAGAGACCCCGTGTTTGGTCCCTCTGCCCTCGGGACAACACAGTGATAGCCTCACGGGTAGTGTCCCTGTTTTACCTGGGCCCCAGAATAGGCCCAGAGTGGCAGACATGTGGCCCAGGGTGGGTCCCCCGGCTCAGCTCTGGGTCTCAGGACCCCACCCTGTATTTGCTGTTTGCCTCACAGCCAGCCCCACCCAGACAAAGGCCACCCACCGCCCCTCGAAGCTGTCCCAGTCCCCTGGAAGAGCGTGGACCCCTGCAAAAGCCCCAGGGAGTCCCCAGGAGGCCTGGCGGAGACCCCTGGAGGGGAGGAGGCCCAAGGTGAGGAGGGCCCTGCGGCAGGCCAGCTGGACGTGTTGCGGCTGCGAAGCTCTTCCATGGAGATCCGGGAGAAGGGCTCCGAGTTCCTGAAGGAGGAGCTGCACAAAGCCCAGAAGGTGGGGCTCCGAGGGTGGCGGGGACAAGGGGCCCACCCGGAGGTGCTCTGGGCCCTCCCTGAGCACCTGCGTGGAGGCCGGTGCTGGGTGCGACGGAAGCACAGAGGAGAAACCAGTTCTGGTGACTTTTGGAGGATTTTCTGAAAGCCTCTTCTAAGCTCTCGTAGACTGACGGTTGGGGTTTCGACATCGTGCTATAAGCTAAGTGGGAAACGCATCAGAAACTGTAGGGCAACAGAGGAAGGGAGGTTGGGGCTCAGAGGCCCACGGAAGAGGACCCTGGCAGTGAAGCCTGATCGGTGGGCCTGGTCCCCCATCCCCGCCCCATGCCAGGCCTGGGGCCCCGTGGGGCTGACAGCCACCCACCTTGAACCCCCCCAGGAGCTGAAGCTGAAGGACGAGGAGTGTGAGCGGCTGTCCAAGGTGCGGGAGCAGCTGGAACGGGAGCTGGAGGAGCTGACGGCCAGCCTGTTCGAGGTACCGTGGCCGGCCGGCCGGGGGGCAGGTTGGGGGATGGGTCTGCTGGAGGTGCGCCGGCTCCTCGCCGCTCATGCAGGGGCTGCCTTCCTCCCAGGAAGCCCACAAGATGGTGCGGGAAGCCAACATGAAACAGGCAGCGTCGGAAAAGCAGCTGAAAGAGGCGCGGGGCAAGGTGAGGCCCGGCCAGCTCCCAGACGGGGGCATCTAACGGAGCCTTGGCGCACAGGGTGACCTCGGGCAGGCCATGGGCATCTCTGAGCCTCAGTTTCCCTGTCTGTCAAATGGGTGTCTTGGTCCCCACCTCAAAGGCTGTTCCAGGGGCAAGGGGCAGGGGGCTGGTTGCCTCTGGGCCAGGCTGTCCTGAGCTGGGGCGGGAGGCGGTTGGTTAGCCCTGGACGGAGGTTGACGGCCCCCTCATCCCGGCCAGATCGACGTGCTGCAGGCGGAGGTGAGTGCCTTGAAGACACTGGTCCTCACGTCCACGCCAGCCTCTCCCAACCGCGAGCTCCACCCACAGCTGCTGAGCCCCACCAAGGCCGGACCCCGCAAGGGACACTTGCGTCACAAGAGCACCAGCAGCGCCCTCTGCCCCGCTGTGTGTCCCGCGGCCGGACATACCCTCACCCCGGACAAGGAGGGCAAAGAGGTGAGGCGTGGCGGGCGGGCAGAAGACATGGGAAAGGGAGATGGTGTCCAGCCTCGGCCAGGCTGTGGGGCGCAGTGGGGAGGCCTGCCGCCTCGCAGTGTGGCTTGGAGCCTGGCCTGCCATCTCCAGGCCTCTGTGTCCTCTGTTGGGGAGGACTACGCGGGCTTTTTATGGTAGGAGGTTTGGCCCTGAGGCTCTGAGTGTACTGTGGGCACACCTCATGGGTACCGTGAGGGCCTCATCACCCCTCCACGCCCCTCCAAGCAGTAGGTGGTATTCTGGGCACGTGAGGCTGGCCTGGGGCCTGAGGGCCTGGGCTGGGGGGCGCTGGGGGAGTTCTTTGGGAAGACACCTTCCCTGGGCCTAAGGAGGTCACTGCTGGGCCTCTGGGGACAGGCTGCTTGGGCCCTGCATTCCCACAGCCCTGAGGTCCAGGACCAGCTTGTGACCTCCCTGGCCTCGAGGGTCCTCAGTGCCTTCTGGCTATGGTACCTAGACAAGCAGAGCCTTTGGGGGCTGTCTACCTCCCCCCTCAGCTGGGGTACTTGGTCTAGGCTGGGCAGTGGGCTGTGATGTCCTTGGCCGTGGGTCCTTGGGCAAGAGAAGGCACCTGCCAGGGCCTCAGCTTTCTCACGTAAGTAGGGCCTCCTGGGGCCATTGGGACTGACAAGACCTGGGTGTCAGGAGCTCAGCTCAGGGCCGCAGCCCGCGAGCCCTGCAAGGGCTACATGGGACTCGGGGTCCTGTGGTCTCTGACACCAAGGCAGCCCCCAGCTCCATCCTGCCCTGTGTCTCTGGGGCTTCCAGGGAGGGGACGCAGGCCAGGCCTCGCCCCCACTTCCAAGTTTTCAACTTCTGACCGAACACTAACATCTCCTTCCTCCTGTCTGTCTCTGTGCACCTGTCTGTCTGTCTGCCCCCCCCCCGCCCCCTAGCCCGGGCTGCCCCCTCTCCTCTCCCTACTCCTCTGCGTGGTCCCCAGCAAAGCTGTTCACCTCACCTACGAGCCAGCCTGGCAGCTCCTGCCTGGGGAGCCACCCACAGCCCCCACCTCCGCTACCTCTCTCTCCTTTTCCCAACAGGTAATGGCTCGGGAGAGGGGCCGCCCCTCTGCCCCCACCCAGCCTCACTCACACTGCATGTGCCCCAGGGCGGCCAGCCAGTCATGTCTCCTGAGTAGGCAGCCCTGTGTGTGTTCCCTCTGTGTGCATGTGTCTGTGTGTGCGCGGGGGTGGGGGGGGGGTACTCACAGGGCCCATCTTCAGCTTTTCCTCCTCCAGGAGGCAGAGAGGGTCTTCAGGACGAGGCCCTGGACCCAAGTCTGTAACGTAGAACCGGGAAGCGAAAAGCACGGCTAGCTATGACCGTTTGCGTTCCGAGGCCCTGGGTGCAAAGGGAAGGAGGCAGTTCTTGCTCGGCTCTGCTCCCTTGCTCGGCCACTGGGGACAGACCCGCTGGTAGGCTGGGCCTGCCCTGCCACCTCCCTGGCTCCCCGCCTCCTTTGGCTCTGCTGTCCCTGCCGTGCTGGCCCCCCGGGAGCCCTGACCACCCCCTCCGGCTCACCCTCCCCCACAGGTGGACACAACCCTGTTTGCAGAATTCCAGGCCTGGCGGGAGTCACCCACCCTGGACAAGACCTGCCCCTTCCTCGACAGGGTCTACCGGGAGGACGTGGGCCCCTGTCTGGACTTCACCATGCAGGAGGTGAGGCGGGGCCAAGGGCGGCCACCCCGGGGCCCAGCCCGTGAGCCGGAGGCCAGCCCCTCACCGCCCCGCCTGCCACCCTGCTTTGTCGCAGCTCTCGGCGCTGGTGCGCGCCGCCGTGGAGGACAACACGCTCACCATCGAGCCGGTGGCTTCGCAGACGCTGCCTGCGGTGAAGGTGGCCGCGGTTGCATGTGGCAGCACCAAGTAAGCGTGGCGCCCTTCCCCCTTTGCCGCCCGCTTGAGAACGCCGTGCCTAGCCTCGCGTTCTGCCGACGGGGGAGCCAGCGACCAGGCCTCAGGCCTGCCTCCGGGGGTCCTGGTGTGGAACCCAAGGGGGGCGGGAGTGTGGCGCAGAGGCCTGGCTGGGGAGGAGTGCAGGGGCGCGGTGGCCGACCCTAGGCAGGGCAAGGGGGCGTCTTTGGCACGAATTCCTGCCTCTAGTCCTAGATCCCCAGGCCCTGCCGGGAGTCTCCCTCTTCCTGGCTTGCCCGACAGGCAACCCTCTCCCACCCCCACCCTCTCTCCCACAGTGGGCTCTGGGCCCCGACTGACGTGTAAGTGATGTCGCTGTTGGCTGTCCTTGTGCTAATAAGTAACCAGACAGCCCTGGCATCTTGTCCTCCCTGCGGCTCAGCTGCCGTGGAGCAGGGCTCACACCAGATAGCCAGGGTGGAGTGGGGGGAGTGGTGGGGAGCACTTTCCCTCGGGAGCCCAGGATTTGACCTGCCAGGGAAGCCCCATGGGGGAGCCTTGTCATAGAGGGGCACATTTGAGCCAGGTTTTGAAGAGTGAATAGCAGTTTGCCAAGCAGGAAAGGGCCTTTCAGGCAGAAGGAACAAAATGAGTGAAGGTATGAGAAGCCGGTGTATTAATGGAAACATCACTGGGTTTGTGGGCAAGGCAGTGGGGTGGGTAAGGAGATGGGGCTGAGGATGTTTGGGGCCAGAGT
Source organism: Ursus maritimus (assembly GCF_017311325.1). Classification (NCBI taxonomy): domain Eukaryota; kingdom Metazoa; phylum Chordata; class Mammalia; order Carnivora; family Ursidae; genus Ursus; species Ursus maritimus. The sequence goes on along the minus strand of NW_024424786.1, from coordinate 37,661,666 downwards.
ATAAAGGGTCTCGAATGAGGTGTGGGCTTTGACCCACTAGGCCAGCATTTCACAATCATCGATAGATGTTTTCTAAAAAGAGGGCTGCCAACTCCAATCAGAGGCACAGTGAACCTGGAGGCAGCAAAGGCACTGATAAGTCCTGCAGCCAGGAGCCTAATTAACCACCTTCTGCTCCGGAGTCTCCATAATGGTTTTCTGGGCAGTAGGAAAGCAGCAGGGAAAGATGATGGGCTAGTTGTGGGCTTTTGGAGGAGCCCCTGGCTGTAATGTGGAGAAGGGGAGAGATAAGGCAAAGGGCTGGTTGGAGGAGCTGAGGGGATTCAAGCAAAAGGCCCTGCTGGCGTGACCTAGCCTGAGGACTCGGTGACCAAGTGGAGGAGAGCGTGGACTCCAGTTTAGTTGGGGAAGGCATGACTGAGTCCGAGGGCCCCAGTAAAGTAGGGGCTACGTTTGTAGGGGCTGCAGAGCGTGGAGCTTTGGTATACCTGTCATGAGGTGCACTGAGCTCTCCTGCCCACTGGGGGCAAGGTGAGGGGTTTAGGGGTGAGATCCAGCTTAGGTCAAAGGTCTATCCCAGGGACTTCTGGGGCTGCCCCCTCCTTGGCTTGGCGCCGGGTTCCTGGGGAAATTGGGGTCGAGGGAGAGAATGCCAGGCCCCGCCCCCAGGTCTGCTTGCCTCTCCCTCCCTCGGTTCATTCCTTCTGCCTGCTGCATCCTCCCTGCGTGAGCTGTGTGGCCGAGCCCCCGCCAGCCCCCACAGTCCCCTCTGCTTTCCTCCAGTACCTGTGCCCTGAGCGGGCTGGCTCGGCTTGGGGACTCCGAGAGCCACTACTACATCTCGCCGTCCTCCCGGGCCAGGGTGAGTCGTCCAGTGGGAGGGTCACTGGGCTTCTTAGGGCCACGCTGGACTGGGACTCTGGGCCCCAGGCCTAGGAGCACAACCTTGATCGGCAGAGCAGGGCACGGGCTCAGAGAGGTACGGAGACTGACTCGGGCCACACAGCCAAGCCTGGTGAATTAGTTTGTCATCACTGCAGAACCAATTACCATAAACTTAGTGGCTTAAAACAACCCGCATTTATTATCATGGTCTCCCTGGGGCAGGAGTCAGCACGGCGTCGCTGGATCTCCTGCTCAAGGGCCTAGGGGCTGCAGTCAGGGAGCAGGCTGGCCGCATCCTTTCTGGAGATAATGGTCCTCTTCTGAGCTCACATGGCTCTTGGCAGGACTCAGTCACTCAGGGGCAAAGGACTGAGGTACCTGTTCGGTTGCCGAAACTAATCATGGGAGTGACATTAGAATTCAGGTTAAAGTTCCAGGGTCCTGCCTCCCAGCTCCGGCTCTGGCCCCAGGCTTTTGAGAAGGTTCTGAGGCCTGTTACTCAAGCCTTGCAGTTATGGTGGGTGCCTCCAGGCCTCCGGGAATCCCAGCTTCCACCCTCACCTGCTGAGTGGCCCAGGCTGGGTCAGTGGCCTCAGTGAGCTGGGAGATGGAGGGGGTGGTCCCCACTCCTCTGTCCCCTCACAGACTATGAGTAGGATCGTAAGGAACAAAAGAGAATGTGTTAGAAGATTCTGAAGCTTGGTGCAAAGGTGACACTGTGGATGGGCCCTTTTGTAGGAACCATCGCCTGCCCTTGACCTACTAGAGGCTGCTCGTAGGGATCAAAGTGGACAGATGGCCCCGTTGCCTGGCAGCTTGTCTGGTCCTGACGTTGTCCTAATGTATCCCACAGCAGCGAGCTGAGCTCCTTTGCAGATGGGGAGTCTGTGCCTTAGAAAGGAGCCGTGTGACCTGGATCTGGGGCCTCCCCATTCTGAGCACAGTCCGCTTTCCCTGCAGCCTCCACCCCGAGCCTCTGTGCCCAGAGCCCTTTCCAGTGACCTTTTTCTGATCCCCACCGGGGCTCAACAGAAGGAGCCTCACCCAACCTTCTGTGCCTGACAAAACCAAATCTATAGATACAAAAACTAAAACCAACACTATAGAACCGTGTTTCTTCCAGGCCTGCATGTGTCTGCGTTGGGCAGAGCTGGGATGGGAGATGAGAACGGTGTGAAGTTTTAGAAGGAGGAGGTCCCCACCCTGAAGAGACCAAGGAATGTGGCATCCATAGGGAGAAGAGGTTTCCGTACCCAAAGCACAGCCCTGGGGAGAGAGTGCCACAGCTCCCTGCCACTCCTTGCTCACCAGCCTCCCGTGGGGCCCTCTGGCCCCCAGGAAGCACCGCGGCCTGGCACGCCCACTTGTACCGTGCCATCTCTGCCTGTCCTGAGCCACAGCAGTCAGTCCCCTCACCGGGGCACCCCCTCTCACACTCTCTGGGGCCGCCAGTCCCCGCACCCACTTTGTCCTCCTGGCAAGGACTCCTGTGTGTTTGAGGGCTCCCTCCCTGTGACTCTGGGCCCTGTGGGCCCCCACACACTTGGCGTCCTGTCCCTGGAGCGCTGGACGCTGAGTGGGCACTGTGGCGGGTACAGCTGCCTCCCGCCTTCTGCCCTGCCTTCGGTTGGGTTCCCTAGAAGCTGAGCCTGAGATGAGGATTTTATGCCATTCTTAGGAGGAGTGAGGGAAGCAGAATGCGGGGGGGGGGGGCAAAGGAGGGTGTGGCATCAGCAACCTGATCCCTAGGGGCTCTGGAGCCCAGGGTGGGTTCCACCCTGAGGCAAGGGGGCTGGCCTTTTATACACCACATGCCAGCCAGTCATTGGCTGTGGTATGCCGGGCTAGGGCGTACGGAGGGGCACCAATGAGCCCTTGGTGGCCAACACTCTCAGCAGTGCGGAAAGAGCCCCACCCACCCTGGGGAAGGGGCCTGGGCAGGGTACCAGCAGCACCCTCTGTGCGGTAGGAGAGCCTTTGTGGAAGGGCCCACATCTGAGCCAGCTTGGGGTCCATGGTGCCCAGCACAGGGCCTGGCGTGGAGCAGGCTGCAGGCCAGGCCGGGGACTTCAGGCCTGGGGATCCAGGGCAGCCCTGGTGTGCAGCTTCTGATGCCCCTGCCTATCCTGGCATGAGGAGGAGCACCGGGCCAAGGCCTGGCTGGCCAGGGCCTCCAGCACCCAGAGCAGGCAGGCCCCTCAGGATGAGCTTGGATTCAGGGCAGGCCGCCTGGTTTCACCTTCTAGTCCAGCCACTTAGTGTGTCCGTGGCCTCTCTAATTGTTGCCCAGTAGCTTTGTTCTTGGGAGTGTCTGTTTTCCCCATGTTTAAGCGGGAATGAGCGTCTCCCTCGCTGGGTGCATGGGCTGGAGTAAATGCTAGTTGCTGTTATTGTTTTTATTGGGAGTAGAACTAATACCACTGTTGGTAATTAAATTTTATTTTATTGATATATTTTTTAAAGATTTTATTTACTTACAGATTGAGGGGGGCGGGCAGAGGGAAGGGGAGAAGCAGACTTCCCCCGTTGAGCGAGGATCCCGACGGAGGCTCGATCCTAGGACCTTGGGATCATGACCTGAGCCAAAGGCAGACACTTAACCGACTGAGCCGCCCAGGTGCCCGGGTGATTAAATTTTAGAGCTCAGCCCTGTTCAACTCCGGGAGCATTATCTGGCTCTGATGGGACGTGGGGTTTCCCGCTCTGGTCTCTGATCTGCCCTGGCTTTGGGGGGACCGCAAGCGCGAGGGCTGGCATGTCACAGCCTCCCCGCTTCTGTCCCCAGATCACCGCAGTGTGCAACTTCTTCACTTACGTCCGCTACATCCAGCAAGGCCTGGTGCGGCAGGAAGGTGAGCGCCCCCTGGCGGCCGGCGCGGGTGGCCCGTGCGAGGGAGTGGGCGGGCCAGCAGCCGATGGGGTCAACCTTTGTGGTTTGTTTCCCCGACAGGGGGGAGGAGTCTGCCAGGCTCTGCCAGGTCCCGCTGCCTTCTCCCACCCAGAAACTTCTCCCAGGCCCCGGGGTTTGTGGGGACCGCACCCTGGTGCCGGCCTGGCATTGGAAGCCCTGCACGATGGGGTGTCCCTTGTGGATCTCCTCCCCACGGGGGGGTGGCCTCCTCATGGTCATTCGACACCAGCTGCCACCTCCCACTTCATGCTTGTCCACCCAGCAGATCCTCCATCCACCTGTCGTCCCCTCTACCCCTGTTCTGCAAGGCCTAGCGTCCCACTCCTCCACCAGACTTGTCAGTTTGGAGTCTGAGTCTCTCCTCCCCAGCTTGGGCGTCAAGACCTTGGAGGGGAACTTGGACTGATCCCGTGGCTCTGCTGACTGCTCAGGGTCTCTGAGACCCCGGGGAGATGGGGTTGGGCAGCATCTGTAGTCCGCCAAATGCGTGGCAGTGTGCTCGTGCGTGTGGGTGTCAGGTCGTGGGGGCGAGGCCACGTCTGCCGCCGGCATGCTGGTGCAGCGTGTGTTCAGCACTCGACAGTTTGCAAGGCCTTAGTGTGGAGCCTCGAAGAGGTCCGGCCACTCACTGAGGTCATCTGTGCTGGTGGCCTGGGGAGCCCTAGGTGCCTGCCAGCTGCCCTGCCCAAAGCCAGGGGAGAGGGGCCAGGCCATCGGCCTGAGGGGACCCTGTCCCTGAGCTGTCCACCTTCTTTCCGCCTGCAGCGGAGCCCATGTTTTGGGAGATCACGAGGCTGCGGAAGGAGATGTCGCTGGCCAAGCTCGGCTTCTTCCCCCAGGAGGCCTAGGGCATGGCCCGGGCCTAGACAGGGGCTCTGAGCAGCAGCCGACACCTGCCCCAGCACAGACAGACAGGAAGACAGGGTCCTGGAGCCAGTGCTGAGCCAGAAGCTGAGCAGATGGACAAATGGCCAGGCCGTGGACGCCTTGCTGAGCTGGTACCAAACCTTCATCCCAGGACAGACAGGACCTCATGAGCTGACCCCTCTCTCTTCACCAGTGGCACAACAGCCACCATGAGACTTTCAAGAAAGCACCAAAGACCAAGGAGCTTGGACTTATACTCAGGGGCTCAGCCCTTGGGAGGGGGTACCTGGGGCAGCACCCCCTTTGCAGGCCTGGGAGCTGCTGCTTGCAGGTGCCTTGTTGCTGCCACGTCCTCAGAAAGGGGTCATGGTGGGTGGCCTGACTTCCAGGGTATCCCCCCCACCTCCGTTCCCAAGCCCTGGGCCACCAGCACCCCCTTGTGGCCATCCCTCACCCATTCCCAGGCTGCCTCCCTGTCGGACCGGCCCCCAGCTGGCCAGCTGTCTCCAGTGTCCGAGGGGCGGTGGGGCCACAGCGGGCTGTCAGGGACTCGCACACCAACCTGTATCTGCTTGAGAACTGCCCCCAAACTGTTCTTAGGATGGATCAGGGCCCCTCCTCCGTGCACTTGACCTTCCCCCACCCCCACCTGAGCCCTGTGCTCCAGGAGGCCCTGCCCCCACCACCGCTGGAAGGATTAGGATACTCTTCTCCAAGTGCAGCACAGGCAGGGCCTCAGGGCCCGGGTCTATGTTCCGCTGTGGGTGGCCATTCAGACAGGGGGGCTGAGGCCGCAGAGCCCTGCACACACAGGACTGGGGTAGGGTGGGCAGGACCCAGGCCCTCCTCACCCCTCACAGCCTGCTTGGGACTGGGGTCCAACCTGGATACATCCCTCAGCACAGCTGATTTTCTCCTTTGAGTGGAATGTGACCCGATCTCTATTTAATAAAGGAAGGCTTTGTTGGTAGGGGTGGGCAGCCGCGCGCCTTCACTCGGGCGCCCTGGGGTCCGGGCCAAGGCTCGGGCATCTGAAGGAATGAAACCAAATCCTTCCCCAGCCCGCCCTCGTGCTTGGGATTAGGCCCAAATCCTGAAGGGATTGCTGTAGGGAGTACCACTCGAGCCCTCTCTAGTGGTCCTTGGGGATGTGGGTTATCAGGGCCGAGCCCAGCTTCCTCTCCCCTGCGGAGGGGCCTGCTGTGGGGAGAGAGCAGCCGTGCTGAGGCTGCCTCTCGCGCCGTCTCAGGGGCACCTTGGGCAGATCCCCCTCTGGCCTCCCTGTCTCTGTCTAAGGGGAGGTTAGAGTTCAGAATCAAAACCTTGAGGCTGCCTGGTGAGGGCAAGACGGTGCGGATCGATTGGTGATGTCTGCCAGCAGCACGGGCAGGGAGGGCAGGGATTTGACAGCTCAGGCCTTTCCAGACCTGCTCGCAGATGGATTCTTAGCAAGGGCCGGGCGTCCCAGGGTGGACCTGGGGAGGTATCCTGTGATTCCAGATCCCCTCCCCACCTGCAGGGGTGTGGGTCCAGGCCCATGGGGGTCCCGGAGAGGCGGGGAGCATAGCAGCTTCTGGGTCAGTGTGTACTAGGGCTGGTGAGGGGGTCCCTACCGGCCTCAGGCTGGCTGTGGGCTGGCCAGGACTCTGTCAAGGCCACCCAACCCTATCACTCCCTCCAGCCAGTAGCCCTTTCGCTGTTGGATTCCCCTTCTCTCCCCCCACTTCGTCTCCCCCTCTTCCCCTCCCATCTGTGACTTGAATCCCCTCCCTCTTCCCGCCCCTCAGATATCCACTGGTCAGGTCTCCTATGACAGACGTCCAGTGGCGTGACAAATGCGGGGCAGCGCCTCTGTGCCAGACATGGGCCCCGGTGCTGGGGGTGCTTGAGCTGAGCAGCTCGGCGGGGAGACTGGCAATAAAAACAATGCCCAGGTAATATCTCCAGGGTGTCAGGGGTAGCACGGAACTCGACGAGGGTGTCAGGGCAGGGTGTGTGCCGCCGTGTTACACGGGTGACCCCGACATCCTCTCCTGCATACCTGCCTCTTTCTGCCCTCCTCTCGGTCAGTCCTGGGTCAGCTGGGGGAGAAAGAGAACGAAGGTCTGGGCCCTGAAGCTTCTGGGGCCCTGGACAAGCCACCCCCAGGGCCGAGGAGACACCAGGCCACGTTTCAGAGCCCTGGCAGAGGGTCCCACAGCCCAGGCTTGCTCGGCCTGCCCCTGGGAGAGGATTTCCTGTCAGGCCTGGGTGGGGCTGCGGTGGGCCACCCACAGCGGAGATACTTGGGTGGGGTGCTTGCGAGGGACCCAGGGACACACAGTCTGGCCTCAGGACCTCCCGACGGTAGCTAATATCTGAGTGCTAACATCAGCCCCGGGGCTGCCTCCGCGCCCTTTAAGCAAACCCATACACTTCACCTCAGAGCCGTCCCAGGAGCTTCTACTATTTCCCCATTTTGCAGATGGATCCCCCGAGGCACAGAGAGGCCACACTCGGACAAAGGTGCCCCCAGGACAGGAATGCTTGAGCCTGGCTGCAAAGCCCCATCCAGGACTCCTTTCCCCAAACACCTGCCTTGCACCTGGCGCAGGACGGGGCTCTTCCCTGTTGCTCGGAGATGGAGAAACCAAGTCTCAGGCGGTTTTGGGCTGGATTTTCATCAGGCTTGCTTCCCACATTTTCCCCCCATTACATCTGCCCCCACCCCCACTCTTCAGGCTTCTGGGGGTGACTGGGGGCTCTCCGGAGGGAGGGGCTCAAGGCTTTGGCTCTTGGAGTTGGGAGAGGAGGGTTGACGGACATCAGCCGGACAGAAGTTCCTCTCAAGTGCATTTTCCAGATAACTCTCTAAGTGCTCCTGGCCGATGTGGTCATCTCTTAAAAGCTCGCTCCAATCGTGGCCGTTGAGCCTGAGCCCACGTGGGCCGTCCACGTTGCTCTGCTGTGTCACGTTTTACCATCTGCCGAGCCCGCCCTGATTGGATGTTGCCTTTGCTTTCAATTCCTGTGCGTTCCTCGGTAAATACCGAGAAGCGGGTTAGCCGCGTGATACGCTGTCGTTCTGTCCTGGATTCTCCGAGGAACCTCCCAGCCGTCTTTCGTAGAAGTGGTCCCATGTTACGATCCTGCCAACAGCACACTGGGGTTCTTGTTTCTCCACATCCTCGCCAACATGTGTCACGTTGGTGTTTTTCGGTAATTGCCATCCTAATGGCCGACGATATCTCACCGCGGTTTTGATGCGCATTTCTCCACGGCTAATGCCCTTGAGCGGCTCTTCCTATGCTCGTTGGCCACTTCCAAGCAGCTGCCTGGAACTAAGGGGTGTTCTGAGGAGTCCTACCCTGTACCCTAGTGTTGCCTCCGGGGGAGACTTTCGTGGCTGGTTGGGCCACGGCTCTTCTGTTATTCTGTGACCCCCGGCCCCCCCTCACACGGCAACAAGTTGTGTCCAGGGCCTAATAACCAAGCCCACAGTGTGGTGGGCTCAAAGCCAAGTTGCAAAGCTCTGACTCGAGTCTATTTCGTGTGTCTGTTGTAGAACACAGGCCTGGGCTTTAGGACTGCTCTTTCTGGTAGCCCAGAGCTTTCCCCCCACCCCCCAGCTGGGCTACTGCTAGCCCTCTGCCGCTTGCCCGAGCCCCGTGGGCCTGCGCAAGTATCACTCGGCTCCATGACCGTGGCTAGGGGTTCCACAGGGGGTGGAGACTTGAGTGTGTCCCACGAGAGGCCTGCGTGTCCGCTCCCGGGCAGGAGGAGCTCTGCAGGGGCTGGGCCAGGGGCCAGCCACGGGTTGGAGGGGCTCAACCTCGAGCAGGCACCCTCCCCCCCAAAATGCTCCAGCTGGCCAGACCCTCCCTTGCCTTTTGGCTAGTTCGCCCCTCCCCCTGCCTCAGCCCGGTGCCTGATGCCTGGCGGTGGCCCAATGGCAGCTCAGGAATGTCAAGTGCAGCCTCTCCCTTTCCAAGTGGTCTGAGCGGCCTCAATGCCCTGACAGGGAGGGTGTGGGGAGGGGGATAATAGAGTCTGAAGTTCTCCCAGAGCCTCTGATTTTAGAAGTTGTTGCAAGGGCCACTGGGTTGAAGCCTGGAGGGGTAGAGCCATCTATGGAAGGCCCCGAGGCCTGCAGAGAAATCGTGTGGGCGGCTGTTGGTTCCGCTCTGAGAAAGAGACACACAGTCCAGGCCTCACAGGCATCTGGAGAGCTCGACCACTGCTCTCTCCTTGGTGGGATCAAGTGGCTGGAGGGGCGGCACCGTGGTCCCCCAAGCCCTGTCCTTGCTTTACTTCCTGGGGGACCCTGTGCAGGCCTTCATCTTCCTCATCCGTCAGAGCAGCTGGGGGAAGTGTTGGTTCTGACACATTCCAGTCCCACAGGTGCCTTGCCCGTGGCTGAGACCAGGTCGGGGCCAGGGAAGGCGTCAGGGGCCAACCTCTGAACACTGAGGGCTGCTGAAGCTGGGGTGGGGGCCACGCCCCTTGTGGAGGGGCTGGAGATTGGGGCAGGAGTTTCGGTTCCTGCGAGAGCCTGCCCCCTATCCTTGTGCTCACCTGCGAACAGGGGGGCAGCAGGGGTATCTGCAGTCATCTCCCACCTCAGCCCCAGCCACACCACACCTCTACCGCCCCCTCCCCCCAACACACACACACATGCTCTGGGAGGGGGTTCAAGGACACCTCAGTGCTCAGGCAGCCCAGGGCCATGGTGACAGCAAGGCCTTACTGGTTGTCCTGGCAACCGAATAGAGGTCTCTTGGTACCAAGGAGAACCCAGAGGCCCCTTCAGCCTTTCTTGGCGCCCTGGCCCTCCTGCCCCACAAATACTAGCTATAATGATTTCCTACAAATTGTTAAACCAAGATAAAAGGTTGGCGTATCATAGAATCTACCTCGTGTGCTCCAAGAGCGTTCCCTGAACCAGCACAGCAGCATCACCACCTGTTCCAAATGCAATTCTCTGCCCCCAAACCAGCCCTGCTGAATCCCACCCTGGGGGTGAGCGCGGCGGTCCGGCTGCAGCAGGCTGTCCGGTGACGGTGCCGGCTCGAGTTTCACACCCGCTGCCGCCGCATAACCTTGGCCTGCTTGCTTTCCAGGCCGAGTGCGAGCGCTTCGCTTTTAGGAACAGGTGTCTTTATCTCAAAAACACAGAAAAAGTAGTTTGGGGAGCATCTTACACTCTCAAAAGGACTTGAATTTATTTAAGTAAAAAGGGGGGAGTGTGCTGTAACAAGCAAGCCACCCAGCAGAACCGCCAGTGAATGACAGCAACCCGCTACCGATTCCGGTGCCCCTGCCCCCTCCACATGCCCACCCTGCAGCCCCCGCGGCAGAAAGACCACGGCCCCCGCAGACTGCCCCGCGCCGGGCTGGTTGGCGCGGCCGGTTGCTCAGCCCCGACGGCGGCCTCGCTGCGCAGACGCCGGGGGCCGATTGTTTAAAAGCTGTTTACAGTCACCCCGAGGCAGCGTTCCCACCTCCATGCGCTCGGGACTGAACGTTCCAGGACGCGTGGCTGGAAGCCCCGTGTGCACACCGTGGTTTCAAGCCCCGCCGGCGCAGACCCGGCCCCCGAGGGCACGGCCGCACTGGTCCAGGGTGTAAAGTCCCGTCCCTTCCCTGTGCCCCCCGCCCCGCCGGCCCTCCGGGCGGCGAGCCGCGAGCCTGGAGCCAGGGGCCGGGAGAGGACGGCGCCCGGGGCAGCGGTGAGCGTGGTGGCCGCGGCCCGGGCGGGCGGGGTGGGCCCGCCTGGAGCCGCCCTCGCCGGCCCGGAGCGCGGAGCAGCCAATGGAGGCCGAGGCGCCGCGCGGGGATTGGAGCGCGCGCGGGGCGGGCCGGCGGGGCCGGGCGAGGGGAGGAGGCGAGGCGGGCGCTGTCAGCGCGGTTATAAGGGAGGGAAAAGTTCCCTGCGCTGGGAGCCCGGCAGGCGCACGCTCGTACGGCGGCCGCAGCGGCAGGGCGGGGCCGCGGAGGAGCCGGTGGCGGCGGAGGACGCCCCTGGGGCCGCGACTCGCTCCCCTCGGGGACTCTGTCGGACCTCGTAGAGGTACCAGGGGCCGAGGGCTTTCGCACGCAGCCATGGGCGGCGTCGGGGAGCCCGGGCGGGGGCACGCGCAGCCGGGGGCGCCGCTGCCCACCTTCCGCTGGGAGCAGATCCGCCAGCACAACCTGCCGGGCGACAAGTGGCTGGTCATCGAGCGTCGCGTCTACGACATCAGCCGCTGGGCACAGCGGCACCCGGGGGGCAGCCGCCTCATTGGCCACCACGGCGCTGAGGACGCCACGGTAAGGAAGCCCACCGCTGGCCGGGTGAAGCCTGGCGCTGGCCGGGGCCTGGTCGTGGGCACTGGGACCCTCTCTACTTGCGGGGTCTGGCATCCTTTCTACTCTTCGCTGACCTTTGATCTCCTGGTCCGGGACCAGGATTGGGATGGACAAGCCAGGGCCTGATGTGGAGTAAGGAGGCCACGTCCCTGCATGGAGAACCTCCCCTCAGGGCCTTGGGGCAGGCCTGGGCAGGGCAGGGGAGGGTCTGTGCAGGAGTAAGGGGCTCTCAGAGGTGGGTGTGTCCTGGCCAACGAGCCCTCCGTGTGCCCTGAGCTTCTCCTCTCAGTTCTGGGTCCCCCAGGCCAGGTTCCTTTTGCTGAGTGCCAGGGGTAGGGTGGGGTCTGCCCCCCCCCCCCCCCCGCTGGAGACTGGCAGGGATGTGCCACCAGAGCCTGGGGGCTGGGCAGCAAGGCTTGGGCAGGGCCCAGAGGTCTGTGGCTTTCCCAAGAGCCGCTGTAAACTGCTCTGAGGGGCAGTGACTCACCTCTCCTGGGCTGGCAGCTGCACGTGGGAGAACTTTGCCAGCCAGGCTGGGTGGGCCTCCTCGGGAAGCATGGTCACCCCAGGAATAGGCTGGCCCTGGGGGACCCCAACTTCCCCTTCCCAGCCCATGTCTAGACATGTCTTGCCAAGGAGGGACGTGGCCTGGTCCACTGGGACTGTCTGTCCGGAGTCCAGTGGTCGAGCAGGCTGTTGTGAGGAGACTCCTTTCTCATCGGCCCCTTCCTGGAGTCCAGCAGTCCCCCAGCCGGAGACAAGGTGTTGAGGCCATGATGCTCTGCCTTGCCCGTCTAACATTCTAGGTTGGCTGCCTGGGTGTCAGGAATCTTCAAGATGTCAGGAGATGAATCCCTAACTGGCAGAACTTTAAGCAGCAGAAGAAATTGGGTTCTGTCCCAGGAGCTCAGTGTCCCTGTTTACCAGGGCTGCTGGCTTGGACAATCTCCATGGACTCTTTAAGGGAAAAGGTCTCTCTTCCCCACTTCCACCCTAAGAAGCTGAGGGTTTAGAGTCAGAAGCCTCCTGAAAGTCTAGAACCTGACAGAAAGCCTTGCCCGTGGGCCAGGTGGTGGCCATGGAGTTGAAGATGACTGGGGGCCAAGTGTGTGACCACGCACAAGCCTGTACGCGTGTGAGCCCTGTACGCATTTGCGTGCGTGGTCGTGCATGTGTGCATTTCTGCTGGGGCATGGGGGGGGTGAGGTGCCACGGCCCTGGCCACCCCTCAAGGCCACCCCAACCTTGGAGCTGAGGGGAAGGATGACGCAGGGCATTTCTCAATCACTTGTTCCAGCTTGGTGCCCAGGCTGGTGCTGGGGGCCTCCCACATGGCAACCCCATCATACCATTAGCGCTCGACCCCAAGACCGCCGTCTGACAGGTTTCGCGTTGGTTCATCGCCAATAAGGTCTCTTTCTCATTGCTAAAAAGCAGTCTGCTCCCTGGGGCTGGGTCCTGGCTCTGCCGCTGGAGACTCAGAGTGACCTTGAATCAGGTGTTACTCCTCTGAGCCTCAGTTTCTTCATCTGTAAAGTGGGGAGAGCTGGGCCAGACAGTGAGCCAGCTGCGGGCAGGACCGTGCCTTCTCAACTTTGTGGCCCCAGGGCTGCCACGTAGTCTCTCCTGCTTGGTGCGTGTGGCTGGCTGGTGAGCGTGAGTGGGCCCTGCCAAGCACAGAGGGCGGTGGACCAGCCACGCCGTAGCCGCCCCTGGGCTGGGTGGCCTTGTCCAGTTCTAGCCATGGCTTTAATGGGAAGGAGTGGCATTGGGGCCATCTTAGCTTCCCCAGGGCTCCAAACATGGGTCCGGAGTTGCCAGCAATACCTGGGCTGTTCAGGCCAAAGGGGTTCTGAAGTGGCTGGGGATGGGGAACCCTAACGTTTGTCTCTGATGGGCCCACAGCACAGATGACAGATGCACCCAGCCCAGTGCTATGTGTGGCGGAGTCCGGGCCCCAGGCACCCCATCCCAGGCCCGAGGGCACAGGTAGGGGTGGGGCAGCTGTCATGCTAGGGCTGTGTTCCCCCAGCCACCTCTCTCTAGCCCCAGCCGCCCATCAGCTGTTCTCATGTCCAGGCAACAGAAACCTTCCTGCCGGGAAATTCCCAGAGTTCCTGTGCCATGAAGTCAGCCTGTGGCCATCCTGGGATACAAAGCTGGGTACCCTGGGGAGAGTGCTCTGGGCCCTGAGCCAGGTTTGCCGAAGAGTCAGAGGCGCCTGAGACTAGCAGAGCCAGCCGGGGAGGGTCGGGGCCTGACTGCTGCCGGTCGGAATATACCGGGGCTGGGCATTGAGTACCTACTACGTGCCGGACTCCAAATTCCGCACTTGATTTATGGATACTCTGTTTTAGTCCTCAGGGTACCCCTCTGAGGCAGGTACTATTAGTGATTTTCGCACTTTACAGATGGGAAAACTGAGGCTCAAAAAGGGAAAGTGACTTGAAATTAAGTGGCGGGGGTCTGAGATGTGAATCCGTAGCCCGTCCTCTTGCTGTCCTGTGACGTACCTGTTTTTTTTCCATCCATTCATTCATTCTTCACTTACTGAATCATGAAACCCATCAGCAGATATTCAGTGAGCATATCGTATCCACCAAACTCTGTTCTAATCTCTGAAGATACAGCCCCGAGCAAAACATCGCAAGGACGAAGTTCCTTAGCAGAGGGTCGAGCTGGAGCAGAGGCTCAGAGGTGGGAAGGTACTCAAGGAACCGCAAGGATATCAGCAGGGCTGGAGTAGAGCAGTGGGGAGAAGGGCAGGCAGCGAGGTCCAGAAGTAACAGGAGCTGGTTCCCGCTGGGCTTCTGTGTCCCTGGAAGCAGGACTTTGGTTTTATTCTAAGGGGATCTTGGAGGGCAGAGCAGGGAAGCCAGGGCAATCTGAGATACATTTAAGGGGATCCCTACTGTGGAGCGGAAGGCAGAGCCCTCCAGAAGGGCAGGAGGCTAAGGGAAGAGATGGTGGGGGACCTGCCTTCTCCCAGGTAAGGTCCCTCAGAAGAGGTGGCCATTCACCTGGGCTCCTAAGGGCAGGCATGGCCAGGGCAGAAGGAGGGAGCTGCTGGGGGCCCAGGGGCACCGGGAGGGGCGGTATTAGGAGTTAGCTTCCAGGGGTGTTCGGACAGCAAGCCACTGAAGGCAGGTATGAGAGTTGGCCCATTTTGCAGGTGAGGAGACAGGCTGACTGTGGGTGACATGAAAGGACCTTCTTGGGGCCCTCAAGGGGCAGGGCTTTGGTCCTTGGGCTTGGAGGGTGGGGTCTGTGCCTGGGTCGGAGCTGGGGGAGGTGGGGCAGATGGCGGCTCTGGCGGGCGGGGGCCTTGGTGGGGGCTGGCCAGGAACGCGCAGGACCCCGCTCCACCCCCCCCCACTGCTCCCGCCCCCCAGGCTGGCTGCCTGGAAAGCCCTGCCGCCTGACACTCCCCATGGAGTGTGACTTCCCTAGGCTCCGTAGGTGGTTTCTGCAGGGTCCCCACCCACTCAGGCTCCTGCCCAGGGTAGTTGCAGTGCCCAGCTCCTGCCCTGGGGGAGTGCTGGGCAGGAACACAGTGCAGACGCAGGGACGCTAGTGGCCCGGGCGCCCTGGCAGCCCTCTGCTCTTCTCCCCGAGGGCACGCAAGCGTTGTGGTTTCCCACGCCCAGGGAGCTAGAGAGTGGTGGTGGCAGAGGGCCTGGCCCCTTTGGGGTGCCTGATGCTTGTGAAGCCAAGGGTGCTGGGTGGAGCCCTCAGGCGGGTGCGGGCCTGGCACTAGGGGCACCGGGAGCAGCTTTCTGGGAGGGTCTCTCACTGTGCTGGGCGGGCCTGCACGGTGGGAGTTGGACGTGCTGTGTTCAGAGCTGTGTGCCCTTTGGCCTCCGTGTCCTTGTGTCCTCGTTTGTAAAATGGGGACCCTGATAGTACTTCCCCGCTGGCTCCGAGGAGGAGTGCTGGGGGTGGGGGATGGGAGGAGCACGCGTGCTGGACATGAGGGCCTCCTTTATCTTCCCACCTGGGAGAGGAAGGGACGGAGGGGTTCCTGGGGTATCCCCTGAGGCTTCCCCCCCCCCGTCCCCCATCATTACAACCCACTTCTGCCTCCTCAACAGAGGCTTAAGGAGGCTGCAAGGACAGACCCAGACCCCCTGAACCCCCGGCAGCCCTGCTCCATTCCCTTCCTGATCTGGAACATTCCTGATTCTTTGGGGAGTGAACAGGAATGCTCGCCTGTCCCCACTGTGTCCCTGTTCCCCAGCTTCAGGCTGGCTGGGACTTGACCGGCAGGGTACACTCCCCTCTCCTACCCCACACCCGCAGGTCTGCCCTTGGAGGCCGCTAAATCCCAGCGGACTCAGGAGAAGGGCACGTAGGGCCAGTGGGGGGGGAGCGGGGGGGCTCGGCCAGAGCTGGACGTCAGGCCCTTTGAAGTGCACTTTTCCTTGCGCTGACTCCGTCCTCCCTGCAGCCCCGTGAGATGGGCAGCAGCGGTTTCTGCAGCACTGATGAGGAAATACAAAGTGGAAGGGTGTGAGATCTTGTCTGGGGCTCTGCAGCTCGGCTCACCACGGCGGGCTGCTCAGAGGCCATCCCCCCAGCAGGCTGGCGCGGAGGCCCCCATGCCCGCCCGGTAGCTGGCTGCTGCTTGGGGCTCACGAGGGGCTGTGGGGCAGGGCAGGAGCCCCTCCAGGGGCCAAGGCAGGGCTAGGAGGGCCATGGACATCACAGATCTACTTGGGTTCAAATCCCAGCTCTGATGTGACGAACTCTGACATGGGCAGGTGTCCCTACCACTCTGAGCCTCCGTGCCAGTAAAATGGTTCTTACCCCGGCCTTGTGGGCTGTGGACAGTTGGCTCTTGTCCATGTGTTCACACCTGCTATCCAGCCCCTGCTGTGCCAGGCTCTGGTGACAGCCCTGTGGACGGAGCTTGTCACTGCCACCAGCAGCTTCTGTGAGGGCCACCAGTGGTCTCACGCAGCTCTGTTCCAGGACCGCGGGAGAGACCTGCAGGGCCACCCTTGGTGCGTTAGGTGGGGGACGGTCGTAGGACGTTTCCGGGTGCACCAGGGGTGGGTGAGGGTGGGGTCCCCAGAAACTCAGGCAGTGCAGCTCAAGAAACACCAGGACCACCCTCCTGTCCCCCGCAGTCCAGCCTCCAAGCAGCCCGGTCCTTGGCTTTGTGGGATGGTGGCCAGCTTCGTGGTGAGGGCCACTCTCCACCCCACTGCCCTGCACCTGCTGCCCACGAGACCCGCTGGCTCCTCTCTGGCCCAGGAGTGGCCTCCCTGGGGCTAGTGCCACGTGGCCCCAAGCACGGTTTTGCGGTCAGACTGGATTCTGATCCCATCTCCATCAGATGGAGCTGCGTGACCTTTGCAAGTGGCTTAACCTCTCTGAGTCTTCTGCCCACAGCCCCTGGGCCCAGAGGGGATCTGGTCACATGGCCCCGCCAAGTGTTCCAGCAGAAGCCGTTTGCTGGGGCATCAGGTTTTGGTCTGAGGCCAGCGACGCACCTTGTTGGTAGTGAGAGCATGAGAACAGGCTGGGGGCGCCGGGGCGGCTCCGTTCATTGGGCGTCCGCCTCTTGGCTTCGGCTCAGGTCATGATCTCATGGTTGTGGGATTGAGCCCTGCATCGGGCTCCCAGCTCAGTGCGGAGTCGGCTTCAGATTCTTTCTCCTCTGCTTGCTCACGCTTGCTCTGTCTCTGTCTGTTTCTCTCTCTCCTTCTCTCAAATACATAAATCTTAAAAAAAAGAAAAAAGGAAGAACGGCTCAGTGGTGTCCCCCTGCTTTCCCAGGACCTGCCACAGCGTGCCCGGAGCTTTCAGCCGGAGCCTTGTCTGTGAGCTGTGGGATTTTCTCACCGGCCCTTCGGGGGCTCACACCTCCCCTTGTCACGCCAGTGGATAGACGTGGCTGGAAGTCCCTCGGGTGGCCCTCTCCCTCAGGGCATCCCCAGGCCTGGCCTGGGTGAGTCAGGGCACAGGGAGAGTCCAGGAGGCGGGCCTGCTCCAGAGTGTGGCCCCGGAGCGTCTGGGGGTCTGCTGGGCGCCAGGGTGACCCCGGGACACACAGAGCATGGGGGGAGGGGGAGAAGAAGGGCTGGAAGAGCAGGGAAGAAATCCTGGGGCCGGAGCCATGTGCTGCCAGGGGACTTTCAGAGGAAGTAAGAGGGAGTCAGTCAGTGCTCGTCAGCCTTCGAAAGGAAGGAAATTCTGCCACCTGCTACACGATGAAGCTTGAGGACGTGATGCTGGGTGACAGGTTTGTCACAGAAAGACGAATATGTTCGATTCCTCTTATCAGAGGTGCCTAGAGTAGTCGAATTCATAGAGATGGCAGAGTGGTGGCTGCTGGGGGCTGGGGGCAGTCAGTGTTTCATGGGGGCAGAGGTGAAAATTTGCGGGGCGGACGGTGGCTATGGTCGCCCGGCCGTGTGAACGCACTTGAGGCCACTTAACTATATACTTAACAATGGTTAACAGCGTAAAGTAAGAGAACAGAAAGGTTAGTGCTCCCAGTCCAGAGCGAGAAAGGCGCTGGTGTCTTGCCCTCTTCTGCCTGGTCCCAGCAGGAGGACAGACTTCGCTCAAGGTCACAGTGAGTGGGGTCAGCCGAACCCCAGAGCTGTCTTCCCTCCCAGTTCCCCAGGAGGCCCGGGCCAGGCAGCTTCCTGTGGGGCCGGCCTCCCTCCACATCCTCTCTCCCAAGTCTCCTCCTGGAGAGGCGGAGATCTGCACTACACAGCCCTGTCCCCTCTTAGAAGCTCAGGGACGGGCCCCAAGTCACCTTCCCCAGCGCCTAGGGTATTCCAGAAGCTGCACCTTCCCAGCCCCCCCCTTCTCTCCCAGTCTCTCGGCTGTCCCAGGCCAGCAAGAGAGCAGACAACAGGAAAAGGGACCCCTTGGGTGGGTCCCACAGGTGTGGCCTCTAAGGGGGGGCTGGAGGGGCCCGAAGTGCCTCCTCCCCACAGGACCACGTGGGATGTACAGTAGCAAGTACAGGGGCCCAGCTGTCCGTTTGGATGTCCCCCAGAAGGGGGAAGGCTTGCGAGCAAGAGAACAATAGGAGGCCCCGTTCTCAGCCTTCTTCAAAGCTGTTTCCTTTGGCCGCCAGCAGGCCCCTTCCCCAGGCCCGCGGGGACAGCACGGCTCCCCCCAGTCACTGCTCCTTCCTGTCCTGCAGGCAGCTGGGTGGCGAGGGCTGGTTCCTTCAGAGAGAGCCTCTGAAAGCTCAGGGATAAAGATCCGGTGAAGAGCTGGGAGCAAGCCCGTCGCCGCAGGACTCACTCCGCGAGACTAAGGAACCCCGTTGTACCGTTGCAGTTTGGCTAACCTTTCAGATCTGCCCGGGGCCGCCTTCCTCACTGGTCCGGGTCCCTGGCGCTTTGTTGCTTTGTCGGTCTGGCCCTCCAACCCCCCGTTGCATTGCACCCCCACCCTCACCCCCACCCCCAGCTGTTACAGAGAATCACGGGAACGTGCAGTATTTATTTCATTTGCTTTTTTTTTTTTAAGTGATATTTTCCACTTCTGCTTTAAAAATCAAATGAGCTTTACTGTTTGAGTATCTTCCTTGCAAACCTAAGAACTCAGTCTGTGTGGCCATTGCCTGATTCTTGGAGAAGGGCCCCCTGCGCTGGGGCAAGCAGCTGGGGCCCAGCAGGTGCTGCGCTTCCAACAGGGCTCCCAGGGCCTGGGGGGCACTGGGCCGGGCCAGTGGGCAGGGCGGACCTGTTTGGCCCTGTTGATGTGACTGCTGAACAACCAGCTGATTCTCCATCCATCAGTGCCCCTCCCTTCCATCAGCGGTCCTCTCGCCTTGTCTCCATCTGCCATCTGTCTGTCCTCCTGACTGTCGGCTCTCCCCAGGATGCCTTCCGCGCCTTCCACCAGGACCTCAATTTCGTGCGCAAGTTCCTGCAGCCCCTGCTGATCGGAGAGCTGGCCCCCGAGGAGCCCAGCCACGATGGACCCCAGGACGTGAGTGGGGGCCCTGGTGGAGGCCAAGCCCCCAGTGGGGGTGTGTGTGGAAGGGGTGGGGGCCATCGCCAGCAGCAACTCCGTCCACATTCTCCCCAGGGGCCCCTCCCCGGGGCCAAGGCTGGGTTTGCCATCCCTTCCTGGGCAGGTAGCTGAAGGTGGAGCTGGAGGGACGCCTGCAGGAGCTGGGGGCCCCAAGGCTGGCTGGGCCCGCATTTGCTGTGTTTCCTGCTCTGGGCCCAGGATCCCCATCTACACTGAGGGTTTGGACGCACTGGGCTCTAAGGGTTTTCCCCGCCCTGGCTTTCTCGGCTTCTCATGCGCCCCACACCTTTTGTGGGGCGAGCCTTTGCCACCAGCCGGCTCCCCAGCTCAGACCCCAGGACGGTGCTCTCACCCCTCTGTCCCTCCGGCTGCACCCCCGGGGCCTGGCACTGGGACAGGGCTCCCGGGGACCACCGGGCCCTCGCTTCTGTAGCCGACCAGCCCTTCCACCGCGGCAGGCCCAGCTGGTCGAGGACTTCCGAGCCCTGCGCCAGGCGGCTGAGGACATGGAGCTGTTTGAGGCCAAGCCCGCCTTCTTCGCTCTCCTGCTGGGCCACATCCTGGCCATGGAGGTGCTCGCTTGGCTTGTCATCTACCTCTTCGGCCCGGGCTGGGTGCCCAGCGCCCTTGCCGCCCTTGTCCTGGCCACCTCCCAGGTGACTCCAGCACTGCTCTGCTGCCACCGAAACTGTCCAGTAGCACGGGGCCTGGCCCACGAGGACACTCTGGATGTATTTGCTGAGTGAATGAATGAATGAATGAATGAGCCGCAGAGGCCCCACAATGCGTGTATCTGGAGGTCAAGCTGCATTTTAAACGAGCTCCTTGACAGGCTTGCAAGCCCCTAGGCCTCCCGAAACTCGGTTGTCCTCATCTGTTAAAAAGAGGAAGGTGGCCCACAGGGTCTTAAAACACAGCATTAGCTGTGGGGGTGCCCTGGGAGCTGGGAGCCCCCCCAGTTCCCTCCCACCGGCTCCTGACCCTGCTTCTGTCCCTAGGCTCAGTCCTGGTGTCTGCAGCATGACCTGGGCCATACCTCGGTCTTCAGGAAGTCCCAGTGGAACCACGTGGCCCAGCAGTTTGTGATGGGGCAGCTGAAGGTGAGGGGGTGGGATGGGTGGTGGGGAGGCAGGGGCTGAGCTGGGGGTGTCTCGCCGGGTCTGCGCAAGTGTGCGGGCATGGGGTGGTGGACCGGGCCTGGCCCCAGCCCTGAGAGCCCCTCTCATCCCCTGCAGGGCTTCTCGGCCCACTGGTGGAACTTCCGTCATTTCCAGCACCATGCCAAGCCCAACATCTTCCACAAAGACCCAGATGTGACCGTGGCGCCCGTCTTCCTCCTGGGGGAGTCGTCCATTGAGGTGTGTGGGGAGCACATGGACTCTCTCGGCTGGGCCTGCCGCTCAGTGGGGGCGGGGGAGGGTGGCCCCCTGCTCTGACTCCAGGCTGAGCCCCTGCCCGAGGGGCACCCCTTCCCCGCTTGCCAGCCTGCCGGGGTGATGAACCCAATGGCTGGAACCTGGGGTTGCCTTGGCCGCCGTCAGCCCCCTGACCCCACCTGGGAGGAGGCGGGCCTGGCGGGCCGCTCTCCCCAGCCCCGCTGTCCCCACAGTACGGCAAGAAGAAGCGCCGCTACCTACCCTACAACCACCAGCACCTGTACTTCTTCCTGAGTGAGTGTCCGTCCGTCCGTCCTCCCGGAGCGGGGGCCACCGCGGGCCCGGGACGGTGCCTGCCGCCCCTGGACAACTTCCGCCACCTCCCGGGAGAGCGGCCCACTTGTTAAAACTCCCTCAGTACAGCACCTGCAGGCCTCCCCGGGCCCCGGTCACCCCAGCCCGCAGCTGGGGCTGACTCTCCCCTCGCCAGAGGCAGCCACGGCCCTGGCCCTGCCCGGAGTTTTTGGAATTCCTTCCTGCATTCACATCAGAGGGGTTCGGAGCCCCCGAGCACTGGGGCAGTCGTTGGGGTGGCCAGAGTGAGGATTTAAGGGTGGGGACGTGGGAAGCTGGCCCCGGGCCCACAGAGGCTCGGATGCCAAGGGAAGACCGTGGACTAGGCCTTGTGGGTGATGGCGGGGTCACCCGGCCGGAGGGGACCAGCCTGAGGTCCCACAGGTATTCCCGGGATAACGGCACCTTGCTCCCTAACTCCCTCGGCCTCTCCTGCTTGGCACCCCAGCCCTGCTCCCCCTGAGTCCCCTCGCGCCCCCTTGCAGTCGGCCCACCGCTGCTCACCCTGGTGAACTTCGAAGTGGAGAATCTGGCCTACATGCTGGTGTGCATGCAGTGGACGGTGAGTGGGGGCTCGGCGCGGGTCTCCCTGGGAAGCCAGCTGTGGCGACGGGAGGTGGGGCACGACGGGGCAGCCCTACCCACGGATGCAAACAGGTGTGCAAGTGACGCTGTGATACACGTGTGTGCGTGTGCAAGTGTGCACGGGCATGCCGGGGGTCTCTCCCAGTCGGGGCGTCCTCCCTGGGGGTGGGGAGCCTCTGGGCTGTCTCCCAGGGAGGGATCCCCCCATGGCACCTTCCTCTCCAGAGTCAGCCCCATGAGGCTGGGAAGGCAAGGACCCTGTCCCTTTACCTTGCTGAGAAACAGGCCCGGAGAGGGGCAGGGCCCCGGCTGGGGCTCTGAGGCACAGCCCGCAGGAGAGGTGGATGATGCCGGCTCCTGTCCCGGCGGCCTCGGGGCCTCAGGGCTCCTGTCCCCTCCTCCGCAGGACCTGCTGTGGGCCGCCAGCTTCTACTCGCGCTTCCTCTTGTGCTACAGCCCCTTCTACGGCCTCCCCGGGGCTCTGCTCCTCTTTGTTGCTGTCAGGTAGGGCCAGCTTCCGACTGGCAGGGGATTGGACAGGCCACACGCAGGCAGCGGGGGCCCCTGGCTCCAGCCATGCACGCTCAGAGCCTCCACGTCCCCGTCTGCAGTGTGGGGACGGCAGGGCTGCCTCCCTGGGGGGCTGAGGAACACGAGCGGCAGGATCCCAGGGGCGGCGGGTCTGGGGCCGTCGCCTGGCTTACAGGCAGCCCCGTGGATGTCACCCTCATGAGCAGGGCTGCTCCGGGCTCCGCCGGGTTGTGGGCCCTGCTTTGCTCAGCCTCCTTAAACACCAGTGGGGGGAGGGGTTACCGCAGTCCATGGTGCAGAGGAGGAAGCCTAGGCCCAGGTCCGATCCAAGGGGGGAGCTGGACACGGGCAGTGCCTGAGCCTCCCCTCACAGGGTCCTGGAGAGCCACTGGTTCGTGTGGATCACACAGATGAACCACATCCCCAAGGAGATCGGCCACGAGAAGCACCGGGACTGGGCCAGCTCTCAGGTGGGCTGCAGGGCTGCGGCTGCTAGGGGGAATGGGGGCCGCATGCCCACCCGTCTCACCGGTGCCCCACCCGTTCCTGGCAGCTGGCAGCGACCTGCAACGTGGAGCCCTCGCTCTTCATTGACTGGTTCAGCGGGCACCTCAACTTCCAGATTGAGCACCAGTGAGTGTGGGCCCTGCAGGACCCCCGGGGGGGGGGGCGGGGAGTGAGTCCTGAGTCCCGGGGCTGACATGAGGCTAGGCTTATCCCTGGGGAGGCCTGGGAGGTGATGGCCGGGTGAGGGCTCCCTCCGGCCCGCCCTCGCCTCCGGTGCCAGCACCCGCTGTCGCCCTGTCCCTGCCAGCCTCTTCCCCACGATGCCGAGGCACAACTACCGCAAGGTGGCCCCGCTGGTGCAGGCGCTGTGTGCCAAGCACGGCCTCAGCTATGAGGTGAAGCCCTTCCTCACCGCCCTGGTGGACATAGTTGGGTAAGGGCCCCCGCGCGCAGTGGCTCTCCTGGGGCCCCTTCCCAGGCAGCTCTCTGAGCCCAAACGGGTCCCTCTCCAAGAGCTGGCGTGCGAGGCCTTTCTGATCAGCCTTTCTGTCCTCAGTCTGTGCCCTCCCTCCCTTCCCAGGGCTCTCTCACAGCGCCGGCTTTAGGGAGCACCTGTCGTGGGTCCAGACTCTGTCCTGAGGGCTCTCGGTGCGTCAGTATCTGTGAGCAGAGCAGGCCGAGGGCCCTGCCTTCCTGGAGCTGACAGCCTAGTAGGGGAGACAGAAAGCGGTTCAAATAAGTGCAGAAAATGTGGGAAGAGAAGATACGCTTTGGCAAAACAAAACCCACAAAACCTAAGAATGGGAGCGGGCGAGGGGATGGGAGTGCCAGGCAGGACTCGGATTTTAATAGGGGGGCAGGGTAGGTGGTATTCAGAAGGCGCCATGTGAGCAGAGACGGGCAAGAGGGGAGAGGGCTGGCGATGGGGACAGGTGTGAGGGTGGAGAACGTCTGGGGCAAGGGAACAGCAGTGCAAAGGCCCTGAGGCAAGAGTGTGCCGACGTGAGTGGAGGAGGGACGTGCAGGACTGGGATTCTGGAAAGACACCCTGACTGGGAATGCACCGACGGGGCTCGAGTCGAAGTAGAGCGGAGGTTCCTGTAGCTGTCCAGGCGAGGGATGGCGCCTTGGCAGTGGGAAACCGCGGTCAGATTCCGTAGCCCTACCTCTGTGCTTTGCCACATGCCGTTCCCTTCACTTGGAGGCCCTTCCTTCCCGGCCCCGGGCTCTGAGCCCCTGCCACTCGGCACGGCCCCATTAGAACCCTTGGCACTGAATTTTCCTTGCGAGTTGTGGATCCTTCTGGGCTCCTCTGCCTGTCGTCAGGCTCTTGGGGGGCAGGCTCCATGGCTTACATAGGGGTCCCAGGGTGGCATCGCCCAGCAGGAGACAAAAGAGAGAGCTGGGTGAAAGACGGACAGGCCATGCAGACTGCGGTCTGGACTGGGCCTTTGTGTTCCGTCTGCCCCCAGGCAAGGTCTAGATTCTACTCCAGTTAAGGAGAGAGTAGCTTCCTCTCCTGTTACCCTTGCGCTCCCCCACCCCCCACTGGAGCTGCCTGCCCCAGAGGAATGGGGACAAGTGCACGTACAAGTACACGTACCCTCACTGGCTTGGGGGCAGGGAGATAGTATCTTGCAGTCAACACACTCACCGCATCTCTGCCCTCTAGGTCCCTGAAGAAGTCTGGTGACGTCTGGCTGGAAGCCTACCTCCACCAGTGAGGGCAGCATCCAGGCCCTGGCTGACACCAAGCTGGCCCAGGCCGGCCTGACACCTCCCCCTCTCCCCCCTCCCCACCTGGCCGAGGGGGCCCTGCCTACCCTTCTGGATCTGCTGTCTTCACCTCGGCCCCCTCACCTGTCTGCTTGGTGGCCCTGAGGCCATGGCTCTTGGCCAAACAGGACCAGGGCTAGGGGGATGGTGCATAAAGCCACACAGCATGGCATGTTTTCCCAGAGCAAGAATTTAGGGAAAACTCTTATTTTTATATAAAAACAAACCCAGATACATGATGGAGTAGAGTATTGAATCTGCAAGAATCTTGGGGCTGGAGTCTGCCCCAGACTTCCTGAGAGAATTCAGGCCCTGGGGCCATCGGGGTGCTGGGAGATGAAGGTGGGGACGGGGGTGGTGAATGGTGGCTTTCAGAGGTCCCCTCAGCCCTGGGTCGGGGAGCTGGCCGCTGCACCCGGCTCAGATCTCTCTGTGGGCCTGGACCCTCCCTTCCTGTTCTTTATCCAGTTGCCGCAAACCTTGGGCAGTCACCCTGGGCTCCCCTCACTTGACTCCTCTGCACAGCGGGACAGGGGCTGGTCCAGCAGACCAGGGCTCAGGGCAGAAGGCCATGTACGAGGTGTCCCCTGAGTGCAGAAAAAGGAAGTCAGTGTGGCCCGGACGTGCACTGGCCTCTTCCCGCAGCCTCCGTGGTGGGGGGGCCTCATCCCACAGCCTCTATAATGAGGGGCCTCCTAGGGCCACCTCACCGGTCCTGCACCTGGCCTCAGGCTGGTAGGGGTGCAGCTTGAGTGTGCTCGGTGGCCCACAGGAGGGGGCATCGGCTTTCTCGCATGGCTGCCCTGGGGGACCAGGTGTCTGCATGGTGTCAGCAGCTTACAGAAACCAAATGCAGAGCTAGGATTTCCCTGAGGGCCTTTCTGGAGGGGGAGCGGGAGTCTTGCCATCAGCCGCAGGACTGCCCCTCCCTTTGTCAGGGCTGCCATTGCCCCGGGCTGGGTTCTCTTCAGGAGGTGGAAGGGGCACACATGCTGGAGGTCTTACTCAGTCCTTTCCCAGGACCCCCGGCCCCACCCTGATCCATGCGGCTCCCACCCTCCCTTCTCTGGTCAGGTAAAGCAGGGGGGAGGTCATGCCTCTGCCGGGACTGGTGGCTGTATGACCTTGTGGGAAGTTACTCAACCTCTCTGAGTGGTAGTATGACCTCCTAGGGTGCTGGAAGGTAAAAGGTGGATGTTGTGTGGAAGGTTCTTTGCGTAGGGCTTGGCAACAGGGCTCAGAAATTTAAAAGAAATTCATGCACACGGTCCAACACCCCGGGGCCGCACCTGCTGGGACCTGGGACAAGCCCGTGGCTGTCTCTGACCCCATTTGCTCCCTGAAAGGTACTTCCTGCCTTGAAAGCAAACTCCTTCCATCTGGAGCAGATCCCACACTCAGGGTCCCTGCACGGCCGTTCCTCTGCTGCGAGACCCCTTTCCTGTGGCCACCTTTGGAAATCCTGCTGACTCTGGGTGCCACGTGGGCCCTGGGATGGCAGTCGCTCTATCTCATGTGCAGTCACTGCATTTCCTGCAGTCGCTCTGATGCACGTGCACTTATGGGAAATGTTAGCATTCTGTACTTGGAGGGCAGCACGTCCCCGCCGGCGGGAATGCTGAGCCTGCGGCGCCACCTAGGGGCATCCAGAGTATCTGCACCGTTGTGGGGCAGGCCACGCTCCGTGATGCCCCTGGTGGTGGCCTCTGGGAGTGCGCTCTCCTTCTGCAAATTGGTGGTTGCCTAATGACTTGCTCAGAGGACACGGAGAAGCCACCTGGCCTCAAGTAGCCCCCCACCCGACCTCGATCTCTCTTTATTGCCTGAATCCTTCACTGGCGGGTCATCTTTGCCCTTGTCCCACTCTGTCCCCCATGCGGGCAGGTCATCACCCCTCTCCTGAGCTGAGCTCCCCTTCTCTATCAGGTCTCTTCAGAGTCCCGGAACAAAAACCTAGGGAGTGTGGGCCAGGTTTGTAAAAGGAAGGAAGGAAGGAAAGAAGGGCCTTGGCAGAGCCTCCAAGAAACCCCGTATCTCTCTGCTTTATGGTCTGCACACAGTCTTGGGTGCGGAGGGAAAGCAGCAGGACATGCTGATTTGTTCCCAGTCTACCAGCATTTACGGAGTCTCCCGTGGGCACCCGGGCAGATGGTGGGAAAGGAGATTCACAAGAACCAGACCTGCCTGTAGTGTTGGGAGTGGCTGGTCCAGGTTGTGAACCAACTCCTATGTGACAGGACAGGTCACAGATCTTTCATGGGTCTTTCCCCCCGCCCCCCTCAGGTCCGGGAGCGCCTGGCTGCTTCTTATGCCTGGCCATTTCCGAGCTCTTGGGACCTGCCCCTAATTCTCCTGGATACTTGCTCTTGAACCAAGTGATTTGGAAGAAACAACTAAATGCCTTCAAAATCCAAAGAAACGTATTTATGATGGCAGAGGGCAGTGGAGACGTGGTCTTCAAATGCTAGCGTGCTAGGTGGCCGCTGGTTGTGTATGCTTGGGCCGGTCTGATTCGAAATGTCAAACGCAGCCAAGAGGGCCCCGGAGTTCCGGACCCGGGCCATGCCTTCCTCTCAGGCCTCAGTTTCTTCAGAAGTGGTTGTAGGCACTCCCTGGGATCCACGGCGTATCATTCCATGTCAGGTGTCAGACCAGGGGCTCTTTGAGAAGCTGCATCCTGTCCAGAGGGGGACACCTCTCCAGGGACGGTGCAGCTAGGACAGCTGAGGAGTCCTGTTTGGCCCAAGGCACAGTCTCCTGAACAGTTTTTGGTGACCCCAAAGACAGCTGGGGCCCAGGGCTGCCACCTCCACCCTGCCCCTTGTCACCAAAGGCCTCCTCTCTCCCCCCGAAGGACCAAGAGTTTTTCTGAGTGTCCCACGGGACGCCAAAGGAACTTGCCAGGGCACTGACCACCTCTGCAGCGCCAGGCCCACACACAGCCCAGGGAGCTGTGCCAAGCCCCCCTCCAGGCCTGGCACCCTGCACCTGCCCAGGCCACCCACCAAACTGAGCAGGCTCTCAGCTCCCCAAGGATTCCTTCCACCGTCTCCGCCCCTTCTGACCAGCTGCTGGGCCTCCTGGGAGTGGTCTGACATTTGACATGCTGGTGTGGGGGGACATCTTGTTCTGGGAAACAACCCTTCCCTTGAGGGAGCAAAGGAGATGGCGGGGCAGAGTGCTGGGTGAGGCACAGGGATCCAGCTGCTGCCCGTGCATGGCCTCTGGCCAGTCCTTTCCCTTCTGGACCCAGCCTCCCCCGTGACTGGAAGCTTCGTGTCTTGTGATGACTCAGGACCTCACATGTCAGGGCCTCATAACTTTCAGCTGGGGTGCGGGGGTGGGGACAGGAGAAACAATGAAGCAGAGAGCAGGTATGGGTGTCCCCAGCTCCTCGCCGCCAGGGTAATACTTGAGCGCAAGGACAGTGTGGTGGGAAAGAGCCACAGCGAAGATCCAAGCACCGCAGCAGAGCCAGGATAGCTGGTGCCTTCAGAGCCCCAGCGTCCAGCTAGCCCGTCGGTCCTCCCCGCCACTCTCCCCGTCCCCGGGAGCCTGCCTGGCACATGGAGAAGGACCCTAGGCTCACAGATGGTAGGGTGGCGGGGCCTTACTGTCCAATCCTGGGGGACGGGCTGCCACACCCAGCCCGGGTAGGAGGCGGAACACAGGCCCAGGTGAGAAGGATGGAAGGTGAGTTCCTCATGGCCTTTCAGCCTCGAAGGCCTCTAGTGGGCCTACTCCAGTAGGGCCAGGCCAGGGGCTCACAGGTGTGGAGAGTGACAATCACCGGAGCTCAGTGCCTTCGCTATATAAATGGTGGGACTGGCTCAGAGCCAGGGCAGCGGACTCACACAAGGCCACTCAGTGGGTCTCGGCCGCCTGGCTCAGGGCTCCTTCTGCAATCCTGGGTCCTATTGCAGAGTCCCTGCACCCACTGGGGAACCATCCAAACCCCGCCTGGGAAAGCCACCCCTGCCCGCAATACCGGGGTCACAGGGAAAGCAAGAAGGGCACGAGGGTCGACTCCGGCCCTCCCCAGCCCTGCTGGGAGGAGATGCAAGGCCAGGTGGGGGACCCCTGAGGTGCTGGCTAGGCCGAGCCTCTTGGCCCTTCCCCAGCACATCTAGCTTGACCTGCCGGCTGAGCCAGCCCGGAGGCAGGGAGCAGAGCAGCATGTGGGCTGCTGGCACAGTGGAGGGCAAACGGTACCAGTGCTCCTGGCACAGCCCTTTGAACTTTTTCCAGGCTTGGCTGTAGGACAGACCCAGGACTGTGTCTGTGCCGCCACCTGTGAACTGGTGGCCCTGGGCCAAGATGGCATGGGCGTCTCCCCAGGGTATGGGGACCAAATGAGCCCCTGAGCAGGACACAGGGGCCACAAGATGGAAGCGTAGGTCTCTAGGACTTTCCAAAGCCCCTTCCGAGATTCTCTTTGCCCCCAGTGCTCTGTGCACTGACTAGAAAATGGGGGGATGGGAGTCTGGCAGAAGCCAGTCGACTGGTGAGGTTGTGAGCAGACAGCTGGTTCCAGGAGGAACTGGGGACAGAGACGGGGAATGGGGAGGTCAGGAAGGTGGCCTGTGCCAGCTCCTCCTTGCTGCCCTCCAGAGACCTTCCAGAATGCCTCCTTCGGCATGTTTGGAGTTGGGTTTGTGTGAACGCACTTCAGGGAAAGGGAGAGAAGTTCTCTCCTGAGCAGAGGCAGCAGGGGTTGAGAGTAGGGTGACCGCAGTGGGGGAGGGGACAGCAAAAAGCCTGCCTCTACCAGCATGGGTCTCCCCCCTGGTGCCCTGGCTGCAAAGCCCCTTCCTCCATCCCGACAGCCCGCCCAGCGTTAACGTGCAAGAAGTGAGAATAAAATTACTTTTATTTCCAAAAAATGTAGGGATGGGGAAGTGACATGGTAAAAATTAACATCATTTCCCTATGGATCCATTCTGTCTCCAGCAAAGGACAGCTCCTGGGGCCTGTGTTCTCAGTGGGAGGGCCTTGGGGGCCCACGTTGCCGTGGCAACCCGCAGGTCTGTCACGCTGGATGTATCCCCCCCACCCCCACTGGCCAAAGCTGGGGACTACAGCCCTCCCCCAAAGGCCTCCACTCTGAGCTTGTTTCTGCTCCCCTCCCCCGAAGCTAAATACTGGTTAGTGGGTTAGATTTCAAACGCAGCAGCCCTGGGTCCCTCCCTCCCACTCACTCCCCATCCCCTCGGCTGCCTGGCCTCCAGCCCCAAACTCCTTGTGGCAGTTTTCACTTGGCCCTCATCAGATCTCCCTCCCAAACCCCCAGATCCTCAGGGTCACCTCCTCTGGGACTGCCTCCCCCTGGGCCCCCACTGCCCTCTCGACAGCAGCGGCCCCAGCAGCCCCCACAGTCGGGGTCACTGTGGCCTCTGTGAGTGAGCCGGCCTCAGCCCACGGCAGGACCCGCAGAGGCAGGTGGTAAAGGTTGTGACAAGGCCCAGCCCTGTTGTTGCCCCCCGCCCCCCCGTCAGAATGTATCTATAACAAAAGGTTAAAAAACCAGAGGACAGGAGAGAGCAGAAGGCAGTGGGAGCACGTCCACACCAGCAGCCCCAGCACAGGGAGGGGCTGTGTGAGGCGTCCTCCTGCAGCCTGAAGGGCCCAAGGCCACTCGGCCAAGCAGCTAGAGACTGGTTGGCACTGCCTGGCAGGTAACGGAGCACTTTGGAGAAGGGTCCGATAGCTCCAGAATCTTAGGTCTCCCAGCCCCGACAAACATCTGAAGGGGATGTGGGGGCAGGGCTGAGCCGACTTGCCCGCTGATCTGCCAGCCTGGCCATGGCCTCGGCTAAGCCCACCTTCAGGATGGCCCCTCGGCCCCCAGGTCCGAGGCAGTGGAGCCTGCACAAGCCCTGGGCCAGAGGGCTCCCGTGGGGCGAGGACACTTGCCTGGGCCCTGAGTCTGAGCTGGCTACGCTGCGGGCAAAGGGAGCCGGGATCAGGGCCAGGACCCCGGACATCTGAAGACAAGTGGTGCCAGCAGGGGGGCCCCCAGCTCTGGCCCCAGTGTGGGCCGAGAGGGAGCCGGGTGAACCACACTCCCTAACACCAGGGCCGGGGCTGGGGGTGGGGGGCGGCCAGGCCTGCGGGCCAGGGAGCTGTGGGGACCAACTGGGTCTGAGGGAGACAAGGAGGTGTGAGGCCTAGAGGCCAGGCAGCAAGAGGGTGGTGTTGTGGGCAGTATTTGTGGACCTCTGATCTGGCAGAAGTTTAGGGGCAGAAGTTGGGGGCCGGGACAGAGCACCTCTCTGCGCTCCTGGGGGTGGGAGGTGGGAGAAGGGGAGGGGCCACCAGATAGAGGGGGGCAGCCCCATGAGGGAGGGTGTGGGAGAGAGAAGCAAAGAGAAATCGGAGAGGAAAACAGGAGAAAGACCAAAAAATGGGATCCCCAAGCCAGCATGTACCCCAGCCTCGCAGACACCCCTCAGAACAAAAGCCCACCCTTCCCTGTGGCCAGCACTCCCACCTGCTCCCCCTTCCCCGTGGGCGCCCCCAGGGCTGCTGCTTCATTTGTGGAGGTAGGCGTCCAGCCACAGCTTCCCGGACTTCCTCAGGGACCTGGGAAGAGGAGGGGTCCGTCAGGGCCCAGGAGTCGGGAGGCGGGGCCCAGGAGTGGGGGGGGGGCGCAGCTGGGGAGCCCCAGGGAAAGGGGTGCTGCGGAAGCTGTGCTGGGGGTGTTTTGCTTCCCAGCTCTCAGCGGGGCCGCAGGGTTGCCTGCTCAGGGCTCCCCAGGGAACCTTCCCCCCGCCGGAGGAAGGACAAAGGGAGGGTCCCCATCCAGCCCAGAGCGAAGCCAGGTCATTCCTAGTAAGGGAGGTGGCCTGGTGGGGACACTTGTGCCAGCAGGGCTCGCCCCCTCTGATGGCTGTCAGTCTCCAACGTGGGCAGTCCCAGCTACGCGCCTCTCAGCCTCTTCCCTGGGCCCCAGGGACCTCAAGCTCGGACTCCCCTCCCCCTACCTGATGATGTCCTGCAGGGCCTGCAGCAGCGGCTTCTCCTGGTACTGGATGCCGTGCTTGGCGCACAGAGACTTCACGAGCGGCGCCACCTTGTGGAAGTTGTGCCGTGGCATGGTGGGGAAGAGGCTGGGGAGAGCGCGGACGGTGAGGATCGCCCGGCCTCCGCTCGCAGCCCGCACAGACGGCAGTCAGGGCTGGAGAGACCTGGTCCACAGCTCTCCCTGTGCGCCCCCCACCCCCAGGAGGCTGGCACATGGGGAGAGCTGGGCCTCAGTTTCCCTGTCAATAAAGGGATCGATCACCCCGCCCTGCTAGGCTTACAGGATCAAGGGAGACCGTTGGTTCCAGCTCTCTGTCCTTACAAAGCTTGGGTCACACCGTGAGGAGTGGCTGTCACTAGGGCCGTGTGAGCCCCTCGCCCTGACCTCAGTGGGCTGGGTGCAGAGCCATGCTCTGGAGGCCTGGCCAGGGTGGAGAGGGAGGCAGCCCCCATATGCCGCCCATGCCCAGATGGGGCTGGTGACCTCCTCCCTCCCCTGGTGCCACCCACCTTCCCAGCCGGCCCGCCCGCCCGCGCCCGCGCTCACTGGTGCTCGATCTGGAAGTTGAGGTGCCCACTGAACCAGTCGTTGAAGAAGGACTGCTCCACGTTGCAGGTGGCCGCCAGCTGCGAGGGGGCCGGGGGAGAGGCCAGGAGGAGAAGGCAGAATGAAGGGGTGGTTTGGTCTCCTTCCCGTGAGGCCCACCCCTCCCGATCATCCCGCCCCGCCTAGAGACCTCGGCCCACCCAGACGCCCCGCCAGTCCCTCCCAGCGGAAGGCCACAGGCAGCCCCAGGGAAGCCCAGTACAGCCATGGGCCCACTAAGCAGCCAAGTGCTGGAGGCCGGGGAAATGGACCCGCGGGCTCCACGGGGCCCCAGTGACCAGCTCTGGCTGCCCTCACCTGGCTGCTGAACCAGTCGCGGAAGGGCTCGTGGTCTATCTCCATGACGATGTGGTTCATCTGTGTGACCCACACAAACCAGTGGCTTTCCAGGAACCTGGAGGAGAGAGCACAGCTCAGCTCGGGAGCTGTGGGAGTTGCCACGGGGCCCGGCCACGGTGGGAACAGACCCTCTCCCCCAGCCCCAGACCGCCTGGGCAGGCGTAGGGCGTGAGGCCCTCGGCAGGAAGTGGGGAGCTCGGAGCCCTTCTGCACGGGCCCTTGAGTCAAAGCCCTGTCAGGGCCAAGCTCGGGTACCTGATGAAGTTGAGGAAAATGACGGCCCCCAGGACGCCATAGAACGGGGCGTAGGTGACGAAGAACCGGGTATAGTAGCTCAGGGCCCAGGCCAAGTCCTGCAGAGAGAGCGAGCCTAGATACCGACAGCCGCCGCCCCGGCACCACGCCCTGACCACAGATACGCACGCAGCCCCCCGCACCCCGCTAGGCAAAGGTGTCCAAGAACCCCCAACGGGCCTCGAGGAAGTTGGGCGCCAGGCCCACGGAGGACACGATGTTTGCCTGCACAGGGCTGGCCAGGTCTTTGTTTCCAGGCAAATGCTGAGTGAGCAGCAGGAGGGGGCTGGGTGCTTTGCTTCGGAGAAACAGGGCAGGGACCAGCTGACAGCCAGGAGCAGCCTTCTCAGGGTCCCAGGGATTCTGAAGGTGCACAGACCCCCCCGACAACTGCCCTTCTCTGGGCATGTCCTTCTTACCCCTCAGTACCTGGGATCTCCTTCCTCGAAGGACAAAGGCCAGCGACCCCGTCCATCCTCTCCCTAGGGGCCCCCCAGCCCCCTCTGACATGCTGGCCCCCCTCCCGTCCCCTCTCCCTTCCTGGCCCTCACTGGGGTGGCCACGCGAGCCTGAGCTTGCGGATCTTCCCTCACCTGGACAAGGGCTCCCCTCGGCTGCCCCGGCCGCTCCACCCTCCACTGCAGCCCCGCAGGCCCACGCTCTGTGGAGGGGGTCCCTCTCTCCCCACCACCTCTCTGCGACCCGAGTCCGCGTGCCTCCACCAGGGGCCTCCCGTTGGTCTCCCACTCTCCCTCGGGTACCACGGCAGGCAGAGCCACCTGCTTACCCCACGCAGAACCTGCCTTTCCCGCGGGGCGCGGGGGGCCAGGAACCACTCTCTATTTGGCCACCCTGTCCCAGCTGATTCCCGCCTCAGGGCCTTTGCACTGCTTCCTCTCCCCCCATCACTTTTCCTTCCCAGAGCCCCAGCAGGGTAGTGATCGGCGCACAGGCTCTGGGTCGGACTGCCCCTGTGAGTCCCAGCTCACCCGAGGGCTCTGGGTGGCTGTAGATGATGTACTCAGCCAGGCCTCCGTGCCCCCAGGTGCAGGATCGGGAGTGAGCCCCCCCCCCCGCCCCTGCCGAAGTTGTGCATGGGTTGACCACGCATTGCAACAGTGAGCGTAGCGTGCAAGGATAAGCTCCGAATGACTCTAATCCGGTCCCTTCGCACTTTGTCGCCATGGAGATCTTCCTAACATGGATCATGACACTGCCATCCTCAAAGCCCCCACTCGCCTCCTTCCCCACTAGGGGATACAGGATAAAATCCGGCCCCTGGGTAGGGCGCATGGGCCCTCCGCATGCCTGTCCACTGACCTGGCCCCATGCAGCCAGTCACACCTGGGCCTCCTTTCCCCCTTGTCTGCTTGGCAAACTCATCCTCGAGTCTATTTGCAATTAAGCTCCAGAAACTCCGTGTATGCCTCCTCTCTGTCTGGAGGCTGAGCTGGGTGCTGGGAACCAAAGGAGATCCTTCAAGAGCCCTGCGTCTGGAAGGACAGACTGGACTGATAAAGAGATCCCTTCAGTCCGGTACGGAAGGTGACAGAAGCGAGGGGACCACAGGGGTGGCCCTGACACGACGGTCGGATTTAGGAAAGGCCTCCCTCGGGCGGTGCTGCCTGAGCTGGGCTGGGTGGGCTATGCCAGAGGTCAGCCGAGCCGAGAACTGTAGGAGACACGTGCAGGATGACGATACAGAAAAAAGCCCAGACAGGCAAGACAGCGGCGTGATGAGGGGAGGCGAGCAGGCAGGGGCTGGGTTCACGTGCAGATCCTGCGTCCCGTGGGCTCGCCAGGCGGTGGGAGATTGGGCCAGGCCCTGTCTGCCTCAGGACATTGACCTCTACTTCTCGGGCAGTGGAAGAAAACCACCAAGAGCTTTACACGTTGGAAGAACAGTCACATTCAAATCTTAAAATAGAGCCCTGGCAACTGGAGATGGAGGGATTAGGTGATTTCAGTCCCCCAGACATGAAATGATGGCGACCCAGAGCAGGGCCCGCAGCCCCAAGGAGGAGATACAGATTCCAGAAAGATCTAGGAGCCCGGGGCAGTTGCATCTGGGGATGGCTTAGTCGTGAGGAATCCAGGCTGGTCCCCGCACGGGTGCCATCAGCTGGGGGGGAGAGGCAGAGGGGAGCAGCTGGGAGGTCTGGGGGAAGGGAGAGTCTGGGGAGTGGGCAGTGGGCCCCAGGCATGACCTGGGACCCAACGAGGGATCTCCAAGGGGGTGGGAGAAGCAAGCATTCCAAGTTCCGCTCCTCCCTTCATCACGTTCGCCTTTGTTTCTTCTGCGTGTGTCCGTGGTACAGTAGGAAGTGCGTGTATATCCGTGGGGGGCGGTTGCTCGTTTCTCCTCGTGCAGAGCGACACACGACCACGGGACCACCGGTTTCAGGGGTAGGGTGTGAAGCAGGTGCGGGGGAGTAGAGAGGTGGAGGAGAACCAGCAGAGCTGGGACTGGGAAGCTGACAGGGAGAATTTCGGGAGAGAGTGGTTCGTGGTGTCGGACGCAGAGAACCTCCAGGGAGGGAGGCCGAGAGGCGTCTCCAGGGTAGGTCACCACCAGCACTGCCAGGGCTGTACAAACCCCCCTCCTTGAGGCTCTCAGAGTGGATCAACCCCTCTCCTCCTCATGACTGGCGTCTGGGCCTGGATAAGCCCTCACTGTGGGCTGCGCCCTGCCTGACAGGGTTCCTGGCGGCATCCCCGGCTAGATGCCCACCAGATGCCTGCTGCCAGTACTACGCGATCTCCCTGCGTTGTGACAATCAGAAATGTCTCCAGATAGTGCCAACTGGCCCAAGAGAATCACTTCTGCGGAAGGCCGCGGCCCCAAGCCAGGGCTGCACCTGGCACGTAAGCTCGTTCTTACCATAAACCAGAAAAGCACAGCGCGGGACCCACCGCTGCCCCGCGCAGTCATGGACCCCTGTGGGCGAGGGCACCGGATCCTATCTACACTTCATCCCCAGCACCGAGCACTGACTGCAGTCAGCTGTTCCGTAGAAGGAGCCCAAGGCTGGAGGCATGTCCCTCCCACCCAGCTGGAGCCCTACTCCCCAGCAAGGGCAAGGGCCCTGAAAGACCTGAGGGGCCCTATCAAATTTCCCTGGGTCTGCCCTCTGATCCCATTTGGATACACAGTCTTATTTCCTTTCCTGCTGTCTTTACTGAGTGCTTTGTCTCTTGGGGAACAAGCACAATTAAAAAAAAAAAAAGTCTATATTCAGGCAGGAGTCATCTACCATAAAAGCTGATTAAAATACGCCCAGCAGCACCACGAAACCCCACGTGGCAGGGCTCAAGCTCCTTTTCAGCTGTGTGACTCCTTCCAGGGCCCAAGAAGCCCAGTGGAAACAGAGTTACCATAGGCGAGAGATCTGGGTTCAAATTCCCACCGCGCAACTGACCCAGAAACTCCATCCCTCCGCCCGTGTCACTTCACTCATAAGCCAGGGTAAAGGGACATAACGTAGGTGGCCGTGCTGGGACAAAGTACGGATGAAACGCTCACTTCTGGAAAAATATCGTGTCCTACAAGTGGGTGGCAAAGGTTCCACCACCACAGGACTGGCAGAGACTTCCGGAGTCCGGCTACCTCGCTAACCAACCCCCCCACCCCCTGGCGCCTGAGTCCCAGTCCTGGACATCGGCAGAATCAACAGGCGTGGCCTCTATGCCCACAGTTCCGATGAGAGAGGCCAGGCAAAGTACTCAGAAGCCTGCAAAGGCTATAGAAATATGACGGATTGTTACTGGAGAGATTGGTGGCCGCAGTGGGGGGGACAGCACAGGGCACGGCCTAGGTTCTAAGTGCCCAACCCACCCCTTGGTGTCACCCTGGGCAAGTCCCGAACTCTCAGAATCTCAATATTTTCATTTATGAAACTGAATTTAAAAAAAAAGAACCATGATACCTAAGTGACCCTCCCCTCGGTCTCCAGGACAGGGGGCCCTGTCCCTGTCCCCGTGAACCCCGCTCTGCCACAAGCAGGCTCTGCCCTTTGGTGACTACCCCACCCAGGTCATTCTGTCAACATTTTAGGCCGAATCCCACCTGCACATCCCCGTAAAGCCAAGGACGGGGGCGTGCGCCATGCGCACACTCTCTCTGGACACGGAATTGGGAGAATCCACCGAGCCTGGTGTCACAGGCTGGACTCTGTCCCCTAGAGTGCACACGTTGAAGCCCTCATCCCAGGCCTCGAGTGATCTTATTTGGAAATAGGGTGGTGGCAGGTGTAATTCACTAAGCTGGGGTCAACAGGGTGGTCTCTAGCTCACTGTGACTGGCGTTCTTAGGAAAGGGGACTCCGGACAGAGATGATGATGCCGAGACATGGGCCGCCCAACAGCCAAGGACACCGGCCCTGACCAGGTCCTGCGAAACCGCCCTCACAAGGACCTACGCCGACAACACCTCGTCCCGGACTCCCAGCCCCCAGAACTGAGAGCCACGTCTCTGTCGTGGAACAGAGCGTCCTCGCTGTGCAGCCTGAACAAACACGTCCACCTATCATCTCAGCCGCTGCCCAGCTGCTCTCCCTTTCCCACGTGGAGCACGTGTGCCCCGGCCCCGGGGTCTCAGGGCTGCAGGGGGAAGCGGACACACGGGAGGCAGCGGCCGGAGCGGCAGACAGGCGGGTCCAGTTTGGCTCTCATCACATCACCTCCAGGAGCTTTCTGAGGGAGCTCTGCAAAGGCCGTGGCCGCCCCTCCCCCGACCCCACGGTGTGTGGGTAGTGGGGGAATGTGTAGGGCCGTGGCCTCCCTGGCTCCCGGCAGCCCCAGAGCAAGTCCCTTCCTAAGAGTGAAGAGGCCACCCTCCCACCCTGGGGGGCAGGGAGCAGGGGCACTGTGCCGACCCCCGGGCCCACCTGCCCCTGCGCCCCCACGCCCAGGCCAGCTATACGCTTGACTCACCACCCAGTCTCGGCGAACGATCATGGCCGTGATGATCTGGTACTGGAAGTACACAGGGATGAGCAGCGGTGGCCCGACTGTGGGGGGAGCAGAGGCGCTTGGAGGCATCCTGTCCCGGCGCTCCCGGCCTCTCGGTCGGGGGGAGCCCGGCGAGCACTGAACGGGGGGCCCAGGCAGAGGCAGCGACCTGCGCCTGAGGAGGGGCTGGGAGCACACGTCCCCGTCCCCCTGGACCCCCGAGTGCGGGAGCCTGGGCCTCTGGGTCCCGTTGGCACCGTATGCCAGGAGCAGTTTGCTCAGAATGGCCGGCCCCTCCTGCTCGAACAGGCTTAGGGGCGATTCCTGGGTCTGAAGGGGCAGCAGGTGGGGGGGGGGCAGATGGCCGTTCTGGGGTGTGGTTGGAGGGCAGCCCCCAGCACTCACCCAGGAAGAAGTACTCGTGCTGGTGGTTGTAAGGCAGGTACTTGAGCTTCTTCTTGCCGTACTGAGGAGACAGAAGAGAGGGTGAGTGCCCGGGGACCCCCGCTCGCCCTGCAGTCACCATTCCTGTCCTGTCAGTCTGCACCCTGGGCCCCCAAGGCTGGGCCCTTCCGGCCCTCTGGCTCCTAGCTGCCCCGGCCAACACTGGCCACCATTTCCTCGGCCCCAGCTGAGGGCACCAACCCCGAGCTTCGTCCCAGGCCTGCCTCCGCTCACACCCTCCCCTCAAAGCCCACAAGGCTGGGGCTTCTATAGTGAAGCTCAGGGTCGAATCGCTGCTCAAGGCCACAGGAGAAATGGGCCCAGCTGGGATCAGAACCCAGGAAAGCTGACTCAGAGCCCACACAACAGGCACTAAATAAATGCTTGTGGAGTGAACGCTCAACTGAACGAGTCATACGGGGTCCCACCGAAGGAGCTCCTTGGCCAGTCTCTACTCCTTCGAGAGTGAGAAAATCTCCCAGGGCACCCTGGGGAGCTCCCCAGAGCCCGCAGCCGCCAGGAGAACCCAGCTAAGGGCCTGGGGAACTGCTAACAGTCACCGGGCTGGGAACAGCTACCTCCCCAGAGCCTCCTGCAATTTTCCAAAGCTAATCACTTCTCCCAGGCAGGTAACTTTCCGTGGAGGATGCCGGCAGGCCGGGGACACCCCCAGGGTACCCTGATGCCCAGACAGTCAGAGCGAGGAAGGCCGTGCCGGGGCCTGGGCACCCTCACAGCACAAAGCCGCTCAGGCCATGCCGAGCACAAGCCTGTAGGGAAGCCACTGCCCCACGGGGTCCCTGGAGCCCTTGCATGCTAGGGTCCAGCCCTCTGCAGACAGTCCACTTGTTCCTTGGGGACTGAGACCATAAGATGTTGTTCAAAGAGTGGTCCCTGCTCTTGCTTTCGGTGCCAAGATCTGCCAAGATCCCCTGCACAGATCACTTAGCCCCCGCACCCCTACCCCATTTGGCACCCAAATCACTGGTTGTTAAGAGGAGCCGATGAGAACACAGGAATAAACGCGGGGGGCTGGCCGCTGGGACACTGCCCCTCACTCGCCCTTCCCTGGATCCAGCCCTTTGAAGGCGCTCATTCCTACTTATTGCACTCGGGAGGTGGAGGCACGTTACGGATGGAGAGACCCCAGATGTCGGCTAAGCTCATGCCCCCATCTGCAGGTGGGAGCAGAGAGGGAAAGGACCGTCAAAATGGTAGGAAGGGCACACGATACCTGAAAGGAGACGCCCCGGGTGGGAAGGAAGCCCAGCCTGCTCCCAGGGCCGGCATCTTGGCACCAGGGCCCATGGTCACGGCCCATCTGGCTGAAGCACGACTCAAACCGACCCCTTTATCCCATGTGGCCTCCTTTGCCTTGGCAGGGGTCTCACTCATCCCCAGAAAGTGTGGCCATTGGCACAAGGACGGTCACTAAGGCCAGGGTTGAGGCTGGCC
Source organism: Ursus maritimus (assembly GCF_017311325.1). Lineage (NCBI taxonomy): Eukaryota > Metazoa > Chordata > Mammalia > Carnivora > Ursidae > Ursus > Ursus maritimus. The sequence continues at coordinate 37,622,425 of NW_024424786.1, read as the reverse complement.
TTGGAGAGGTCCCAGCCAAGGAGGCTTCAGAGGCAGCCTTGGGAGAGTTCTCAGAGGAGGGGGTAGAGGTGCACCCACCCCCTCGGCGGCCTGTCGGATGGGGAATGCTGTGGTCCGGGTTCCAGGGAGCATGTGGCCTACAGAACAGGCCCCTGGATCCTGCTCTAACCTCCTCCCAGAAGCCGGGAAACAGACCCATGGGTCCAGCCTCTGTCTGCAGGCTTCTCGGCCCCGAACAGGAGCCCTCCCTGCCACAGCTCTGCCCACGGGTCATCCCAGGAGGTAGCCCCGGGCCCCAATGACCCTCTCGGGCTGGTTAGACTCTTGGGAACAGAACACTAAGGGCAGCCCAGGCAGGTGGGCAGACCAGAGAGTCCCCAGAGAAGGACTCAGGCGTGGCTAAGCTGTCGGGGCAGGGGTGGGGGGCACAAGGGAATTCATTGAAGTTGTGTTTCCATGGTAAGCACGCTGTTTCTATTGATTTATGGTGACCTCTGGGGAGCGACAGATCACATGTGCTGACGCTCCCCCAGTTGCCCCGGGCCCCTGGTCATTCCTGGCTCCCACATGTGCCCCTTCAGTGCTGCAGACAGTCCTGCAGGAGCGGCCGGGTCCCCAGCCTCTCTGTCAGACCCTGGGAGCTCCCAGGCTCAGGGAGGCAGGGCCTTGCGATTCAGACACAATTCAGTGTTTGAGCGAATTGCTTCACACGCACACCCTGCTCTGCCCCCACCATGAGCTGTGGGCTCCCGACTCATCCTCTGCAGGTCCGAGGGGCACTCCCCGGGGCTGCCGAGGGACCGGCAGATGAGGTGGCTGTCACGGTCCTTTAGGAACAGAACGGCGAGCTGTGTGTGGGGACACACTGAGCCACCACGGCACATCTGTTCCCATCTCGGTGACCTCAGGTGGGGCCACTAACTGCAAGGCCACTTGTCGGGGTATGGCTGGCCCTCAGCACCAGTTTTCCTCAGAAAACCAGAGAGCACCCACTCGGTGTGACGATGTGTGGCTAACTTGCTGGCTCAGCTCTCTGCCAACGTCTGGTCTCTTAAGTCATGGATGCGGGGAGGGATGGAAGAGGGGTTTAGAACGTACGGAGCTGGGGGGGGGTTGCTCCTGGCATCTCAATTCACCAGAAAGCTGGAATGACCCAACAAGCCAGTTCCCTAGGGTCCAGCAGGTGGTGGCCCCGGGCAGGTTCCGGCGGGACCTAGAGGCCCCGGCTTGGAGCAAGACAGCCTGGGTTTGGGCGGTGGCGCTGCCTTTTCCTGCTAGGACCTCAAGCAAGTTAGTTCATGTCTCTCGGCCTTCCACCTCTGAAATGGGCGTGATGACAGCTCCCGCCTCATGGTTAAGCAAAGGTTGAGTGACGTCCTGCATGCCAGGGCCTGGCACCGTGCTGGGTGTGCAGACTCTGGCAGAGTCTGCCCTCCTCCCCGCACCTCCTCTCCTATAGGACAGTCCTCATCACACGGGGAGAAAGCTTGGCTGGCAGGGCTGTCATAGGTGAGGCTCAGGGAAGACAGAGAGGGCTTTCACTCAGGTAAGGTGGCTTGTTGTGGTCGAGAGATGAAAATGGTAGCAGGCCGAGGGCTCCCCTTGATGCGTTCCCAAGCGGAGGCTCACAGGGATGTAAACCAGGGTGGAGGGAGGGGGAGCCCTGGCAGCCCTGGTGGCCTGGTTTCCCAGAGGTCTCTACCCCTCTGCCCAGGCGGGGCTGACCGTCCTGTGCTCAGTCTCTCCACAGACCCTGGGCCGGGTGTGGATTGCAGGCTGGGTGCACGCCAGGGGCGTGTGCAGGGGACATTTCAGCTTTGGAACAAAATGTCTGGGGGATGACAAGGGCCTTCCTTGTCCAGTCAGGGTTGGGGGAGGGGAGCTGTCGCAAAGCCCAGTCCCCGCCTCTGGGAGCCTGCAAAGTCACAGAGAGCAATGAGCTCCCTGGCCAGGCCGGGCACGCACAGAATGACAAGGCCCCGGGCCATGGGCCCTGAGAGGAGGTTGTTCCCAGGGAGGCCTGGTCCCTTGGCCTGTTCACAAAGGTCTGCCTGAAGCAGGAAGCCTGGAGGGGTGGCTACAGACAGGCGGTGGGGCAGGGAGGGCGTCCCAAATGGGTGGAAAGGCAGGCTCTCCGGTGGGGAGGCGCAAACACTCACCGCTTCCGAAAGCCCACCTCCAGTGCCATGGCGGTAACGGCCTCCCGGTTCCCCTCTGGGATGTGGCAGATAGATAAAGGGAGGGGCGAAGCCTGCCGCTGACTTCACCTCTCCTTAATTCTGTTCTGGAAGCTCCAGAAGTAAGAGGGTGGAGCTATGAGAAAAAGCACCTTTTCATTATTTTCAAGGATGTAATTGTCTACCAAGGAAACTCGAAAGAACCAACTGAAAGACAGCTAGAATCACAGAGAGGCCTGAGTGGACACCGGCTGGACGTAAGCTTAACCATCAAGTATCAACAGCTTCCCGGAACCTTGGAGAAACATCGATCCCAATAACAGAAGTAGGAAAGAGCCATGATTGAACAGGAAAAGAAACACCCACGAGACATATAAAGTATAAAACTTTTCTGAGAGAAAGAAAAAGAGTCTACGGCCATACCACCCTGAACGCGCCCGATCTCGTCTGATCTCGGAAGCTAAGCAGGGTCGGGCCTGGTTAGTACTTGGATGGGAGACCGCCTGGGAATACCGGGTGCTGTAGGCTTGGGGCGCCTGGGTGGCACAGCGGTTAAGCGTCTGCCTTCGGCTCAGGGCGTGATCCCGGCGATCTGGGATCGAGCCCCACATCAGGCTCTTCTGCTATGAGCCTGCTTCTTCCTCTCCCACTCCCCCTGCTTGTGTTCCCTCTCTCGCTGGCTGTCTCTCTCTCTGTCGAATAAATAAATAAAATCTTTAAAAAAAAAAAAAAAGAAAAAAGAAAAAGAGGCTTGAGGAACTGGAGAAAGGGGCCTTCCTGCGGGATGGAAAGACAGAGTGTGAAGACGGCGACTTGCTGGGAGGGCTGCGGCCAGTAATGAAAGGCCAGGGGTGGATGGAGGGCCGCCCGAGTCTCACGGACGGTGCCCCGCGTGAGGCTGACCGCCCAGCCCAGGCGCGGGGCTCAGGGGGGGCACACTCCCCCGCATGGATGGGGCCATGAGCCCCAGTGGGGGTCCTGGGGAATCTGGCTGACTCCAGAGACGTGAAGGGTGGACACCAGCCTACCCACAGCCTGTTTGGCCAAAGTTAATTCAAAAGCGAAGCCACAAAGCACTGAAAATAATATGTAAGAAGAGCTTTCTTGGCGCGCCTGACTGGTTCAGTCAGTAGAACATGTGACTCTTGATCTCGAGGTTATAAGTTCAAGCCCCGTATTGGGTGTAGAGACTACTTAAAAATAAAATCTTAAAAAAAAAAAAA
>NW_024424786.1:37613673-37619015 GCF_017311325.1 Ursus maritimus | reverse complement strand
AAAAAAAAAAAAACCAAACAACTTTCTAAGCATGAAAGAAATTAAAGAAATCTGCAGGAGGGAAAAAAACAGTGAATACCTCTTGCTACATAAAACAAATAAAATCCTCCCAGAAGTCATAAATAAGACCAAAAGGCAGAGAACTCATGAGGAAAGGGGCTTCACTGTTGAGATCCCTCTATTTAATTTTTGCCTAGCCCTTTGGAGCAGTTTGTTTACCGGGGCCTGGAGATAAGAGGCCTGGTCTCCTTGCTCTGGAGGTCAGAGGCTGGCTCAACACCCCAAGGCCTGGCCACATGGGGCCAGGTGGGTGGCCCTGGTGTGGTATGTGGTATGTGGGCCTGGCAGGAGACAAGGCCATCGGACCCGCTGTTGCCGGGGTCCCTCTGAGGGCAGCAGCATGGTCCTGTGGACGCCGGGGCACAGCTCTACCAGGAACCCGGCAAATATCTGGCCTTTTTCCCCCACACATGTGTAAGAGGAGAGGATTTCCGCAGGGCACTGTGGCCCCGGCCACGGTTTTTCAGATGCTACTAGCAACAGGGTAACCGGATTTCCAAAAACTGCCATTCCACCACCGGCCCAAAGCTGGCACCGAAGAGGTGTCTAGGGGGAGGAGGTGTTGGGAGAGGCTTCGCTGGCCACGGCGCAGAGCGGAAAGGAAGCCTTCCTGCCAGCAGAGCTGGTGAGACTAGATTTCTGGTGTTAGGAACGCAGAGAACATCTGGCAGGAGAGCCAACAGCTCTCCAACATGAAGCCTCATGCAGAAAGGGAAGCCTTTGTCTTCACTCATCAGAAAGCCCCAAGTTAATCAGCTGTGATAACTGGACATCTTTAATCAAAGCTAGCAAACAGCTTCCTAGAAGAAAGAGGCAAGCAGCAGGTACTTTGGAAGAGAATATAATCCCTGCCTGGTCAGAGAGGCTGCTGGCTTCCCAAGTACTGAATGTTGGCCAATTTCCCTTGCAACGGACAGCGTCGCAGAAAACCCGTGTTTCTGCTCCGATATTCTCTTGGGTGGCACCGAGATGGAAGAGACAGGGTACAAACTAGAACTGGAGGAACAGCCTCTCTCCTCTCCTTGTTCCAAGCCTCGGATGCCAACATTGCCAGGAATACACCCCTGGTGGGACTCCAAGACCCTGTTCCTTCCTCAATGGTGCTCGCTCGACAGATGCTTACTGAGCGCCTCCTCTGTGCCCGGCACTGCGATGCTTACAAGCTGTACTAAAACCAACAGGATCCTCTAAACTTGGGCTAACCTCATCACCGTACGTCCCAAAGGCAAAGCATAGGTAGATTTTTTGGTAAATTAAGCCCTAACGTAGAGGCTGTCCCATAGGGGCTCTACTTTCTAAAAAAAATGTGTTAGAGGAGGGCATTCTTTAAAGGCATTGGGGTGCTTTTATTAAAAAGAAATTGAGAATTAGCAACAAGTTTCCTATCTTACAAAATAGCATGGGTTACATGATGGTATAGAAATACAACGGAGCACCGGACGGACCCAGGCAAAGGCCAGTGCACTTGGACTTCCAGAAAGAGGCCCGTGTTTGGTAAGGTGGCAAGTCGAAGAATAGGATGTCTAACTTTTAATTCTGGTTTTTATTTTTATTTATTTTTTTTAAAGATTTTATTTATTTATTTGACAGAGAGAGCAAGAGAGCACAAGCAGGGGGAACAGCAGAGGGAGAGGGAGAAGCAGGCCAGGGAGCCCGATGCGGGGCTCGATCCCAGGACCCTGGGATCATGACCTGAGCCAAAGGCAGATGCTTAACCATCTGAGCCACCCAGGTGCCCCTAATTCTGGTTTTTAAAATGAATACACGCTGGGGCACCTGGGTGGCTCAGTCAGTTAATCGTCTGCCTTTGGCTCAGGTCATGATCTCTAGGTCTTGGGATCAAGGCCCCCCCCCCCTGCCCCAGTCGGGCTCCCTGATCAGCAGGGAGTCTGCTTCTCCCTCTCCCTCTGCCCCTCTCCCCTGCTCATTCTCTCTTTCTCTCTCAAATAAATAAGTAAAATCCTTAAAAACATATAAATAGTTCATAGCAGAAATCTCCACAATAGCTAAACTGCAGAAGGAGATGAGATGCCCTCAACAGACGAATGGATAAAGAGGATGTGGTCCATATATACAATGGAATATTACTCAGCCATCAGAAAGGATGAATACCCACCATTTGCATTGACATGGATGGGACTGGGGGGGATTACGCTAAGTGAAATAAGTCAAGCAGAGAAAGACAATTATCATATGGTTTCACTCATATGTGGAACATAAGGAATAGCATGGAGGACCAGAGGGGAAGGGAGGGAAAACTGAAGAGGGGATAATCAGAGAGAGACACAAACCATGAGAGACTATGGACCCCCAGGAAACTGAGGGTTTCAGAAGGGAGGGGTATCCGGTGATGGGTACTGAGGAGGGCACGTGTTGTGATGAGCACTGGGTGTTATACGCAACTAATGAATCATTGACCACTTCATCAGAAACTAATGATGTACTGTACAGTGGCCAACTGAACATAATGAAAAAAAAAAAGGATTTTCAATTAAAAGGGCTATTCTAATTCTTAGTAAAAAAAATAAAATAAATTGTTAAATAATATAAATAAATAAATAAATAAATAAATAAATAAATAAATAAAAACAAATGTGTGCACATGAGTTTGCAGATAAAAGAAATCTGGAAGGACTTGTGTACTCTGTTGTCATCAGCGGCACGATATTTAGGGCAAAGGGGGATGATGGAGGTAACAGGAGATTCACTTTGTAATTTTGTGTATTTCTGTCATACTTAAATGCCTGCCACAGGTAAATCCTGTATTTATAATAGAAATTGAACCAACATAAACATAAGGCAGTGTGCTAGACTCTAGTCCAGACTAGAGAAGGAAATGACCTCGCTGTCAGATCCGGGGCCTCATCCTTGGCTCGCCACTAAACTGTAGGGTCCTGAACACATCCCCTCGCTCCGTGGAGCCTCCCTTTGTCACGTTTGGTGATGCAGGTTGGACCAGACCATGCTGACGTCCCTCTCAGCATCGAGGACTGTGGCTCTCCCAATAAGGCTTCCTTGAGCTGGTCTCTGGGGACCACGCTCGAGCCCTGGACTTGTGTCTGCCTGCTGAACCGGGACCAGAGCTCCCCGGCCCCCAGGAAGAAACGAGCCAGGAAGTGTTCTTCCCCAGCCCACAGGAGGGAGAGAGGCATCTATTGTTGATGCGGGGCTGGTGGTTCATTATTTACACACGAGGCCATTCCATCGACGTTCCAGCTTGAATAATTCAGGGCGTCCGGGAAGGGTTTCCAGATAAACAGCAGATGCAGTGCGTCTGGCTGACTCTCCAACCTACAGGACTCCTTCCCTGGTCCCTGCTCAGGCCAGACACTTCCCACGCCAACACAGACCCTCAGCGTACCTCAACGGGCTGCGATTCGCCCAGGACGAGCACATGCAGCATGTTCACATCGGGGTCCTTGTTGAAGATGTTGGGCTTGGCGTGATGCTGGAAGTGGCGATGATTCCACCAGTTGGCGGAGGCACCCTGCGGGGGGGAACGGGGTGAGCAGTGCAGTTCTCTGGGGGATAGGTTCCCAGTACCACCAATACTCAGGACTGACTGTGCCATCATACACACACAGGGCCTTGGGCCCCTGAGCCTCCGAATGCGGCCCTGTCAGTACTGAGTCCAGAGTGCTGGCCAGCTCTGAGGCCAGCACTTGGGAATGGAGCCAAGCCATGCCATCCCTCCGGGCCCGTTTCCCCAGCCCCCACAGCAATGGCGGTCGAGGCCAGCTGGTGCCAGAGCGCATGGCGAGCGCCTTGGCCAGTATGGGGTGGCCTCTGCCCTCTGCAAGTACCAGGTGAGAGCCTCCACACCCCTCAGCCTCTGCACGTCCCTCGAGAGCCGTGTGATACAAGGAGAAACACTTCCTGTTGCAGGAACGGTAAGAAGGGGTCTCTACCACGTGGCCCAGGATTCTACTCCGAGGTGTGTACCCAAGAGAAATGAAAACATGGCCACACAAAATTGTACGCCAATGTTCCCGTTATTCAAAATGACCAACAGGTGGAAACTGTTCGGCCATGCCATAGGAAGGTATGAATCAGCAGCTACAACGTGGACGGACCCTGGAAACACCTGCTGAGTGAACAAAGCCAGACACAAAGGACCGCATCCACGATTCCATGTATAGGAAATGTCCGGACTAGAGACTCTAGAGATAGAAAGATTAGCAGTTGCCTAGGGTTAGGGTTGGGGACACGTGGGAGCGATGAGGGGGTTGGGAGGTGGCAGCTAAGAGGTATGAGGTTTCTTTTGGGGGTGATGAAGATGTTCTCAGATCGACTGTGACGATGGTTGCATAAATCTGTGAATATTCTATAAGCAGTTGCCAAGAGACCATCCAACAGCCAGATAGGTTGCTGCCCTGAGCGGTGAGGACTCTGTGAGGTCCCAGCCAGAAGGCCACAGGGAGGCTTATGGAAGAGCTCCCGGGTTCTAACATGAAAATACAAAACCGCGATTCTAGGAGACGGGAAGCATTCCCTGAGTATTTATTTCAAGGTCACAAAGCTCTGTTTCACCAACTCAAGCTCTTGACCCAGTTTGGAGGCACGCCTGCCCCCAGAGTTGCCCTGTGGCCCGTAGAAGGAAATGGGACCCTATCGACCCTTCACTCTACTGGCGAACTACGGCTGGATCAATCAATGCTTGGGCCAAACATCTGACTAACTGCTAAAACAAACATTTTACTTGGAAGATAATTTGGCACAAACGCGGTCTCTGGACACGGAGAGGCACAGACGGGCACAGGTGTGGCCTTTGCCTGTAAGCCTGTGGTTCTCAAAACCCATCAGAGGAAAAAAAAATGTCAGTGAGCGAGGGCTCAGAAGATGGAGGAATCAGATGACACATTCACCTTTCCAGCCAGAAGGAACCCCACTCCTGGGAAAGGTCACATGGAAAGTCCCCAGCACAAAGAAGTCGAGGACCAAGCCACGTCAGGAGTAGGCAGATGTTTAGAAAACACCGACCCAGGGATGTTTGTGGAATGAATGAAGGAAGGAAAGAGAGATGAGCTGTGAACGCCCCGGTGATGAGTCAGCAAGGGGAGGCCGTCTCGCTCTCTCGGGACAGAGCTAGTCCTCTGCTGGGATTCTCTTCCATTCTTCACTAGGCGGAGCCCTGCTTCGTCTCCCCATCCAGAAGCCCTGCATGTCCTGGGATGAGAGGCAGCCCTGGGAATGAAGCAGTGATCCCGAGGCAAGCCCTGGCCCGGAGAGGGAGAGAAGGGCACCCCAGCACAGGGAGATGGGGCCGGGGAAGACCAGCAAGC
>NW_024424786.1:37560958-37613658 GCF_017311325.1 Ursus maritimus | reverse complement strand
CCTCGGGGGCTGGGGAAGGGGTGGTGTGGGCTGCTCCAGAAGCCAAAGGCCCCGTGGTTGGGCCAGAGACCCAGACCACAGCCGAAAGTCCTGGGCTGAGCCCTATCAGCACCTGCGGGAAAGTGAAAAATGCGTACCCCTGGCTTGACTGGTCACAAAGGCATCAACAATAGTTTCCGAATTGACTTTTCGGTTTGTCTCATTTTCAAATGAGAGAAGTGCCAAGTTGGATGACTTTTCTCCACCAAGTGACAATCTTAATTTAAAAATTAAAAAAAAAAAATTTTTTTTAGGGGGGAGGGGCAGAAGAAGAGAGAGAGAGAATCTCAAACAGACTCCCTGCCCAGCGTGGAGCCCAATGTGGGACTTGATCTCCCGACCCTGAGATCATGACCTGAGCCGAAACCAACAGTCAGATGCCCCAGGAGCCCCTTGAATAATTTTTAACTTAAACCAAAGTAAAATAATAATAAATTCTGTTTTGGTACAAATAATATACTTTCCCTTAATGTTGGAACATTTAATACATTCAACTTCCCAACTCTTAAATATTTCTCAACTACTTTAATGTTCTGAGGAAAAAAGACTAACCATTAAAAAAAGAATACCTACACACATGTATATAGGGTCACAGATTTTTCCTTTTGCCTCGGCTTCCAGTATGGCCCAGCACAGTCCTGATCTTTATCCAAAATGTTGCTCTTTTGTTCACTGTAGATTTTCTTTGGCATTAATTTTGTTTAAAAAATATATTAAAATGTTTTTCATCCTGATTCCTGAGTCTTTTGCTGTCCCCTTAACTTCTGTGCCCTAGGCTTCACCCTAGTCCTGGCCCTGGTGGCCCAAGAGGGTGTAGTAAAAAGGCTGGCGGTCTCCTGGTTTCCGTCTTCAGACTTGGAGTGTGGACGGTGCTGGCCTTGCAGTGTACATTTTACCCTACTTGCAGTGCCGAACGGCTAAAGGGTTTTCAACAGAGGTGTGATGGCTCAGAACTCTTTGTACAAAATCGTCCTCTGGAAGAAATGTCTGTCGGAAGAGACTGGAAGATGGGATGGGGAGAGCCCACTCTGGAATCCCACAGTGGCTCAGGCTGCCAGTAGGAAGCAGGTCCCAGCCCCTCAAGGCTCCCGGTACCCCGTTCTCTGCTCCCCACCAGCTTGAGCTAAGATGCTCGAGGTGGCAGGGCACCTGGGGACCTTCCTGCAGCCAGCCTCCTTTGTTCCCAGCAGAGGGAACCAGGAGCCATGTGACTATGGGGTGCCGGAGCGGTTTCAGCCAGGCTGCGAGGCTCCTGGCTCTGGGGCACCCCCAGGGTGAGCTGCATGGCTGTGCCCCTGACCTTCGCACGGCAAGAAGGACACAGCGAAGCGGAGGAATGGCCAGCTATGAGTGCAACCCCCATCCCTGACCTCTAACCTCCAAGCCCAAGTACCCGTCTTCCCCGTATCCCAGAGTTCTGACGTCATAAACCCACATTCTCCGTGGAGGCCAGTCCTCTGTCCTGGCCTCGTCCTCCGTCTGACACAAGAGCTGCACTCCAAGGTCCTGCAAAAGCTAAAGGCCATCAGGCAGGAAAGGCCCTCCCGGCTCCCACCCAGAATCTGGAAACAGGACACAACCCATCTTTGTTAAGCGGGCAGGGATAACGTGGGTCGCGAGTAAAATGTTACTTTCCAATACTGAGGAGGGTTTTATCCAGCAGACAAGAGTATAAAATGAAACAAAGCAGTCTACTATGCACACCCTCTCCCTTCACCCCCGAATTTCTGGAAAGAAACCAGGTTCTCAGGCCGCTTCAGGCTCAGGGCCAGGCAAGCTGCGAGGGAACTGCTTATTAGTTCAGTGCTAGTCCGCCCCCAACCAGATCCGCTGCCGGCAAGCCACCGGCTCTCCGCGGTCTGCGTCGCGGGGGGTACGCTTAACCCAGGCAGGTAGCTCTTCCGGAGCCAGGGGGAGGGGGGAGGGGATTCTTTAGGACACAGCCCTTCTTAGGATCAGCTGGGTGCTGCTGGGAAAGGGCCGAGTGGGGGATGATCTGCTGCAGAACGAGCCGGCAAGGACTTAGTTCCAAAACCAAGGAGATAAGCCAATTGGACGAGCACAAGGTCGCTGGCAAGTGCGGCCTGTCTTTTTACGAACTTGCCTCGCGGTAACGCTTTGTGGGGCGACCTCCTGGGCGGCAGAGGGGGTGAGAGAGGAACTATTTCCCCATGAGCCTTAAACCACTCTGGTCCTGCGGCTGAGCTGATCATCGTGCCATCTGACTTCCGTGACAGTATCTCCCTTTCAGACTAAGAGGGCTTTATTAGATAAGTCTTTAGACAACGGGTAAATGATATAATCAGTATCATCCACTGAGTCGACATACAAAAGCAGCACATCCCTGTCCTCGTAACTAGCACGCTGCTTTTGCGGGTCTAATTCAATACGGAGACAGGGCTGGAAAGGTCAGAGGAGGGGAGGATTTGCCAAGTCCCAGAGCCCAGGGCAGCCCGGCAGGAAAGCCTGGCTTCCAAGCGGACCTGCCGTGTTACCGTGCGGTCATAGGCACTGACCCCAGAGGAGACTTGACCCGGGGCAAAGTCAGCCAGGGCCGTGCCAACCACTAACTGATGGGCAGATGACCAGCGCTGCTGGTATTTACCTTTAAGTGGCCGATGATGAACTTGTGGACGACATGGTTCCACGAGGACTTCTTGTAGACAGAGAGGTGGCCATAGTCGTGTTGCAACCATCCAGCTTGGGCCTGGGGACAGAGATGCTTTCACAGCGCCAGCTTTCACGCGTCCCCGGCCTCTGTGAGCTGGGGGGAGTGAGGGTGGGGGCTTCAGGCGTCCGGGGAGGGCGCCACGCCTCACCTGAGAGGTAGCGAGGACAAAGGCCGTGATGACGGTCGGAATCCAGCCATTGCCAAAGTAAAAGATGGTGAACCAGGCAATGCTCTCCATGACGAGGATGTGGGCCAGGAGGAGGAGGAAGAACAGGTGGTTGCTCTTGAATAGGTTCATGTCCTCGGCGGCCTTCCTCAGGGCCCGGAAGTCCTCGATGATCTGGGACTGTTGAGCAAGCGCACAGGGAAGGCGTCAGCCGCCTGGCTGCACTGGAGGAAACCAATGTGTTCTTGCTGGGAGAAGCAAGGGGCCGACCCACAAGCCTGTGGCCGGAGTGAGCCCGGCCACCGCGCACCACTCCCGCGACAGCTGCGTGGGCCTCCACAGACCCGATGACTGCGCGTTTGGTCCCAGCCAGGTAGGTGGCAGAGAAAGGATTCGACTCAAAAGCTGGTGTTTTGCACACCACATTCCCAGTGGCATTATTCCCAAGGCACCAGGCGGAAACCACCCAGGCATCCCTCACTGGGTGCACGGCTGAACAGAACATGGTCTATCCACGCAACGGAATCCTCTCCAGCCTCGAAGAGGAAGGAGAGTCTGACCCTCGCTACTGCAGGGATGGACCTTGCAGACCTCAGGCTCCGTGAAATCAAGCCAGACACGACAGGCCAAACACCGTATGATTCCACATAACTGAGCTCCCTAGGGTAGGCAAATCACAGACAGAGAGTGGAGGAGCGTTTACCGGGGCTGCGGGGAGGGAGACTGTTCAATGGGGAGTTCATGTTTAATGGGCACAGTTATAATCTGGGGTGATGAAAACGTTTTAGAAGTGGATGGTGGTAAAAGTTGCCTAACAATGTGAATAGGCTCCAAAGTCACCGAACTGTGCATCCAAAACTGGCTAAATGGTAAAATTTATGCTATGGACACATATATATCACTACCCCCACACACAAGCTCGCACTTTCCCACGACCCACCCCCGCCCCCGCCCCCACCCCCAGAGTGCTCTGGGCACTCTGTCGAGTCTTGAGGGGTTGGGCTGGCGGAGACAAGACTGCGGGGCAACATCCTTGGCCCTAGAGAGCTCAGAGAGGTGGGACAACTGGGGGGGCCCTGGGGGTGTGGGGCCGGGGAGGCCAAGGTGGAGTCAGGGCTGGCTCTGGAACCATGAACATGGCATGGAGAAAGAAGGCAGCTAGGAGGCAGGGGTCGGGCAGGCAGGGGGAAGAGAGAGCTCTGACAGCGTAGATGGGGTGCCATGTGGGTGGAGGAAGCCAGGTTTGGGGGCCTGGGTGGTAAGTGGCAAAGGATCTGAAGAGTGGCTAACACCATTTAAGAAGGGAAAGCGGGGAAACCAAGTAGGGGCCAGAGAAGCAAGGGGTCAGGAAGGAGGGAGCCCACAGGACACGAAGAGAGGAGAGAAGCTGCCTGCCTGCAGGGGGGCTAGGGAGGGCAGAGGATGGAACCACGGGGGAAGAAACCAGGATGGAACCCCAGGTCAGCTCCAGGGAGGGGTGAAGACCATCTCCCCACTATCAGCCCTGGGGAGAAAGAGGAGGGGCAGAGACGGGAAGAGCCGGGGGAGCGGGAATGGGCTGGACTTCCCAGGGAAGGAGAGAGAAAATGGTGGGAGGACTGGACCAGAAGTGAAGACCCTGGGCCCAGCCTAACTCTATTGAGACCCGGGAGGTGAAGAGGCTGGGAACGAATCACTCGAAGGTAGGCGGCCAGCCCAGGCTGGGAGCAAGGGCAAAGGGCACGCCACGGAGTCTCGGAGTCCTGCTGACCCCAGGCATTGGACGGTGGCTCCCCTGGATAGGCAGAAAGCTCCCTTGGCCCACACCTGGCACTCTCTGTCTTTGGACAGGCACACCCTCTGCCCGCAAACCCTCCCCTCCTTCCTTGGTCTGGGCACACTCACGTTCTTGCCATGGTCCTGGCTGGGCTCCTCCGGGGCCAGCTCTCCGATCAGCAGAGGCTTCATGAACTTGCGCACGAAATCAAGGTCACGGTGGAAGGCACGGAAGGCATCCTGGGGAGCAGGGCAGCAGGTGTTGGGTGGGAGACCTCAACCCACAGAGGACGGGGCTCACAAGCAGCTGCTCTCCGTGTCCCCACTTGGACACTGATCGACGCCTCCCAGGACCTGGCCCCAAATGCTCTCTCCAGCCTCATCTCAGCAGATCCCTCAGTGCCCGGCCGAACTGGCTCTACCCCTGGGTCTCCGCCCTGAGCTCACCAAGGGTGTGTGCACGCATTCAGGATGCCTCCGGGTGAGTGAGAAAAATGCACCCCTGCAGGAAGATGCACAGGCTGGGCAGGGCCCAGGAGGGACGGCGTTTCCACTGGCACCCAGCAAACTACACCACCCGCCACCCCACGCACAGGGCTTACAGAGAAAAGCACAGGGCTGGGGCCCGCTCCAGCACGGAAAATGTGCTTGGGAGATCATGTCAAGCCAATAACAAATAAAGAACTAGTTAAAAACCATGTCTGAAAAAACCTTTTTCATAATTTGAAGAAGTATGACAATAATTACGAAAACGATGAAAAAAAACCTCTGGAGAAACCCTAAAACGGTTATGTGTTAAAGTGGTGGCATTATGCCTTGCTTTATTTCTTCTCAAACTTTCTCTAACACTGCTATCTTATTGCTTTTAAAATTTAAAAAATAGGGGCGCCTGGGTGGCTCAGTCGGTTAAGTGTCTGCCTTCAGCTCAGGTCATGATCCCGGGGTCCTGGGATAGAGTACCATGTCGGGGGCGGGGGGGGGGGGGGGGGCCCTGCTCAGCGGGGAGTCTGCTTCTCCCTCTGCTTCTCCCTCCTGCTCATGCTCGCTCTCGCTCTCTCTCTCGAATAAATAAAATATTTTTTAAAAAATTTAAAAATATTATATAATAATATTATTATTGTAATCCCAATTAAAAAGTGATAATGTGCACGATTTGGGCAAATTTAGAGACTGTACAGAAGAATAAAGAGGAAAATAAATACCACCCAGAGAGGGACCACTGTTGTGAATATTTTACCTTGTTTCCCTCTGGGTTCTTTTCTATATGCGCTATGTATATTATTACATAAATCGTCTCATAACAAACATGGCATCTCCATTAGGGATGAGCCTGGCATCATGGGCTATGATGTCCCAGTGGCAAACATTCACTGTGCAGTGAGCAAACTTGGACACATTGCAAGATAGAGGACAAAGTTAAATGACACCACGAGAAACCATGGAAAACATCAATGCAGTGCGGGGGAGAAGTGTGTGTGTGTGTTTTGGGAGGGGGTGTCTAGCTTTTCAAAAACTAAAAAAGATACACAAAAAGATTATAAAAATGGCAATGCTTGATTTGAAAGGCTCCTATTTGGAAGGGGGTTAAAAAATAAAGACCCAGCCGTTTCGCAGGACATTTTTGGGGTTGAATGAGAAAATGTGAATATGGACTGGCTATCTGGTCACATGAGGGACTTAGGATTCATTCTCTTAATCGCAACAAAGTTATGGTGATGATGTTAGGGAATGTCCCCGTTCTTTGGAGCAGGTGGTGACGAATATAAGGACGAGGTGGCATAACTGAGACAACTTGTTTTCACGGGACTCGGCAACAGAAAATCACACACACACACACACAGTCCCATACCCACAAAGAAGTGAATGCAAACATGGCACAATGTTGAGATTACGGGTCTTGGTTGAGGAAATACAGGCGTTCACTTACTCTTTCAACAGTTCCGCATGTTTGGAAATTTTCACATTTTTTTAAAGGAGGGAAGAACCGGGCCCACAGCTCATAATAAGCATGTTTAAACTCCCCACTAAAGTTATCTCCCAACAGTGATCGCCAGGCCCCTCCCAATTCCCTACTGCATCCCTTGTACAGTTTTAAAAAAGGTCCGTGCCCCCCTACCTGAACAGAAAGGGAGAGGAGCAGAAGATCAGATCAAGTGTATTTTCAGAGAAGAGACGTGAGGCTCTTCTGGGGCCCCGGGCAGGCAGTGGGGAGGCCTGGTGGCCCGCGCTGACCAGCTTTGCCGCTCTGGGCCAGCCGCCCTCACCCCGCCTCAGCGCTCTCTGCGAAGTGAGGCCCCTCCCGGCACCGAGTCCAAAGGCCCCAGGGAAAAGCCCCCCAGCAGCTTCCAAAGCAGGGCCTGGGAGTCAGTGGTGCTGTGGTGAGCAAGACTGCCCTTTCATTGGTCCTTCTCACATCAGGCCACGGCTTTTGAGAAATGACAGGAAGTTTTTGGTAAGGCAGTTTCCTGCGGGCCAACTGCTGTGTTTGGTAACTAAACCACCACTCTCTACTCCTCACTGGGAGGTAAACTTCAAGTCTGCAAGAGACTCATTTCTCAACCAGCACCCATTGCCCGCCCCCCCCACCCCCAAGGTCCAGGTCATGCCCTCAAGCCCCCACCTGGGCTGGGGAACTTGTGGGAGCAGATAGACAGACAGACTCCTGTCCTGACCCAGGCCATTCTTTGGCCATATCCAGAGGGCTCTCAGGTGGCCTCTCACCTCCCCACGTGACCGGGAGGGAGCCAGGAGCCTTGTTTACGTTCCCTCCCAGAAGGCTGAGTGCCCCGCTGTATAGATGAGACACCGGAGCGCGGGAGCGGACATCCTCTGCTCCAAGAGGCAGAGCCGGGATCAAATCCAGGTTCACCTGACTCAGGGACCACTGCACCACATGCCTCACGCCTCACGCCAGTTTAGGAAGCCACACGCTGTTAGATTATCTGGTCGTCCGTGGTAGGTCTGACGGCTTTCTGAGCAGGCCAGGTGAAGACCACCTACGAGCCCACCAAGCTCGTGCTCACGCCAGGGCCTTTGCACAGCACTTCCTTCTGCCCGGGAGCCCTGCTCCCATAGTGCCTGGGGCTGGCTTTTCCCAACCACCCTCCAGCCCCACGCACTCTCTTGGACATTGGCCTGTTATGCCTTCTTCATAACAGTTACCAAATTCACAAGCTGTGTCACTCACTTCCATGTATGCCATTCTTCCCCCTCTAGACCATGATGAACTCCACAAGGGAGGGGCCCCAGCCGTCTCGTTCACTGCAACCCCAGGGCCTACGCCGCTGCCTAAGAGGGGCTCACAAGTGAATGTGAGGACCCAGGACCCCACAGCTCTGCCCTCTCTAACCCCAGGAAACTTTCCCACTCTGCAATCATGTTCAGACCAGAACTCTTTACTTTCTCCAGATCTCACTCTGATAGTCGCAGTTAACACATGCTGGGACATGTAGGCTAGCCACCAGCTTACGTAAGCCGCTAATCTTTACCGAACTCTGAGGCAGGTTCTGTTTTAGAGACAAGAAAAGAGACTGAGGGAGGTGAAGCTGCTAGCCACAGCCACATTGTAGGTGTGCCTACTTCTAGAGGTTTCCAGGGCTAATACACATGCCTCAATCAAAACGAGCTTCCTCCTAGCTGAGAGTTGAGCACTTTTTGTGTCTTCCCCTTCAAAGTGTCACGGAGGGACCTCACACTCTTCCAGAAGGTTCCCAGTAACCGCTGGGTTACAGATGTGTCTGGCTGGTGCTAGGGAGGTCATGAGGCAAGGCAAGACGGTGCCAATGCAAACGTTGACTTTGGAACAAGAACTGGAACCAGAATCTATCCTCGCTTTTCAGGAAGGCCTGGGACAAGAGTGAAGAGAATGGAGCAGCGAGAGCTTGAGAGCAAACAACTGTCTTCAGGAGGGCCGGTGTATGTGCTGTGGGAGGAAGGGCCAAAAATTCCAAAATGGAAGACACTGTATGCGACACTTCCCACTTCCGCCACCACTCAGCACCGCCAGCCAGCCAACTTCTGCATGAAGACACCTTCCCTGGCCCAACCCCACCCAGGGGAGAGCTGGCGGCTCCCACCACGCCGGGGGTCGGACGCCATGGTTTCTTTCTGGCTGTGCCCACCTTCTCTGCAAAGCAAGCCTGGTCTCCAGTCCAGCCTTCTACATCTGGGCACTGAGCCCGGGACCTGGGACGGACGGGAGGGGCACACTCAGGGCACCGGATGTTGCAGGTAGTGGCCCTGGGAACCAGGACCCTGCAGGCAGAACACGGGGTTAAAGAGGGAGAAGCAGAGGAAGTCCCCTGAGCTCTCATCTGGAGACAGAGGCCCTGGACCCTGCCCCAGCCCAGGGACAGCAGCAATGGCAGCCATGGGCAGAGCTCTGCAAGCAGAGCGCCCTTGGTGCAAGCATCCCGGCCGATGTTTGGCACACGCGAGACCCCAGGGCTGCGAAGGCCACGGCCGCACAGAAAGCAGGTGCCCACGGAGGGAGCCCGCAGGACCTGAAGGGATTCTCACAAATAATAAGTCATGGGAGGATGCTGGGCAGGGTGTTTGCCTGAGGCTGCAGCCGGCAGGGATGGGACCACCCTGCCCAGGTCCGGCTCCAAAGGTACGGCTGCCCTCTGGGCACAAACAGAGGCGAGATCTCGTGTGTCGTCCTCACCTTTTCCTTTGGTGAAAATGGGGTCACTCGACTTTTCTTCACACTCTGTGTCCGATTTACTGACCTCCCTGCTCTGTGTGCTGGGAGCATGCACACACGTGCACACACGTGCGCAGGCGGCTAAGGGACACCCCGTAATGATCCCACAGCTGTAGCGCGTCCTGACGTTGAAAGAGTGAACTCATGCACAGCCCATTGGAGCCTGGCAGTAACCTCCCATTTCAGACCCGTGAAAGCCAAGTTCACAGGAAATGTCTCGCCTAGGAATTCATAAAGGTAGGGATGCAAACCTAGGTCCTCTGCCACCGAATCCCGTGACCCCCCTGCCCTGTGTAAAGCAGGTGGAGGTCGGAGATTCATTCCATTTTCAGTAGGTTGCCTTTTCATAAGAACAACACAGGAGCAAGTTCACAGATGGAAAGAGCCCTGACCTCTTCTCGCCTTCCCTGGGTTCTAAGAGGCGACTGATGCAGATAGGGCAGGAAAAGCCGGAGGCAAGGCAGGAGTCGGGGAGCTGGTGCCTAGAAGGAGAGGGTCCAGCGTCAAGTGCCAGCCTAAGAGGAAGGAGGGAAGCAAACCCATCAGATGCGGTCACTGTCTGAGTTGTTCATCTTAACGCCCAGGGCCCCTCTCAGAGCCGCGGAGACACTGAATAAATGTGTGATCGGGGCGCCTGGGTGGCACAGCGGTTGAGCGTCTGCCTTCGGCTCAGGGCGTGATCCCGGTGTTGTGGGATCGAGCCCCACATCAGGCTCCTCTGCTATGAGCCTGCTTCTTCCTCTCCCACTCCCCCTGCTTGTGTTCCCTCTCTCGCTGGCTGTCTCTATCCTGTCGAATAAATAAATAAAATCTTTTAAAAAAAAATGTGTGATGAATCGTAGCTGAAGGTTAAAAGCCCCAATTGGGGAAAGTTCTGCAGTGGTGGGCCCCTGCCTTGAAGAGCAGACATCCTTGGGACATGCAGGGTTCTTTCTGCCCTCAGCAAGGCGGAGAGCGGAGGAGCACCAGAGGGTAGGAGGGGTGGAACAGGCGAGGAGGAAGGGAGGGAGGAGGGAAGGCGGTCTGGAGGACTCTATCATGGTAGATCTGAGCTTAGGGCTGAGCGCCGCCACTGGAGCAAGGTTTTCAAACTTGAGCAAGGTTTTTAAACCTAAGAGCAACGAGAGATACCTACAGGCCTGATCTGAGGGCCAGCATGAACGTGCTCTGTGAGTTGCAAAAATTAAGCACCTATATTCTTACAAGCAAGGCCAAGTTGTTACTTCTGCAGAAGCACCAAATGACAACGGCCCTCGGCTAGGTCGCCCTTTTGGGGAAGAGGTAGTCTTGATTTCTGAGGCCTTTTCTTCAGAAACAGGAAAATCCCTTATCGAGGCCCTGAATTGTCCCAAGAATGGCTTCCTTGACTTTTGGCCTCTTAAGAGGATGTTACTGCCCTGTGACCAACTGAAAACAGTGTGCTGAGTGCTCCAGGGGATCGAACTCTTATCTGCTGATCGTTCCCTCCCCAACTTGCATGGCCCAACAACTCTGTCTGTCCCCAAGCTCTAAAGAAAAGTCCAGGCTCTAAGGGGCAAAGCCACCTACAGCCTAAGACCAAGGGTCTCTTGATTCCTAGCCTATTCCTGCTTCCCCGAGTCCTCTTCCCCTATGCCCCATGCTGCCCATGACCTTTTCCCACCCTGGTCCCAGACAGCAAAGAGAGGAGAATCCAGTTGCCCACCCCACCCCATGTTACACCACTATATCCCCAGTTAGCACATGCCAGGCCCTAAAAGCCTCATCTTAGAAGATGGTAAGCTTTGGGGGAGGGGGGGTAAGGGTTGTGTAATGTGTCGCTATAATACATAAAGCTGCAATAGTTTCAAAAAGTTTCAACTTTTTTCCACCCAATTCCTTGTTGCTTACTTTACATAATCCTCACCTTTTCGCACTTGCCTCACCAGCACAAGAAGAAATGTTTCTAGTGCTTACCCACAGCTTACGAAACCCTTTGCTGCACAGTATATATTTTTCCACATAAGAGAATATATTTACTAGTGGGAAGACCTCGACCAGGAGGCAAGTCTTTTCTCTGAGAATTGCCCTTACCCAGCTTCCACAAACAGCTGTGGGAAGGGCCACGTGATGTAACACAGATGGTCTGAAAACCTTATACCTGCCAAGTTACAATTAGCGGTACAGCCCCAGGGCTGAAACCATGTTCACAAGCAGGTAGAACCGGATGGACCCCAAAGCTGTAGGCACCATGTCCTGCTGACCACCTTCTCGACCTTGCATAGGCTCACCAAAGCCGCAAGCCATCCACAGCCCCGATTCTAACGGCCTGGTCTGCCTGCCGGGGTAGGCCTCCTCAACCAAGGAGACTTGGAAGAGGTAGGAAGAGCAAAAGTTCCACGGATTGACAGGGGCCCACACAGCTAGGACAGCTAAAGCCCCCAACTGGTCAGCTAGGTGTCCAAGCGCCACGATCTAGGTATTTCTCCCATGGCCTCTCCCCTATTCACCCTTCCCAAGTGCCTTCCAACTTGCTGCCACCCAGAGGCCCCTTTCTTCCCTCCTTGACTCTCTTGGGTTCCCTCTGTCCCATCTGAGCCCCCTGGGCTCCAGCAGCACCTTAAAGAAACGCAAGGACTGCAAGGACTGCAGACTCGGCGATCAAAAGGGGCCAAAGGGGCAGAGCCACACTGCCGCTGTGGGTAAGACGGCTGCCCGGGCTCTGCACCCAATACCTTGGGCTCCCAATACCTTCAGGAGTGCAGAGGAGGGAAGGGCATTCCTGGCAGGATTTAGGAACAGAGGACCATTGAGTAGTTGAGAAATCCGAGAGTAACCCTGGCCCAGCTGGACCTGTTGCCAAGCCAGCCCAGCGCTGCTAAATCCGCACTGTAGCTCCAGGCCCCTCTCGACCTGGGCTTTGCAGACTCTCCTTCCATTTCCCCACCCCGGTGCCCAAGAACCGACCCTTGAGGGGTGGGTCCTGGTAGTCCTTGAGAGCGTGAGAACAGGAGCTCCCGGCCCATCTCTCCCTGGCAGCCATTGCGGACCTTCTCAATGCAGGAGCAAGCCCAGCCAGGCACAGGCCTTTTCTTTCTCCGCCCTTACTCTGACTAGAGAGTGAGGGACACGCGCTGAGTCCCACACCTGGCTCTTCTCCCGCTCCGTTTCACGGCGCCCAGGAGCGGCCATCTTCCACGCCGAGGGGGCAAACCCCTAGGGCCCGAGCGACCCCTTTGGGGAGTACCTGGCTCCCCGGCGGAAGGCTGGGAGGCGTGTGTCCTAGCGCGCGGTAGCCCCGGTTCCCCGCCGCTTGGATCTATCTCCCCCACGCTGCTCTCTCCCCGGCTCCAAAATCCGACCCCCAGAGCCAGATGGCCCCGCTGTCCTAAAGGAGGAGGATTTGGGGCGGGGAACGAGCGCAGTAGGCACACTTTCTTTGCCTCCTGGACGCCCCACGCTCCATTCAGCATTGGAGGTCGGGTTTGGAGACCTGGCTCCTGACTCCCGCCTGCAGCAGAGAAGGGTAGCAGGAGAGTCCCCTCACCACACACACACCCTTACCGTAGCATCTTCCCCCGCGTAGTGCCCGATGACCCGTTGGCCCCCTGGGTGCCGGCTGGCCCATTTGGTGATGTTGTAGACCTTGCGGTCGATGACGAGCCACTTGTCCGTGCGTTGGTTGTGCTTCTCAATCTCCTCCCAGTAGAAGATGGGCATGGGCGCCTCTCGCTCTGTGGCCCCCTCGCCCTGGTTCCCCCCTTTCCCCATGCTGCCTGCCGACTGGGTATGCCCCGTGCACTGTGGCCTCCACACCCGCAGCTCGAGTGTGCGGCCCGGGCCCTCCTCGCTTTCGGCTTTTGTCTGCTCCTACTCCCCCTCCCGCTGAGCCCCCTCCCCCAGCCTCCTCGCCCGCGCTCAGTTGGCTCCCCAGCCTTCGCTCCGACTATCCCCGGCTTCCCAGTGCCCCCAAGCGGTTCTTTTCCTCCGCCCCGCCCTCCGCGCGTCAGCTCTCTGTGGACTTTTGCCTCCAGGAAAAACTCCGGGGTCGCTCAGGACCTGGCCACCTCCTCCGCCCGCCCCTCCGGCTCCGCCCGCCCCTCTGGCTCCCCCCGTCCGCGGCTCCGCATCCTCCCGCGCTCCCCGCTGCCCGGGTTTCCACAGTGATCAGCAGAGCGCCTGCACCAATCCGGGCGCGTCGCCCCGCCTGCCATTGGCCCAGGAGGATCTTTCGAAGGCCAGCGGGCTGGAGCGGCGGTCCCCGGCTCCCCCTCCCGCGCGCCCGTGCTGAGTTGAGCCCAGCCGCGAGGCCGCTACGTGTCCGACCTCGTCCCTCCCCCCGCTCCAGCCCCGGGGCGCCGGAGGAGAACCCAGAGCAGCAGGGCGGGCGAGCAGGGGCGGGTGCTGGGTACCGCGCGCTCCGGGGCGCCCAAGCCCCGCGCTCCCGGGCTCTGCACCTGACGCGGGCACACTAGCGTCCCCGGCCCCGGCCCGGCTCCGCTGGGTGACGCCCTTCCCCGGCCCGCCGGAATCCGGGCTCCGGTATCGCCGCATTGTCCGCACTCTGCACAGTGGCGCCTTGCGGCAGCCTCCTGGAAGAGACGAGCCGGCCTCGGACTCGTCCAGGGCTCCGAACCCTGTAATCAGACGCCCTCAGAAAAGAATTGCCGGACCTCTGCTCTGCTTCTTTGTGCTGGGCGCCATGGTGGTGGGGGGAGCGGGGGCGCGACCACCAAGCGGACACCGGCCTTGCCCTGTACTCAGGAAGCGCGCAGGCTAGCTGGGCGACGGAACAGGGAAGCAATACAGGAGCACACACGAGTCACCGGACAGTAGTGCCGGACTGACGCCAGGGACTAAAGTTGGAGGCATCAAAAGGCTAGGAGGAGACGCAGGCCCCCGGACTCCAGCTGGACGAAGCTTGCTTAGGATCGGAGCCCTGGATCCTGAAGGTGGACTGAGGATAAGTGGGAAGGAAGGATGAACAGAGGGAGGGGGCGGGGTGAGGACAGCCTTGGGAATCAGGGGTTCATATTTCAATGGGAAGATTTCTAGGTCCCTGAGGGCTGGCACATTCCGCTCAGTAGCTTCTCACCCCAACCCTGTAAGGCGAACGTGTAGCAGGACTAACTCCATCTTGAATTCATTTTGCCTTGAACACTTCTCCCTCCCTTGTTACTCCACAGTAGACCCATCTGAGTGTTGTAAGCCCATTGCGGGGAACTAACCAACTTTTAGGTTTTAATAGGAGCACTGGATTAAGACCGAACACATTGCACAAAATAATCAGCATGTTCCTGCCTGTTAGTCCCCCAGCACATGATAAGCGTATGATAATCAGTTCTCTTTAGAGTTTCTTAGGGAACTTGAAGATCCTGGTCCGTGTTTATCAAAAACATCTGATTGATTGCTCAAACCCTGGTGGCACCTTAGCCAGTTTCTTTTTCCTGTTTCCCTCCCCCTTGAAAAACCCCTCATTGCACCGAGATGGGAAGATGGTTTTTCAGGACATTAGTCCACCGTCTTCTTGGTTAGCTGGCTTTCTCGAAGAAAGTTGCTTTTGTTGCCCCAATACCTTGTATTGTGGGGCAAGCAGAGCAGGCCTGTGTTCAATGACAAACAGGACCCATGTTGTTATATCGAACTACAACCTGGAGAGACTGAGGCTTAAGAAAGATGAACTGGGCAGGTACTTGCAGCTAGCAGACATTGCTCTGCCTCTCTCCTAATGAGGTCATTGGAAAGGAGCCATTGTAGAAAGCTTTGCTGGGGAGCAACCTGATGCAGGGGGGGGTAGGAAGATCACTCCAACCAACAGGTGGGGAGGGGACAGGACAGTGGAGGCCACACAGGGTCCCCTTCGTGCCATTGTCACGGTGGTCAGCCTCCTCTGTGTCAGGCTGGTAGCAGTCCCGAGTGTACTTTGTTCATGTCACAAACTCTACCAGGAGGAGAACGAGGCGGCTCTGGCTTTAAAGTGTAGCAACCCACACCCAAACCAAAAAGCCCGGCTCACAGGCTAAGAGAGGATGAAGCAAGCCCCCCCCGCCCCGGGAGGGGTACACTGACTTTTATGTCTGTTAAAGGAGAACTGAAACAGAAAGCATGATTGTGACTTTTTTTTCCAAAGGGGGATTATCACAAATACATAGATAACTTTAATGAAAAATTTTAAAAGGCTGGGGAGCCTCAGAAGGAGTGATAATCTGAACGGGAGAGCCAGGGACTCTCTCATGGAGGAGTCTCGAAGGCTAAGAATAGGCCATGAGAAGGCATCAAGGTCTAAAAGGTGGTGAGTGCACTGAGGATGGGCACGAAGTGGGGACCAGCCAGGGTGTGGCGTGCCCAGCAGTTGCCAGCGTAATGCCACCTAGAGTAGGCTCAGAAAGGCATCTGCTGAAGACATGAATGACTGCGTGCATGAATGAACAAATAAAGAACAGAGGGGAATAAAGAACAGCCACAGTTCTCATAAGACCTGCCAAAACTGGGAAAAGCCTCGCCGGCTTTGCCAAGGATGGAGGACTTTATCCTGGGGGAGGCGGGGAGATTCATAAAGCAGAAGTGTTGGCTATGCCCAGATCCAGGAGAGACTTCGGGAGGCAAGCTCAGGCTGGGGTGGGATGTGGGAGGCCAGGGGGACCCTGCGGCAGTCCATAAGAGAGTGAAAGAGGCTGAAACCAGAGGGAGCCCACGGCCCTTATCTGCCGTTCTCCTGCTCCATTATTTACTGTTGTCACTACTCTGAAGGGCCTATGAGACGGAATCCTTAGAGAAATCCCCATAATACTCAGCTGACCTCATAGCCACTTAGGAAAAGGGGTGATCTCAGAGAGGGTCACGGTTCCCATGGTTTCCCCCTGCCCCACAGAATCCCTCCTCCCGAGGACTGCAGCTTCCTGGGGATTTTGCTGGGACCTCATTGTGATCACTGCACTTTGTCAGGAACAAAAGAGAAGAGCCTGGGTGGCTTGGAGCCCAGGTCCTCCCCACCAGCCAAGCGGGTGAAAGGCTGGGTGGGTGGGGGGCGGTACCTTAGGAGACAGGGCCTGAGGGCGGAGCCCATGCAGCCAGTCCCCACAGAACGGCTGGGGGGGCCTTTCGGTCTGTGCTCATAGGGGCTCTCTGAGGTCTGCTGCTGGACGGGGTGGGGTGGCAGGAGTGAAGAGACTAGTTAATCAGAGGGACAGTGAATGTGGAAAACACCTGCAGGGGCAGCCACGGCGAGGGGGGTGGTTTGGGGGGGGTGAAGAGAGGGAACAAGGTTCTGACATAAAGTCCCTCAGAGGCAGAGGGCCAGTGGCCGAAGCAGTACACTCCTCCTGACCCCTTTTGGCTCTTCCTTTCCCTGGTTGATAAAGATGGCCAAGGCATCACTAATTTTTTTTTTTTTTAACACACACACACAGAGAGAAAGAGAGAGCACAAGCAGGGGGAGCTGGAGGGAGAGGGAGAAGCAGGCCCCCTGCTGAGCAAGGAGCCTGCCTACGCAGGGCTCAATCCCAGCACCCTGGAGTCATAATTTGAGACGAAGGCAGACGCTTCACTGACTGAACCACCCAGGCTCCCCAACACCACTAATCTTTAAAGCTATGGCTCTTATCTTTCACAGTCCGTGCGTTGTCAGGTTTTGTGAATGAGCAGCCGACCCTCTCTGGGTCTCCTTCCTGTCTCCCATTCATTTCTCTGATCATTATAATCTTCTCTGATTTTAATAGTGGTGGTAACGATCCCCCGTGTTGGCCTCTCCTGTTAGGGTGTCCAAAGGACTCTCGCACGGTGGACTAAAGCACTTGGCACAATGCCCAGGACAAAGGAGGCATCCAAAGGGACTTACTGTTCCTCCTCTGGGTCTCGTTCCTCGCAAAAAGGCCAAAAGTGGGTCTTCTTACTCCGTCTTTGCCAATGTGGGCACGGGCACTCAGACTGAGTCCTAGAATGCAAACCTCAGATCCTGCTCCCATCAAACCTTCTAGAACCCTCTCTGAAAGGTCTCCAGTGAGTCCAATCGCCTTTTCTCAGACCTCTCAGAGACTTCTGGCAGGCTGACATCCTTTCCTCTTGCCATGCCATCCTCTCCTGGTTCCTTGGCAATACAACATCCTGATTCTACCGTTGGACCACCCCCTTTTTTGTCTCCCGTTTGCTTGTCTTCCTCCTCCTCCGCTCTAAATGTTCTTGACCCTTGGGTGGCCCAATATTTTCTCCTTTGGAGCCACATTTGGGATGTGACCACATCAGGGATGACTCTGGACCTCAAATCTACATCCACTTACTTCCTACACAGGCAAATCTGAATGTCCGGGTCGCACCACAGACTCAACCTAACCTCCCCGAGTCAAGAATTAGGTCTCAGCAGATGTGTCCTTTGGACCTAGTTGGGTCTCATCTTCACTGTTTCAGATGCAAAAGTCAATTTGTCATCTTCCCTTCCAAAAGTCAGCGCTTCCTTTTAACTTCCTCCTTTCTATTAATGACACCACTTTGCTTCCTGTCACTCTGGCTCAGAATTTCAGATTGTCTTTTCTTCTTCTCTTGCCTCCCACCTTGGCAAAGAAAAGTCATTGTGTTCAACAGATTCTGCCTCCGACAGTGTCTCCCTTCTGCCCCTTTTATCCCATTTCCACTGCTGCCGTCCGGGGGGGAGGGTGCCCCACACTCAGCCACCGCATACCCTGCGGCAATGTCATTCGGCTGAGTGAAGACTCCTGCCCAGGGGTTCTCGCTGCCTAGTGAATTAAGCAGGGGTGGGGTGAGGAAAGAATGCACGTAAATATTAGCCATCTTCCCAGAAGGCATTGGCCTTGTCTGCAGCTCCAAACCAAATGGCTAAAAAGTCTGGGAGAGGACGCGAGGGGGATATCACTTTATTTTTGTGCAAAATCCTTGTTGGGAATGTCCCACACAGTTCTGATCACGAAGCCAACGAGTGACTAAGGAGAAGGACGTTGTTCATGCCGAAGGGTACTTCTCATCAATCTGCAGATTGAAAGGAGAAATAAGGAAGGATAAAGTGGGGGGAGTCAGACGTGTTCACGAAGTCCTAGAATACTGAATCAAGAGGGGTCACAATGATACATACAAAAAGAAGGCTCACTTCACGTAGCGGGAAAGCAGGGTAAGAATGAACGGGTGATGCCCTCTCGGGAATACTTACTTGGGGAACCCAGGCTGGGTGGGGTCTCTGATTCTCACAGCAGAGATCACTGTGTGCACTTTTCCAATGTGTCCCTCTGTGTCCCTGTCAGGGAAGGACGGTAGCCTGATGGACCACAAACCAGACCCCGGAGAATACGGGTATTAGAAGACCCAGATCCAGGGCACCCGGCTGGCTCAGTTGGTGGAATGTGCGACTCTTGAGCTCGAGATCATGAGTTCGAGCCCCGCGTTGGGCATAGAGATGACTTCATAAAAAAAAATTTTAAATAAAAAAGGGGAGGCCTGGATTCTAGTCCAAGCTCTGGCCCCTTCTGGCTGTATGACCTTCCTTGACCAAGTCACTATTTCACTGAGCCTCAGTCTCCTCATCTGTCAAACGGAGGTAATACCTACCTCATAGGATTATAAAGATAAAAATCAGATAAATACAATAAAAACTAAAACCACTTGACAGTTTATGAAGTGATATACCTGATATAAGGGATTTATTCTTTTTTTAAAAAAAGATTGCTATTTATTTGAGAGAGAGGGAGAGCACACAGAGGCAGAGGGAGAAGCAGACTCCCTGCTGAGCAGGGAGCCTGATGTGGGACTCGATCCCAGGACCCTGGGTTCATGACCTGAGCTGAAGGCAGATGCTTCACCGACTGAGCCACCCAGGTACCCCAGGGATTTATTCTTATTGCTATGGTTATTCTATCAGAAGTGGCAGGTTTTGGGGGCCACCGTCAGTATCTGTTTCTCTGGCTACCAGTGCTGATAATGAACGTTTCTTGAGCATTTACTATGCACTAAGCTCTGTGTTAAATCCCTTAAATCAAAGTCCCACAGCTTCTAAGCAGAGATGGGATTTGTCGATTCGTGGCTCTTGCTCTTTGCACCACATTGCACTGCCTTGATGACAGGAGTGTCCAAACGGTCAACCGTAAAACCTAAAACCATTGATTCGTTCATGCAACAGCTCTTTGCCCTGGCTGCCCGCTCCTGCCCTGGCTCAGAGTGAGCAGGCAAGCGTGTCCGTGGGCCGTGTAGTCGACCACCGAGAGGAAAAGTGGTGCTCGAGACCTTAGGTTCTGCTTTCAAGTGAGTAAGTTCAAGCACATTTGCTCATTTCATCATGTCATAGTCTTTAGAGCTGGAAGGACCTCATTATAGCAACAAAATGGCTAAGGACCAGAAAGGACAAGGCTCTGGCTCACCACACAGTTGGCTCTTATAGCTGGTGGACAAACATCGGGTGATTTAAAGGAGGGAACACACAGACACGTGGGTGTGATCTTACTGTCCCCATTTTATGGTTGAGGAAATCAAAACCCAGTAAAGTTAAGTAACTGGCATAACTGGGATTTGACTTTCAGGTCTAATTCCAAAGTACAAACTCTTTCCAAACTAGCATTACTTCAGGCAACTCGTTTAACCCTTTGATCCTCCGTGTTCCCATTTGTGCAAAAGTTACATACATACCCTGCTGACTTCAAAAGGCCGTTGCGACAATTGCTCGATACAATGGCTAGAAAAGCACTTTGAAATTGTTATAGATAGAGGTTAAATAATGCGGGTGCACGGCTATATATAGATACAGCGTTTACATACATCTCTAATGTTGGAGCTGGGGGTAACTTAGCATCTAATTTAGTTGTGTGAGGGCACCATGGCCGTTTGCAGAGCCAGGACTGGAGTTTGCCTTTTGGTTTCTATTTCAGGGCTCTAATACTGGTGGGGGGGAGGCCTTCAGCAGTCAGCAGAGCTGGGCGGAAATGTTGTCATCATGCTTCAATGGCTCTTCACCCATGTTCATTGTCAGGCAGGACAGGTGTCCTCAGAGTTCAGCCTGTGCATGGCCACCTTTGAGAGGAAGAGGAAGGACTGGCAGGGCGGGGGGTGGCCCAGGAGCAGAGCTGAGACACAGGGGGAGTGCAGCCACGGGAGCTCGGGCAGAACCCCGTTGGGGTACACAGCTGTAGGCCCAGATGGGACAGGGTCACGAGAATGCCGTCACTTGGGGTGGAGTGGAGCCTTGCAATGATCCGTTCTCACTTGGAGACAGAGAAACTGAGGCCCAGAGATTGGCTTGTCCAAAATCAGCTGGCAGTTAGGAAATCTGAGAGGTTCCTGTTTCTAATGTGAGTTGTCTAGGCACCTGGATCCAGCCTCAATGAAATCCACTGGAAACCTCAGATAAAATGCAGTAGCCATGGATGGTCTCGGCCACACTAAGGCTCGTCAGTCCTCGGATGACCTGTCCCTGTGCTGACAGAGCAGCATGCCTCACGTGGGGTCATAACCCCGGGGAAATGGCACCCTGCCCTGGCATCCCCTTTTCCTCGGCGTCTCTATCTGGAGGCCAAGCAAGGCCAGGGACAACCAGGTGATAGACGTGCTCTAGTAAGAACACCAAATGGGGGAAAAATAGAGCCAGGTTCATTCCCCTCACTCGGCACCTCTTGGCTCTCTCCTTTCTTATAAAGAACATGGTTTTTGAGTAGATAATCTCTAAATTTTACTTTCTCCAAGAGCAATAGGTTGCTCCAAGTTCGAGGTGCCACATTCCCTCGTTTCAAGGTAGCCGAGTTGAGGAGGAAGTTGGGCAGTAGGAGCAGGGGCCGGCCGGAGCCTGGAGCTAGCTTCTGGGAGGAACAGCTTGCCAAGTTTCTGAGTCGTCCGGGAGCCCTGTCTAAACTGGTTCTGGGAGGCTGGCAAAACACTCTGGGCCTTCGTGCCTGCTGAAGACATTGACTCTGAAGCAACAGAGGTTGCTGGTGCTGCCTGTGCTCACTTCGTGCCCTGGGCTATGACACCTGTGTGGCCCAAGGAAAGGCTTCCTTATCCTTGTTGGCTGCTGCTCGAAGGCCCCGAATTCAAGCCTACACCCTCGCCTGCCCTCTAAGAGATCCCACGTCTGCCAGCTGAGCTCCACCTCTGATTGTCTCTGCAGTGTATTTCCTCTTCCCTCCAGAAGGTACCATCCGAGTTTAGGCAGCCGTGTCTCTCTGCCAGGGAGAGACTTCCACGGCATGTCGGGCCCTGTGATCTGGCGCCTACATCCGTCTCCTAGGCTCCTTGCTCAACTCCAATCGTCCTACTCTGCAGCCTTTGCGTCAGTCCTCTTGGCTTTCGGTCCATGCTCTTCTGGCCAGAGTGCCCTTGCTCACCTCATCTGCCTGCAACTCCCGCTGGACCTTCGGATTCGGTTTTTGAGTCACCTCCACTGTGGCCAAGTCAGAGGTTCCCTGCTCTGTGCTCCCAAAACACTTCGTGGAGATGTAGTACCAACATCATCTGTGCACTTGTACGTCTCAGACCTGTAGCTCCCCGGGGGGAGACGCTGGCTCAGAGCTGAACCCTGGGCGTGGGGCACACACTGCGCATGCTCACGGCACATTTGTGCCAGCTCCAGGGGGAGCTTCGAGGAAAGAAGTCCGAGCAGTGCAGTGGGGCGTCCTGCCTTGTGGCCCCCTCACGGAGCTAAGCAGCGGGATCCTCTCTGCAGGTACGCATAGAGCCACGTCTTTGGGCTAGGAGACCACCACTCCCATTCAGCTTCGTCTCTCAATTGCTTGCTGTGCGCCCTCGGGCAAGTCACTTCATTCTTTCGCTAAGCATTTATGGGCGTGGTGGTGGCTTTACTGTGTGTCGCCTTAGTCAAGCTGAACTACGTTTCACAGAATTGCCTTCTCTCTAGGGTCCTGGCCACGTTGGCATTGGCCACAGGAGAAACGTGTGCGAGATTTGGGAGGCTCAGGGGAAGCGTGGTTGCTTTGTGACACTCTGAACGTGGTGTAGGGCCGTCCCGCCAGCTCAGGAGCTCTCTGCTCAAACCCTGCTGGATGCTCTTTGACAGGCATCCTCCCAGGCACTGGAGACAGGAAATAAATAAATCCTCCTCCTTCTGGTTCTTGGATTCCCCGTCTGGAGGATGCGGATTTCATAATTAAATGAAATAAGACTCCCAGCTGCTCTGTCAAATGTCTTAGTGGACAAGCCTGCAGTGAAAGGCACATGGAGCCACTCATCGCAAACCCTGCGGGTTTAGGGAACCATTCCCCTGGGATGGGCTCAGGGAGACCCGGAGGCCCCAGGAGCCAGGTTTCGGTGACCTTGACGTGTGTCTGCTCAGGGCTAAAAAGAGAGACCTTTGGGCTCAGTCCACCAGTTAGTCCAGACAAACAGCCCCATGTTAGTCTTATTTCTTTAATCCTAAGGTCGAAGACCTTCCATGCCGTGTGTGAGAGACAGGAAGCACACAGCCTCTACCCTGTGCTTCTCAAACTATTGGTGGTGAAGGACCAGCTTTAAAAAAAAAAAAAAATCCCATCCATCACAGATCGACACCTTTGTAAAATACAATAAAAATGAGTCATTAGAAAAATCATTAGAAAAAAAGCACTAAAAAAATCATCCTCTATCCAAGGCCGGACTTTTTTATTATCAGAATTAGTAGGTGTAAAACTTTTCCATGGAATCCCTAGGAACACTTCCTAAAGCTTACTCTCAGTTCCCGTTCTGACTTCAGCATCACCGGGT
The DNA here is from genome assembly GCF_017311325.1 of Ursus maritimus. NCBI lineage: Eukaryota > Metazoa > Chordata > Mammalia > Carnivora > Ursidae > Ursus > Ursus maritimus. The sequence goes on along the minus strand of NW_024424786.1, from coordinate 37,590,681 downwards.
AACGATCTGTGGACAGATGCTGACGTGGGGACGGCACTTTGAGGAGGTCTGTGGCGCCTGAGGGACCAGGAGATGCCGTCCCACTGTGGCTGAGGCTCCTTGTTCTTCTGGGGCAGAACGAAGAAAACAGGCCTTGGAACCACTCACTCGGTGATCTTGCTTCTAGCCCAACCCTCTGGGGATCCTGGTTTCTCATCTGTAAAATGGGGTGCTGTCAGGGCCGTAAGGTGACACCTGTGAGCGAGGGCATGTTGTAAACGCTCCACCGCGTGGGGAAGACTGGTGGAGCCTAAGCTGGACGTGCTGGGTAAGCTGATCTGCAGCTGGGGAAAGGGCTCTCGAGGGCGCACAATTTGGGAGTCCTGGGGCGGACCCACAGGCACCACGGAGCTGGAGAGAGCGGCGTCTTGCTTAGCATGGCTGAAGGTTTTCATGAGCTCGCTCTGAAACGAAGGGCACTTGGGCCTCGGGGTCCAGAAACATAGCAGGATACGGAGAGGGGAGGGGCACGAACCTCCTTCCCAAGACACCAGCAGGGTTTGCGACGATGGTGAGGTGCAGGGAAACCCGTGGGTTTAGCTCTCAAGACTTCTGCTGCTCTGAGTCTGGGAAGGTGACCTGGGGAAGCGCAGGGTTTTCCGCAGCACTTGCTGAGCAGGGGTGGGAGGCACCAAAGCCCTTTCTTCCAGGAAGCAGAAGTGGGCATGTTGATGGGGTGCCTGGGCGGCTCAGTCCGTCAAATGTCTGCCTTCAGCCTGGGCCATGGTCCGAGGGTCCTGGGATCGAGCCGCGCAACAGCCTCCCTGCTTAGCGGGGAGTCTGCTTCTCCCTCTCCCTCGGCCCCTGCTCGTGTGCTCTCTCGCTCTCTCTCTCTCTCTCAAATGAATAAATAAAATCTTAAAAAAAAAAAAGCGGACATGTTGGCAAGTCACGTGAGATGCCCTCTGTAGGCCCTGTAAGAGCCGGGGGGACTCGGATTTCCAGCATGCGTTCTTGGTGGGGCAGGATCACGTGAACCCGAGGTGGAAATATTGCTCCTTGGGGAAGGGGCGAAAAGAATCTTGCTCTTTTTTTTTTTTTTAAAGATTCTATTTATTTGTCAGAGAGAGAGAGAGCAAGACAGCATGAGCAGGAGCAGAGGGAGAGGGGGAAGCAGACTCCCTGCTGAGCAGGGAGCCCAATGCAGGACTCGATCCCAGGACTCTGGGATCATGACCTGAGCCGAAATCAGACGCTTCACCGAGGTGCCCAATCTTGCTCTTTCTATATATAAACACAAATATACAGACAGTAGGTAATCAGCTATCTGTGGCATTCAACTTTTAAGAGGGGTTATGACTGGGGGGAGGACGATGTCTAAACTGGCTCCTAAGGGTTACAATAATGAAGACAGGGTTTGGGTCCAACACCCTGCTGTTATGTAGAAAGATGCAATGCGATGGTGAAATCCACCCATACCCAGGTTGTGTTTCTTGAAATGACAAACCCCAAACTCCTGAGCACCCTGCAGACAGGGACCTCACAGGTGCCTGCAGCCCTTCTAATGCCTGCCGTTCTTCAGCACGTCCCTCGGGCTGCCGAGGCGTGGCGCAGACCGCTTAGCTCCAATGAGCCAAGTGCTCCTATACCAGTTTCTGGAATGGTGCACAAGCCTGTCAGCTAAATAGGGGACCTCTTCCCTCCTCCCCCTGCGTCCCGCCCCACAAAGAGCCGTCAGCACAGCACGGTTTCCAAACTTCCTCTCCCTCCGGGCACAGAGTCCCCTGACTCTCCCGACCCATTCAGCCCAGAGCGATCTTGAAATATTCATTGGATCCTGGCACGCCCCTGCTTAAAACCTTTCCCATGGTACTTAGAATAGCCCGAATGCCCCACTCCGCAACTGCTCTTTGGTTTTGAAAAGTCAAAACCAGACTTCTTTCCTGTGTCATGGCCTTGGCCCAAACTTCCGGCTTTGCCTAAAAATGTTCCTCTTCTCCCCCCTGCCCTCGTCTGGCTAAAGGTCATAGCTCAGAGAAGTCTTCTGTGACCACTACCACCGCCCCCCCAACCCCGCCATTCTCCAGTACGCAGCGTTCTTTCCTTCAGAGGCATTGTCACACTTTGTTGACCGGTTTATGGTCTTTCTTCCCGCTACTGTGGAAACTTCCTGAGGGCAGGGCCCGGGGTCCATTTGCCCACTGCTGTATACTCAATTCCTAGAAGAGAGCTGGGCACACAGCAGGCTTCAGTGATCACTTGTTGAGTGTGTGAATGCATGTCTGAGCCAACACCGGCTGTAAGAAGGAGCAGACTGATATGAATACATATGGGAATGCACAAGGACCTAGACGACTGTTTGCCAGTGGGCCTCCAACCCCACACTCAAGCCTCAGCAATGCTATTAAGGATCCACTTGGGCAGGTGACAAGAAGGGGCTGAGGCCAGAGAGAGTGCTGCCCCATATTGTCTGGGGTATAACGCCTGAACGACCCTAGGAGATGTCCCATTCTTTTGTTTTGTTTTGTTTTGTTTTGTTTTAAGAGAGAGAGAAAGAGGGAGAGAGAGAGAACAAGCGGGGGGCGGGGTCAGATAGAGGGAGAAGCTGAGCCGGAGGGAGAAGCTGAGCTGAAGGCAGAAGCTTAACCAACTGAGCCACCCAGGCTCCCCGAGATGTCTCATTCTTGATCATCCCCAAAGCCTATTGGTAATTAACTCAGGAGGTAAGTTTCAAAGTCTTACCTCCTCCCCGGGAGATCCACTCAGTGAGCTGGTAGGAAGGATGATTCCTCTTCCACCTGCTCCAGTGACTCTGTCCCCAAGGCTGGACAGGAGGGAAAGGGACCCTTAGCCATCACTCCTACACAACCTCATATTTGAGGCACATTAACAACACCTATGTCTACAAGTATGCTCTTTCCTTTTCAAGGCACTGTCACGATTTCCAAGAAAAGTAATCCCCCCACCGCCACCTGCCAACGTGATCCAGCCATGCTAATGCATTGTGTTATTAGTTATGCCAGGGGTTTCAATTTTCAAGGCATTTTCATGTCTTCGATCTCCCTGGCCCAGCCAACCAACTGCTGTGATTAGCCAGCCTGGTCATCTGTGCCATGCTCTGGAGAAGGAAGAGAGCAGATAGCAAGCGTGTACTGGAACCGTGCTGGGCGCTTGCCATCCAGGATCTCACGGAGAAGCCACGTATCCAAAACCACCAAGGTTATCATCCACTGAAAGGCTGGTCAGAATTGTCTTCAGCAGAACTGATTACATCTTTAAGTCCTAAGGATCCACGATCGGCACTTGGCTTATATTTAGACACCCACTATGTAATTCTCGATGGGGCAAGTGTTCACTCGACAGGATTCAATGTTACTAAAGGCAAGTAACACCTGTTTCTCAGCCAGCGGGGATGCATTGGGTGGTGTTGGTGGGGGATGAAGTGAGATGAGAGCGGTTTCGGTGGCAGAGAATGAAAACCTCACAAGACCAAATGCCAGCTCCAGCCTCGTTTTTCTACACACCGTGTGTCTATAAACCCTCCCCCTTCCCCTTTCTGGGCCTCCGTGAAACAAAGAGGGAGAACTATATTACCAAATCCCTTCCAGCTCAGATATTCTACAAGTGAATCATCCATTGTGTCTAAGACTCACCTTAACCTTCCTGGACACACCAGGTCCTTTCCTGAATTCTTTAATGACCAGTGTTCCCCTACTTCCTGGCTCCAAGTCACAAAAACTCAAGATCCCCATTGCCCTCTCTATACCCTGCCCTTGCTCCAATATTCTTTTTCTCATGTCATTCAGATTTCACTGATTCCTGTCCCTGCCACCCCCATCCTGCTGCAGGTTACGGTGGCTTTCCAACTGGTATCTCCCTCAGCCTCAGTCTGTCTGGTCCTGCCTGCAGATGCTACCAATGGGACATCTCCTAGGGTCGCTCAGGCGTTATACCCCAGACAATATGGGGCAGCACTCTCTCTGGCCTCAGCCCCTTCTTGTCACCTGCCCAAGTGGATCCTTAATAGCATTGCTGAGGCTTGAGTGTGGGGTTGGAGGCCCACTGGCAAACAGTCGTCTAGGTCCTTGTGCATTCCCATATGTATTCATATCAGTCTGCTCCTTCTTACAGCCGGTGTTGGCTCAGACATGCATTCACACACTCAACAAGTGATCACTGAAGCCTGCTGTGTGCCCAGCTCTCTAGTCTCAACCCTTCAGTGACTCCCTCAAAGCTATGGTCCTGCCCTCCAAGCCCTCCACGGGTTGGTCCCAACCCAGACTTTTTGCCTCTTAACCAATCCTGCAGACGCATAACTTCTTGCGGCCTCTCTCCTCATCTATAAAATACAGAGATTGGATAAGGTCTTGCTCAAAGTCCTTTTCAGATCAAAAACACCCTCACTCCTCTAGAGCCAGACTGCTGTGTCTGCTGCCTTTGGGGTTTTCCGGCCCCCGAGCTGCCCACTACTATTCTGTTCGGATGCCTCGGGAGTCACTGAAGGTCTGACTCGGGGCGGGGGGGGGGAGAGGAGGAGGGTGCAGGGCTGTGACCCGTACCAGCTCTGTGACACTCTTGGCATGCAGTTTCACTCCCCAAGCCTGCTCAGTTGCACAAACGGAAAAGTCCTTCTTTTCCTGCCTCCCTTAGAGTTTTTTTGAGAAGATCAAATAAAGAAATGACTCTGAAAACAACCCTCCCTTCCTCAAATAACAATCCTACGTGCCAGGCACTTCCCTAGGCATTGGGTACATTGTGGTAAACCAGATGGATTTGGCAGGGGGAATCTTACAGTGACCAGCATTGTCCAACAGCACTTTCTGGGATGATGGAACCTTAGTCGCCACTGATCACATGTAGCTACTGAGCATTTGAAACCTAACCAGTGTGACCTAAGATCTAAATCTTGAACTTTATTTAATTTTAACTGATTTAAATGGAAACAACCACACAGGACTGGTGGCTACAGTGTTGGATGGCACAGGTATGGACATCTAGGGGTAAGGAAGACATCAAACACAAATTAAAGGTTCCCCAGAGAATTAACCATAGAATGGCCATATGACCCAGCAATTCACTCCTAGGTATACACCCCAAAGAATTGAAAATAGGTATTCAAGCAAATACTCACTCATGAATATTCAGTGCAACAAAAGGTGGAAGCAGCCCGAATGGCCAGGAACAGATGACAGAATGCAATATGTTCGCACAATGGGATATTATTCAGCCAGAATGGAAAATTCAGAGAGGCAGAAAGCAGGCTCCTGGTTGCCAGGGGCTCAAGGGGAACAGGGATGGGGATGGTGACTGCTTATTTGGGTATAGGGTTTCCTTTGGGGAAGATGGAAGTGTTTTGGAACTAGAGAGAGGTGATGGTGGCCCAACATTGTAAATGTACTAAATGACCCGAAATTGTACACTTTCCTATGGTTAGTAGCATGTCCTGTGAATGAGAGCTGACGGTGAGGAAGGGCCTCCGTGGGAAGAGCAGGGAGAGGGTGCTCTGGAGGAGGCACCAGCTAGACAAGCCAGCCTGCTGTGTGGGGGACAGCCCACTCTGATGGCACTGGCAAGGCAGGTGAGGACCAGGCAAGGTGAATCCTGCAGGAACACGAAGTTTGCAGGAGAGCATGGCTCTTGCCCCCAAGGTGAACAGTTCCCTGAAGGGTGTGTTTGTCCATTTCTCTACCAGTTGCAGATATTGGCCCCTTGCCCTCCCCAAACCAAATCCTGAAGCAAGTCTTTGCTGTAGGGTTCAGGTTGGGTTGGGGGCTTTCCCTCCCATCTGCTCTCCTTGCTCCTTTGTTTCTTATTGCCTAGACCTTGGAGCATGTCGCCTGGGGCCTCCACCCTCCTCCCCTTCTTGCTCTCTTTTCCCCAAATAAGCCTCTGTCCCCCACCCCCAGACATCCCCCGTTGGGTGGTTCTGACCACTTCCTCTCTGAGCTCCATTCTTCCCTAAAGAGCTCTGAAATCCCAGTTGCTGGGGTTCCTTCCCCTGGCGAGAGGGGTGGGGAGGAGTGCTCTGAAAATCAGTGACTCTCTACTTAGCTCACTTCCAGTGGGCCCAGTGGAGGGAAAAGTGAGCCATGGTCTTGGAATCTACTAGAATGGATGTCCAGGTTGCTGATTCCTGTGGCTACCTTGATGGGAAATTCCGTTCCTCGGGTAGAGAAGACTCAAGAAGCAGCAGAATTGGGAGGAAAGCATGAGTTCAGGTTTGATGTATTAGAGTTGAGAGCCCTGTACCCCTTTCTTATTTTCACAGTACCCTGCCTCTTATTGTCCGGTGCTCCACGTGGAGGGTCAACAAGAGCTAAGGCCCAGGAAGCCTGGCCAAGTTGCCAGGGCAGGGGTGGGTAGACTGTGACTGGCAACAAGCCAGAGATGAGGGCAGAGGGGTTCCCTGCCATGAGGAGAGTGCTTCACACCATGTTAACACATTTCCACTGACTTCACAAGCACCTGTGGGTTAGCCAGGCCAGCGGGTTTCCTCCTCATTTTACAAGATGAGCCGGAGACTGACCTGTTTCAAGGTCATCCGGCAAGGGTTGGGTCCCAGGTCTCCCGACTCCGTGGTTCCAAGATCTTTTTCCTGTTGCCTGTTCTCCGATGGCTCCTGGTGACCCCCTAAAAAGAAAACCCCTTCTCTTTCAAAGGGTGTTTTCCATTAATGTTAGGGTGGTGGTGGACAGGCAGGTGGCGTGACCACCTTCAGTTCTGGGAGCTTCCTAGATGATCAAGGCTGTCGTTGGAAAGACAAGATGTCAAAGTCCTCTGTGACAGATGCTTCCTGAACTAGTCTTTCTGAGTCATCAGCCAGGTGGTGGCCGGGCCTGCCTCTAGCCCCCAGCTGACATGCTCCTGCCACCCACGTGCCCACCAAGGGTCTTGACAAGGCCAGTGGTGCTTGATTCTGCTGAAAGGCCCCAGGGGCTGCTGCAGAGACCTGAACCATTCCCTGCAGCTCCTACTGCAAAGCTGCAGACAGAGCAAGCAAGGGGTTCTCCCAAGGACACTGGGCTCCCAGAAGGCAGTGCAGAGGGCAGCAAAATGGTGCCCATAAAGCAAAAACAGTCTTTGGCCTGAGATATCCCAGGCTTAGCCCGGATCCCTCGGAGTGAACCCTACAGCTGGGCCTTCCTCCCTGCCCTTACCTGGCACAGAGAATGCCAGTCTGGAAAAAGTGCCACCTGTCCCCCCTGTTTGCCTGTCTGAATGTTCCCTAAATTTACCTTATGGGGTAAAAGGGATCAGAGATGAGAGTTCATGGTTTCATTGGTGAGAGGGTATATTGGGCCCATTTCCCCCCGCTATGGGGCCTCCCCCACAGGGAAGAATGTTCATCTCTCCCCAAGCCCTAACTTGTGCTGACCCTCTTCAGGGTCAGACTTGAGTTCAGTGTGGGAGTGATTTCCTGCAACCGGGCTCTGGCATTAATTTGCTATGTGACCTTAAGCAAGCCTTTTCTTCTGAGAATCTCCAGGTCCTATCTGAGCAATGAGGTCCCTAAGACCCTAAGATCCCGCAGCTCAGTGTTTCAGGAAAAGTCAGCATTGGGCCATCTGCCAGGCTCATAGAACTGGGAAGTACGTCAACATCTTGTGCTCTGAAGGAATGGTGTGCCCAGGCCTGGGCATTCATACTTCTGCATTTTTCACCATGGTAGGGGAGTAGACATGTTACTGGCCAGGCCTTGGTCCCAGATGCCCATACCTTCTCAGGTGACATTAGCAAAGTCCACCTGGTTTGGGTCACTAACCCACTCCCACCCCACCATGCCCCCTATGAATCATAACCACAGAGATCCCCTCCTGAGCCTTCACAATTAGCGTCGGCAAGGGGTCTCTAGCCCTGGGTCCGACTGCCATGGAAGTGGGGCCAAAGAATACCTCCACCTACATGATCTCACTTCCTCCCTCCATCAAAGCAGTTGGGGAGGTGTTACAGTCTCTTATTTTGATCAGATGAAGAACTGGAGATAAAAAGGAGCAGGAAGTAGCAGCCTGAGATCACACAGGTATCACTTGGTAGGTCTGGGTCTGTGGCTTAGCGCTTTACCTCCTGTCAGTGCTCTTTGCCCATCCCAATGGCTGACCAGTTCTTGGACCCATGCCAGGCTGGCCACACTAGGAACAAAGGATCTTGCTCCTGGAAACACTGATTCAAGAGCATGGGAGTCTATGGCTCAAGCTAACAAAGGGCTTCTCTTCTTTCCTCTTCTTGTGCAATGACTTGGAACCTGGCTCCCAATATTTTCCTCAGCTCCCACCTTTGGCCATCACCGGTGGGTACTTCACGTCTGTGTTGACTTCCATCCCATGTGGTAGAGTCTTCGTCTTTCGCTGCCGGCCCTGGTGGACCACACCCACAGAGGTTTCTAGGTTTCTAGAGTTGCCAGAGTCCAGGTCCTCCTCCCTGAACACATTTTCACCCGTTGCTCCTGGCCTCTGCCCGTACTGCCCATGCCCAGCCTGCTCCACACTCATGAGGACCTCAGAAAGACTGATTAACCCTGTCAGTCAGGTTGGGCCTTTTTTTTTTTTTTAGATATTACTATCCATGTCTTATTTATGACTCTATAGAAAGAAAATTTACTCTCTCATAACAAGACAAATAAAGGCCTCCAGGTGGTTCTGACACCCAGGCAGGTTTGGGAAACTGCTGAAGGCTGCCATTCTCCCCCAGCCTCCCTCTCACAGCACAGCCCTGACTGCGATTTACCCCCTCTTTGTTGGAGACACATTGCCCCAGCCTCCTCTGTGCCCCCGTTCCTGCAGCCTGGGACCCTTCTGCGACAGACTGCTTCATTTTGTCTGTTTTCCCTGTATGTCCAGTGGCACAGCACGGTGGTTCAAACTGCAGGTCCTGGCCTCCCCTAACCCCCAAGGGGAAGGAGGAAGCTGTGCTGGGTCGAAAAGCCTTTTGAGTGGGGTGACTAATCCCGGTCTGAGCTCACTCCTTGGAGCTCCACTGGCAGGTCTCTTCCCTCGCCTCCCAGACTGGCTTAGTGGCCCCTTTCCAAGGGCTGAGCGTCAGCAGGAGCAGCTGGATGCAGCCACCACACTCGCCTGGAACCCCTAGGGGTGTGGCTGAGAAGGAGCTTCTGGAGGGCCATGGCCTCGAGCAAGGGAACAAGGAGAGGGGACACAGGGTGAGAGGAGTAAGGGTCATTCGGTCGCACAGGCACTACACCGGGGCTCCATCTACATCCTGAGACGTTGTGCGGTCAGAGGGAAAGCTGAAAGTCTGGAACATCCCTGGACACAACACTTCCTTTGTGTTCATTCACGCCGATGTCACCTCCTCCTGTCTGCAAACGGCTGGCAGGTACACTGGGGTGGCGGCGGTGATGAGGAAGAGGTGACTGTGCTCCTCAGGACTCACAGGCTAATGGAGAAGATAAAATGCTGTTGATTCTGCTCCGGCGAGATAGTGCCCCAGAGCCAGGGGGGCTTGGGAAGGCCGGCTCGCAGAGGAGGGTGAGAGAGGCGTCCGAGGAGACGCCATTGCAGTCGGCTCTCTGAGCAGGAATCTGTCAGCTAGAAAGGTGGGAGGAAAGGGTGCATTCTAGACAGTGCGCATGTCATGAGTGAGGTGCAGAAAACACCACAGGGCCCCAAAGCTACCCATGGACAGGAGCCCTGATGGAGGGAAAACTTTTGAAATCCATCTGAAATTATCTCACTGCATGGACAGCTCTCCAGTGGGTCCCGGGGGCAACAAAGAACAAACTAGTCTCTGCCCTAAAGGACATCCAGTCTGGCAGGGAAATCAGGAAAGGACAAATAATTGAGGATTATGGAATTTTAGCTATTGACAGAAACTTCCAGATGACCCGGACCAATTTCCTTTTTCTAGAGATGCAGAAACAAGAGGAGGGGTGACTCACCCTGGACAAAAAGCCAGCTGGAGAGAGAGCCAGGGTCAGACTCAGATCTTCAGATTTCCATTCCATGCTCATTTCCCTGCACCAGGCATGACACACACCACTGTGGAAAGCTTTGGATGGGCCGTCACAACTAGGAGGAGAGTGTGAGGACTTCCAGCTGGGGAAGGGGTGCTGGTGAGGCCCTGGAGCTGGGCCTTGAAAGCCAGGATGGCACAGAGCGTGTGCTCAGGAAACGGGGGTGTTCAGTGGCCCTGAGACAGCGGGACAGACAGGGCTTACCAGAGCCAAGGCTGGGACAGAAGGGCGGATCGGTCCTTGCACTGACCTAAGAAGTCTATACTTTTATTTCTGAAAAGTGAGGAAATAAGGAGCCATTGAGAGAGCTAGGATACCACAGCTGTGCTTTTGAGAGAACTCTGGGGTAGGGCGGTGCCAGATGATGGAGAGGGCAGAGGCCAGAAGGAGGGAGCCTGCTTCAGCCACACCCTGCTAGTGGCCTTTAGATAGTCCCAGCCACGCCCTGCATGGTCTTTCGGGCAGATGAAGAGTACATCTTTTACTTCGCCCTGTAGCGTGTAAGCTCCCAGACACCAGGGACCATTCAAGATGACAAGCGTGCTAGTTACTGAAGGGGATACGGAAATGATTGCCCCTGCCCAGCGGATGGGACCATCTCGCCCTGAGGTCACAAGGGGCTCTGGAGGCAGAGTGTCAGGGGTAGGGGAAGCAGAGAGTAGGCACAAACACCTAGGAGATTAGGACGACTACTACTATCAAGAACCAACCAACCAAACAAAAAAACCCCCAGAAAATCACAGGTATTGGCAAGGACATGGAGAAATTGAAACACTTGTTGGTGGGAACGCAAAATGGTGTCATTACTATGGAAGATCATAGAGCAGTTTCTCAAAAAGCTAAAAATAAAATACCATATGACCCACCAATTCCACTTTTGGGTTAATGTCTGAAATAACTGAAAGCAGGGTCTCAGAGATGTACTTTACAGCTCTGTTCGTAGCAGCATTATTCATGACGGTTAAAACACAGAAGCAACACACGAGTCCACTGACGGATGAACAGATGAACAAAATGTAGTCTGTTCACACAATGGAATATGTTTCAGCCTTACAAAGGGAGGAAAACCTAACCCGCGCTATATTGTGAATGAACCTTGAGGACATTATGCTAAGTGAAATAAGCTCAGCACAGGTGTGCGTGGGTGGCTCAGTCCATGAAGCGTCTGCCTTCAGCTCAGGTCATGATCCCAGGGTCTAGAATTGAGCCCTCCATCGGGCTCCTTGCTCGGTGGGGAGTCCGCTTCTCCCTCTGCCTCTGCCCCTCACCCCACTCATGCTCGCGCTCTCTCTCTCTTAAATAAAGAAATAAAAATCACAAAAGATAACTACTGTGTGGTTCCACTTACATGAAGCTACTAGAAGAGTCAAGTTCATAGAGACAGAAAGTAGGAGGGTGGCTGCCGGGGGCTGGGGAGGAGCGGGCTGGGGGGTGTTAGCTCTGCTTCATAGAGACAGAGTTTCAGTTTGGGAAGATGCAGATGCTCTGGTGACCCACGGTGCTGAAGGTCCCATACAACAATACGTATTTAATACCCGGGACTGCACAGCTAAAGATGGTCACGATGATAAATGTTATGTCATGTGTATTTTACCACAATAAAAAAAGTTGAAAAAGAAAAAAAAAATCCAATGAAGATTAGGGGTCAGTAAACTTTTCCTGTAGAGGGCGGGACGGTAAATATTTTCAGCTTTGCAGGTCATCCAATCTCTGTCACAACTACGAAAGTTTGGTGCAGAAGCCACCACAGGTAATAAATACACAAATGAGCGTGGCCGGCTTCCTTTAAAACTTGTAAAAACAAGGGCAGAGCCAGGTGTGGCCCGTGGGCTGTCGTCTGCTGACTCCTGATCTAGTGTCCACACCTGTATCTGACTTTCTGTTGAGGACTGATGGAAGGCTCTAGGTCTGTGAAGTTCCATGTTCACTTGTCACCTCTGGTCAGGCAGAGTGCAAATGATTTCCCTCAGGCAGAAGAGATCATTTCAAAGGTTAAGGATTTTTGCCCCGGAGGGCAATACCAATACCCCACCAAACTTATCAATGCTTATAAATACCTTGCTCTTCGAATTCGCCTGGGCGCCATCGTGACTGTCCTGCTGGTTCCCTCATGAATGAGTTAAATCAATCTCTGACGCATGTTCTTTCCTTAAACACAACACAAAACAAAAACGATCAGAGATCAGGTTCAAATTGCCAGGGCAATCGGGGAAGGCTTCTTGGAGGCAGCAGCATTGAGAAGGGCCTGGAAGGTGGAGAAGGCTGGCTGGCTTGGGGGACTGGTACGGGTCAGTGGAAGGCTGGAGAGGTGGCACGGGCCGGAACGGGGACCCTGCTGAGAAGCTCTCCCAGGGGGCATTGGCTCAGGAATCTCAGATCCGCTCGCAGGGCCTCACGTGGCCCCCTGCCCGAGTTAACCGCATCGGGATCGGGATCAATGCTGCTCAGGAGAGGCTGTGGAAACAGGTGCAACTTGGAGCAGGAGCCTGGCTCTCAAGCTGCTAAAGACCGTGCAATCCTGATTTCATTGCTTGACCTCTAACCATCAGTTTCTTCATCTACAAACAAAGATAATAATAACTGCGGATCTGGTAACCCTCTGACTCAAGGCCCTGAAGGGGACATCCTTTCCTGCCTGTCTCCCCACAACTCTGATCACACCTGTGCTCAGTGACCCTCTCTCCTCCCATGGGCTGAGGCAGGTGCCACAGTCACCGGCTCTCCGCTGGGGAAGGGGAGTGGGTGACGATGAGGCCAACATCACATCAATGATCATTCCCTCACTCCGACCATAAACAATCACTGATACCATATTTTATATTTACAGAGCCATAGCTACTCTTTCTGGTGAACGAAGTAACTCTGGGTGGACACAGGAACGGGAACTGTGAGCCCATCAGAGCCCTGAGCAAACTGTGGTTCCCAAGGGCAGCCACTGGTAGGGCTGGGGCATAGGCTCCACGGTCTGGCGCAATGGTGACTCCTGTCTCCCCCCCTTCTTCCTGCTGCCTTTGTATGAACCCCAGGGCCTGTGCTGCGGGCCCCGAGGTGGCGCTGGCGCTCTCAGACCGATGACGGTAAGTAAAATGGTTTCTGAAAGCCATTTCCAGGCAGACTCCAGTGACACTGCAACGTGTCTGGTTGTATGAAGTGCTCAGAAGGGCTGTAGGTATAGCTGGAGGCCCCGGGTGTCCCACGCTGAGCCCGGCTGGCTCGGAGATACGGGGCGTGGAAGGCTATCTGCATCTGCTCCCTCGGGAGAGTCCTGCCTCCTTTGCTTCCAGACTCTGATTTGCTGGCCCTGATGGTACCACAAGGTGAACGCCTCAGGAGCTCTGGTCCCGCTGGGACTGGGGCTGCTGATTTGTCCCCTGGCTTCCTGCTGATCAGGGCTCATTCCTGAAAACTCAAAGTCCTTCCCTAGGCAGGAACGGACCCTGGCCTGAGCCAGGTGAGCCTGTCTGCAGGTCCGAGGATGTGAACTCACCCCCCACAAATCAGTCCCTGAGCCGGGGGGCCGAGTCACAAAGCACAACAGATAAACAGCCAGGGGAGTCAGAGAAGCGCTGGCCTTGGAACGGGCCGCTCAGCCTTGCTCCTGGTGGCGGGGATTGGGCGAGATAACCCCTCTGCCGTCTTGGGGCTCTTTAGGTCAGCCTCTGGCTGCTGCTCCTTCCAGAGGGGGACCACCTCACCACTCCACGGTCTTCCTACAGCTCCTCCTGAGGCCTCGGCATCCATGGCCAGGGCAGAGCCCTGCAAATCCTTCTGAACATTTCCTTAGGAAACAAACCACAAGGGAGCAATTCTGCGGCTAGGGAGATCCACCAGAGAAACGAGCACATGTGCCCATCAAAACACACCTATAAGGGGCGCCTGGGTGGCTCGGTCTGTTAAGCCTCTGTCTTCGGCTCCAGGTCCTGGGATCGAGTCCTACATCGGGCTCCCTGCTCAGCGGGGAGTCTGCTTCTCCCTCTACCCCTCCCCCCCACTTGGGCCTGCTCACTCTCACTCTCTCTCTCTCATGCGCACGCACGCACAAATAAATAAATAAATAGTCTAAAAAAAAACCACATACAAGAACCAGCAGAATATTATTTATTCATAATAGCCCCAAACAGTAAGCACAACAAATGTCAGTCAATTGTATAAAGTGTAAAAAAATTGTGACGTAGTTCCGCAGTGGGATACCACTGAACGGTAAGAAGAATGGCCACTGCTATGTGCAACCACTTGGAGGAATTTCACAGGCACAATGATGATAAAAGAAGGCAGGCATAAAATACTGCACTCTGTCAGAGTCCATTTGGAAGGAATTCAAGAAGAGCCAGCACGAATGGTGATACAAGTCAGAATAGCGGTGACCTCAGGGTGGACGGACTGCCCGCTAAGGGACCTAGGGAAATTCCAGGGTATTAGAAATGTTCCTCATCTGGGTGGTGCTTGCATAGGGGTGTTTCTCTGTGTGTGTGTGTGCGCACACGTGTAAAAATCTTCAAATTGTATGCTTAAGATATGTGTGTTTTACTGTATGTATGGTGTACCGCAGTTAAAACAATTAAATGACCAAATGCATTCAGAATTTGTCCTTTAAGGTGTAGATTCTGGCTCTTTCTCCACCGGTGGAAGCATCCCAGTCATACTGGCTCTCTTTGTCAGCTGGGTGCTGGGCTGGGCAGTTCCGGAAATGGCTCTTCAGGGGCTTCCTGCTCTGAAGCATGTGGTGCTTTGAACGGCTGCTTCCATGAACAGCCCAGAGAAGTAACTGCTCCTCTTTGCCTCCCGTCCCCTTAGCCTCTGTCTCCCCATATAAAGCACCAACGGGGAAACCAACAGGACAATCTGGGACCTGGGACATGAGAAGGCTGCATGAAGGGGTGAAAAGTTGAGCAGGACCACGGCAGAAAAAGAAAATCTGGGAGGATGCATGCTACTCAGGAAACTGTGGTTAACTCTGCAGAGAGAGTGGCACAGGGAATGTTCACATTCTTCTCCACATTTTTCTGCGATGGTTGAAGTTTTTAAATGAACATGCATTTCTTCTATATTTTAGAATAAGAATAACATGCATTCACAAAACTTGTATAGTCCAAACTTCTCCGTTTGAGCAGGAGTGAAGGTAGGGGCAGGGGTGGCAATATTTTGCCCAAGGTCACAGGACTACCCTGTGGCAGGCCAGGGCTGGTCATCAGGCCCTCGGATCACCAGTGTCTTGCTCTTTGGAACTTGTTTTGTACAGGACCTGGCCTGGAATTACAGTTGAATGCTCTTGGTTGCTGATAATTTTGTTTGTTTTTCCTACTGAGATTTTCTTTCAGGATACATAATATATTAGCTCAGGGTGCCATAACAAAACACCGTAGACTGCGTGACTTAAACAGCAGAAATTTGTTTTCTCACGGTTCCGAAGACTGGAAGTCTGAGCTCAGGGTGCCAGCATGGTGGGATTGTGGTGAGGACTTCCTTCCTGGCTTGCTGATGGGGCCAACTTCTTGCTGTGTCTTCCATAGTAATTCCTGGGTCCGGGGGTGGGGGGAAGGAGTTTAAGCTCTCTGGCGTCTCTTCTTAAAAGGGCACTGATCCCCGGATGCCTGGGTGGTTCAGTCAGTTAAGCGTCTGCCTTCAGCTCGGGTCATGATCCTAGAGTCCTAGGATAGAGTCCTGCATCAGGCTCCTTGTTCAGCGGGGGGAGCCTGCTTCTCCTTCTGCCTGCTGCCTCCCCTGCTTGTACTCTCTCTCTCTCTCTCTCTCTGGAAAATGAATAAATAAAATCTTAAAACAAACAAAAAAAACCGGCCCTCATCCCATCAGACCAGGTCCCTACCCTCATGACTTGATTACCTCCCAAAGACCTCATTACAAATACCATAACATTGGGGTTAGGGCTTCAACATATGAATTGTAGGGGGAAGGGGGAACATAAATGTTAAGTCTATCACACATAATAATTCCTCCCAGATACATGACATGATTTTGAATCCCTCTTCCGTCTCCTACAGTTCTTCCCTGAACCTTATTTAGTTTAATCAACAAATATTTATTGAGCATTTACTGTGTTCTAAGATCTTAGGATACATCAGTGAACAAAAGGACAAAGATGCCTGCCCTCACTGAATTCTTTTTTAATGTTGCTGGGCCCCAGGGCTTAGTCCTTGGTTCCCCTTCTCTTGTTTTCATCTACTTCCATGCTCTTGGTGATCTCATCCAGTTTCACAGCTGGCTGTAGACAACATCCATAGGACAAAGACTCCCCCCTTTCAATTTCCAACCCTAGCTATCTCTCCCAGCTCCCCTGTCTACTCAACATCCCCACTTGGTTTAACGAATATCTGTATTGGATGACATGGGATGCTGTCTGGATTTTTCCTCTCCAGGTCCAAGACACTCATTCCCCCAACTGCAGGGAGTGTTGTAGCTGAATCCTTCCCAAGGAACTGTCCTCACGTGAAGAGAGCTGACTCACCCAATCAAGTGTCTGGTAGCAAAACAAAGGCTCAGTCCTCTTGCTTCAATTCAAGTCAACTTTGGGGAGTCTTTCCCATTCAGGTACATGGTATATGGTCACTGATATGGCAAATAAGCTCTTTTCTGTCCTATCTGGAGCGAAGATGGGAAGCTGTTCACATTCACAAGGGATGAACAACAGTATCCATTATGGTCTTGCCCCAGGGCTGTGTTAACTCTCTTTCCTCTGTCATGAAATAGACTGAAAGGATTTGGAAAATGTGGATATTCCGCAGAATACCTCATTGATCCACTGTATCAATGAACAAAGTGGAAAGTATATTGGAGTCTTGACAAGACATATTTGTTTCAAAGGATGGAAGATAAATCCTATGAAGAGTCAACGTCCCAGTTAAAAACTTATGTCCACATGCACACACACACACACACACACACACACACACAAACCAGGCACACAGATGTTCAAGCAACTTATTTCATAATTGCCCAAGATTAGAAGCAACAGGATGTCCTTCAGTAGGTGAATGGATAAGTAAACATCCAGACAATAGAATACTCTTCAGTGCTCAAAAGAAATGAGCTATCACGCCATGAAGACATGGAGGAATCTTAAAGGCATAGGACTCTGTGAAAGAAGCCAATCTGAAAAGGCGACCTCCAACTATATGACACTTGGAAAGGGCAAAACTATGGAGATGGTGAAAAGATCAGTAGGAAGGGAGGGATGAATAGGCGCTGGGCGGAGGGTTTTTCGGGCAGTGACACCCCTCTATGATACCACAATGGTGTATACCTGTCATTACACATTTGTCCAAATCTATTGCATATATAACACCAAGAGTGGAGCCTAATGTAAACTTATGGACTTTGGGTAATTATCATGTGTCAATATGGGTTCCTCAATTGTTAACAAATGTCCCACTCTGGCAGGGGATGTTAATATTGGGAAAGGCTGTTGTGCGTGTGTGAAGCCAGGGCTACATGGGAAATTTCTGTACCCTCTGTTCAATTTTATTGCGAACCTAAAACTTCTCTGAAAACTAAAGGCTATTAAAAAAAAAAAGAATTAAAGGCCTACTATATCAGTGAAGTTTGTAGGGATCTCACAGCATTTTAGGACATCCTTTCCAAAGTAAAAGACAAAATAAAGGATAAACTTCATCCCTCACTGGGACTCTCCCAGGTTCTGAAAGTTTCACATGCTACATTTGGGAATACTACTCTGACCCGTTTGCTGTGTGACATAGAAGGCAGGCTAGTTTTAAGTGGGGTTCAGAAGAGGGAAAAGTTTCCACAGTAGGTCCAGGCTGAAATGCAGGAAGCCCTACTGCTTGGGTCTTGTTTACCACCAGTCCTAGTGACCCAACTTGGGGAGTTTGTGGGTCCAAATCCTGGAACTCCGAGCAATGTGAGTTTAGAGGTCCTGGTTCCCAGAAGTAGAACAGTGCCACCAGAAGATTCAGCAGCAGTCCCATTAAAGTGCAAGCTGTGGTTTGTTCCTGATAACTTTGGGATATTCATGCCAATAGATAAGCAAGAAAATAAGTCACCATCCTGGCAGGGCTAACTGCCCCCATTCATCACAAAGAGATAGAGCTTAAAAAAAAAAAGATTTTATTTATTTATTTATTTATTTTGAGGGGGCACAGGGGGAGGGAGAGGCAGAGAATCTCAAGCAGATCCTCTCAGCATGGAGTCCAGTGCGGCGCTGGATCTCACAATCCTGAGATCATGACCTGAGCCAAAACCAAGAGGTAGTTGCCTAACCAACTGTGCCCCCCAGGCACCCCAAAAGATAGAACTTTTGTTACACAATAAGGGCAAGGAAAAATTCGGCACTCCTACTAAACACATTTGATAACCCTTTGCCAATTTCCTGTGTCCACTTCCTTGGGAGAAAATTTATGTGCAATAACGTTCACCATTTTTAAGCAGTTTCATGTTTTGACAAATATATATGGTAATGTAACAACTACCATAATCATATTATGAAACATTTCCACATCTTCCCAAAAAGTTTCCCCAAGCCCTTTTTCAATCAAACCTCTCCTCCTACCCTCTGGCCTCGGCAACAACTATGTGCTTTCTATCACTGTCTTTCCTAGAATTTCCTATAAACACAATCATACACTATGTAGTTTTTTGTGTCTGACTTCTTTTGTTTAGCGTAACACTTTTGAGATTCACTCGTACTGTTGCCCAGTAGCAGTAGTTGGTTCCTTTTCACTGCTGAGTAGTATTCCATTGTATGGCGACTTCACACTTAGTTTCTCCACTCACCAGGTGCTAGACATTTGGATTGTTTCCAGTTTGGGTGTCTTGTCAATAACACCGCTATGAACATTCTATACAAGTCTTTATACGGACAAATGCTTTCTTCTCTCTTGGGCAAATACCCAGGAATGCAATTGCTGGATCATATAGTAAATCTATGCTTAACTTAATAAGAACCTCCAGGGGTGCCTGGGTGGCTCAGTCGTTGGGCGTCTGCCTTCGGCTCAGGGCGTGATCCCACGGTCCTGGGATCGAGCCCCACATCAGGCTCCTCCGCTGGGAGCCTGCTTCTTCCTCTCCCACTCCCCCTGCCTGTGTTCCCTCTCTCTCTGGCTATTTCTCTCTCTGGTAAATAAATAAATAAAATCTTAAAAAAAAAAAAAAGAACCTCCAAACTGCTTTCTGAAGTGGCTGGGCCATTTTGCATTCCCACCAGCAGTGCATAAGAGTTCCAGTTGTTCCACATTCTGCCAACACGTGGCATTGTTAGTCTTCAATTTTAGTCATCTCATTGTGGTTTTAATTTGCATTTTCTCAATGACTAATAATGCTATTTGCCACATATCTATAACCTTTGATGAAGTGCCTTGTGTGCCACCCAACTATATTATTTGGTGAAGTGTCTGTTGGAATATTTTGCCAACTTTTTATTGGGTTTTTGTCTTCCTATAAGTGAGTTGTAAGAGTTCTTTACATATTATGTGTATGGACAGATGTCACACAAACATCTTCCTTCAGTCTGTGACTCCACATCTCATTTTATTATCCGTGTCATTTGAAGAGGAAACATTTTTTTAAAGATTTATTTATTGGGGCACCTGGGTGGCTCAGTCAGTTAAGTGTCTGCCTTTGGCTCAGGTCATGATCCCGGGGTCTTGGGATCGAGCCCCTCGTCGGGCTCCCTGATCAGCAGGGAGTCTGCTTCTCCTTTTCCCTGTGTCCCTCCTCCCTCCTTGTGTTTTCTCTCTCTCAAATAAATAAATTATTTATTTATTTGAGAGAGAGAGCATGAGCAGGGAGAGGGGCAGAGGGAGAGAAAGAAGTCCATGCAGACTCTCTGCTGAGCACAAAGCCCTGCTCAGGGCTCTATCTCACAACCTGGAGACCATGACCTGAAGCAAAACCAGAAGTCCCACGTTCAACCCACTGTGGCACCCAGGAGCCCCTGAAAACATTTTTAATCTTATTGAAGTCCAATCTGTTAATTATTTTCTTTTAGAGTCCATGCCATCTTGTATAATCAAGAAATCTTTTCCTAACTCAGTCACTAGGATTTTCTCCTGTGTTTGTTCTAGATTTTCAGCCCTTTTTTTTTTTTTTTTTTTTTTTTTACATAGGAAACATTTCCTCATCTCCTATTTTCTGGAAGATTTTGTGTAGAATTGACAATATTTTCTCCTTAGATGTTAGGCAGAATTTACTAGTGAAGCCATTTGGGCCTAGAGTTTTGTTTTGGTTTGGTTTTGTAGGAAAGCTTTAAAACAAACAAAACAAAACAACAACAAAAAAAAACAAAACTAAACTGAAATCCATACTTTATTCAGAATTCCTAGTTTTAACTTAATGCCCTTTTTCTGTTCAAGAATCTTGTCCAGGTGACCACATTACATTTAGTCATCATGTCTCCTTAGGCGCTTCTTGGCTGTGATGATTTCTCAGACTTTCCTTGTTTTTGATGACCTTGACAGTTTTGAGAAGTACTGGTCAGATATATATGTGTGTGTGTGTGTGTGTGTGTGTGTGTGTGTGTGTGCTTTTTAAAATTAAGTAGGCTCCTCACTCAACATGGAGCCAACATGGGGTTTGAACTCACAACCCTGAGATCGAGACCTGAGCAGTGATCAAGAGTCGGACACCTATTTGACTGAGCTAGTCAGGCACCCCCCGGACAGATATTTTGCAGAATGTCCCTCAACTGGGATTTACCTGATGATCTGATCTTATGGATTTTGGGGGGGTAGACCACATATATATCAGTTTTGGCCATGATTATCCATGATTTAAGTTCCCCTAATAGAAAGACAAAGACTCAAAATGCAGTAAAAATGAGAGTCAAACTATAGGTTGCTCACAGGAAACTCACCTAAAATGAAATGATCTCAAAAGGTTAAAAATTAATGGGATGGCAAATTCAAATACAAAATGAAAAAGGCTAATATTAAACAAAGCAGAAACCCTCATTCAATGTCAAAGATGCTGTCCTTTAGGCTGTATTGAAAACTGACCTCTCTGCCCTGTGAGGCTAGAGCTGTTGGGGGAGGGAAGGATCTCAGGGGAACCTGCTAGAAAGGCTCCAGGCAGGACTGCCAGGGACCCAGGTCACCAGAGTATCTAGGACAGACTGCAACTTTCCCATGCCCCCAGGCCACAGATGATTAGAGTGGCATCTTACCAACTCTGGGGAACGTGGACACTGAAGAGATCCTCTCCCATTCTTCTCTGTGACTTCAATCACCTCTGGTGGCCCAGAGAGAGCCGGCTGGGTTAGAGGCTGGAGAGACTCTGTGGGGAGGCTTTGTCGGGCCTCGCTCACCATGCACGTCAGTCATGTCACCTCTCTCTAGACCTCAGTCTCCTTAACTGCAAAAAGAGTTTGGACCTTCTGACTGCCAAGTTTCACGTTAGCACTAAATCAAGGTTCTTCCTGCTCTTTTTCGTTCCCCTCTTCTGTTGCTATTTTAAAATTTTCGTTTCAACTGATGTTATTGGTCATGTGCTGAATCCATCAGGCTTGGGAGGTGTGGGCAGTCCAAGTCCCCCTGCCCTGGGGACACCGTGAGCCCACACTGCCCATCTGGTCAGCAGAGGGCACTGCAGGGGATGCCCCAGAGGGCTGCCCCCTACCATTCCCATTCTCCTCAGGGTGCACTAAGAGGGGAGGGCTGGGGTGTCCTCTTCTCATGCCCCCCCCCTCACAGGAGAACCCCTTCTAACTCTGGCTCTACCCAGACTTCTTAGAGCCATGAACAAGGGGCTTGACCACTTCAGCCCTCAGTTCCTCTATCTGAAAAAGAACCTTACTGTTCCCTACCTTAGTTATATAAAGAAAATTCCAGATAAAGTTACTTTAAGATATAAAATTACTTTAAAAATTTTTTTTTTAGCAAAGAAAGCTCTTCTGTAAATGTAACCCATGTTAATTTGAAGCAAATCCTCCTATTTCTACATGAAGTAACTACTGAGGTACAGGAAAGTTAACTGTCTTGCCCGAGGTATTGCACAGCAAATTAGAAAAAGAAAACCCACCTTCTTCTATGTCCCAGCCACTTACACACTGCCATCTCTTACTGATAATGTTTATTTAGGTGTGCAATAGTGGTCTTGATTTTTTATCTATAAGAGATACATAAAGAAATATTTACATACAATGACATTTTATGATGTTGGGGATTTGCTTTAGAATACTATAGAGAGGAAGAAAAAAATGGGGGAGGAGTAGGGGACCTTTTTTCAGCTGGTCCCCTGACTTGAACTGGATGTCTACCAGATCATCCTGAACACCCATAAAATCAGCCTGAGACGCAGGAAGATACATCTGGATCTCTACAAACGAACATCTCCGGCGCTGAGTATTGAGGTACGAAGTGGGGAGCCGTGAATCTGTGCACAGATATCGGAAGATAAACGGAAGGGGGAGAGAGCCGCTGCGGTCGGGCGCCGGGAAGCAGTAGCCACCTACACTGGGGAGGTGGCCGGACTCGTGGACAGGCACCTGCGAGAAAGCAGACTAAGACCGTGAGCCTGGGAATACGCGTGCGACCAGACTGAAAACCGGCGCTCCGGAGCGTGCGCAAACCACACTGAAACAGGGAGGTCAGGAGTGCGCGGGAACCGGGGGCGGCTGGCGGTGTTAGAAGCACAAAGGACAGAGACGTGCGGGCCCTGGAAGTGAGGGCTGGGAGAGTGGCTGTGGGGCACACAACCCGGGACGCTGTGGGGTTTTTAGCAGCACCGACAGAAACAGAGTTAAAGAGGCCAGGAGAGCTCAGTGAAGAGCGGACTGCAATCTCTTTGTTCTGAGACAGAGGCTAGGATACAGCCACTGCTGCTCTGACTCTCAGAAGAGGCACAGAAAACTGCCAGGGAAAGCTGCCAGAAAAGAAAAGCCCAGAAATATCAGCTCACATTGTGCCAATCCCCATCCCTCCTCGCAGGGCACCAGGCAACTCTACCCAAACAGGGTTGCCTCAGTATCAGTGCGGCAGGCCCCTCCCCCAGAAGGCAGGCTGAAAAATCAAGAAGCCCACGTCCCTAAGGTCCCTATAAAACAAGTGCACACTGCCTGGGTCCTGGTCAATAATTTAGGCTCTGTGCATCCCCGCAACCTCTCCTCATCAGAATGACAAGGAGCAGGAATCCCCAGCAAAGAATGGAGACAGATTGTGGCCTCTGCCATAGAACTGATGGATATGGATATAACCAAATTGTCAGAAATGGAGTTCAGAGTAACAATGGTCAAGATGATGTGTAGGCTTGAAAAAAATATTAACGAAAATATTAACGAGAATATAGAATCTCTAAGGGTGGAAATGAGAGCAAATCTGGCAGAAATAAAAAATGCTATGAATCAAATGCAGTCTAAACTGGATGCTCTGACAACCAGGGTAAATGAGGCAGAAGAATGAATTAGTGAATTGGAAGATGGGAGGATAGAAAAAAGGAAAAAATGAGAACTTGGCTCAAAAAATCCAATCTCAAGAATGTAGATTACAGGAGATTACTGACTCAATGAAACGTTCCAATGTCAGAATCATCAGCAGCCCCGAGGGGGTGGAGAGAGAGAGAGGTCTAGAAGAGATATTTGAACAAATTGTAGCTGAGAACTTCCCTAGTCTGGCAAAGGAAACAAGCATTCGTGTCCAAGAGGCAGAGAGGACCCCTCCCAAGATCAATGAGAACAGACCGACACCACGTCACATAATAGTACAACTTGCAAATGTTAGATCCAAGGATACAATCTTGAAAGCGTCCAGGGGGAAGAGAATCCTCACTTACAGAGGGAGGAACATCAGAATAACGTCTGATCTGTCTACAGAGACCTGGCAAGCCAAGAAAGGTTGGCAAGACATATTCAGAGCACTAAGTGAGAAGAACATGCAGCCAAGGATCCTTTATCCATCAAGGCTGTCATTCAGAATTGATGGAGAGACAAGGACCTTCCAAGACTGGCAGAAACTGAAAGAATGTGTGACCACCAAGCCAGCCCTACAAGAAATATTAAGGGGGGTTCTATAAAAGTAAAAAGACCCCAAGAGTGATACAGAACAGAAATTTACAGTCTATAGAAACAAAGACTTCACAGGCAACATGACATCATTAAAATCATATCTCTCAATAATCAGTCTCAATGTGAATGGCCTAAATGCTCCATAACGCCACAGGGTAGCAGATTGGATAAAAAGACATGACCCATCCATTTGCTGTCTACAAGAGACTCATCTTGAAACTAAAGATACATCCAGACTGAAAGTGAAGGGATGGAGAACCATTTTTCATTCCAATGGACCTCAAAAGAAAGCTGGGGTAGCAATTCTCATATCAGACAGATTAGATCTTAAACTAAAGACTGTAATTAGAGATACAGAAGGACACTATATAATTCTTAAAGGTTGTATCCAATGAGTGGATATGACAATTATAAATATCTACACCCCCAACAGGGGAGCAGCAAGATACACAAGCCAACTCTTAACCAGAATAAAGAGACATATAGATAAAAATACGTGAATAGTAGGGGACCTCAACACTCCGCTCTCGGCAATAGATAGATCACCTAAGCAGAAAATCAACAAAGAAACAAGAACTTTGGATGCCATACTGGAACAGATGGACCTCATAGATATATATAGAACACTATACCCCAGAACCAAATAATACTCATTCTGTTCTAATGCCCATGGAACATTCTCAAGAATAGACCATGTTCTGGGTCACAAAACAGGTCTCAACCAATACCAAAAGACTGAAATTATCCCCTGCATATTCTCAGACCACAACGCTCTGAAATTGGAACTCAACCACAAGGAAAAATTTGGAAGAAACTCAAACACTTGGAGACTAAGAACCATCCTGCTCAAGAATGATTCGATAAACCAGGAAATCAAAAATCAATTTAAACAATTTATGGAGACCAACGAGAATGAAACCACAACAGTCCAAAACCTATGGGACACTGCAAAGGCAGTCCTAAGGGGGAAATACATAGCCAACCAAGCCTCACTCAAAAGAATAGAAAAATCTAAAATGCAGTTTTTATATTCTCACCTCAAGAAGCTGGAACAGTAACAGAGGGACAGGCCTAATCCACGCACGAGGAAGCAGTTGATCAAGATTAGAGCTGAAATCAATCAAGCAGAAACTAGAAGTACAGTAGAGCAGATCAACAGGACTAGAAGCTGGTTCTTTGAGAGAATCAATAAAATTGACAGACCACTGGCAAGACTTATCCAAAAGAAAAGAGAAAGGACCCAGATTATTAAAATTATGAATGAAAAAGGAGAGGTCACGACGAACACCATTGAAATTGGAAGGATTATTAGAAATTTTTATCAACAGCTATATGCCAATAAACTAAGCAATCTGGAAGAGATGGAATCCTTCCTGGAAACCTATAAACTACCAAGATTGAAACCGGAAGAAATTGATTCCTTAAACAGGCCAATTAATTATGAAGAAATTGAGTCAGTGATAAACAACCTTCCAAATAACAAAACTCCAGGCCCGGACGGTTTTCCTGGGGAATTCTACCAAACATTCAAAGAAGAAATAATACCTATTCTCCTAAAGCTATTTCAAAAAATAGAAACAGAAGGAAAGCTACCAAACTCATTCTATGAGGCCAATATTACCTTGATCCCCAAACCAGGCAAAGACCCCATCAAAAAGGAGAATTACAGACCGATTTCCCTAATGAATATGGACGCCAAAATCCTCAACAAGATACTTGCTAATAGAATCCAACAGTACATTAAAAGGATTATCCATCACGATCAAGTGGGATTCATACCTGGGATGCAAGCGTGGTTCAATATTCGCAAATCAATCAGCGTGATACATCATATCAACAAGAAAAGACTCAGGAACCATATGATCCTCTCAATCGATGCCGAAAAAGCATTTGACAAAATACAGCATCCTTTCCTGATTAAAACCCTTCAGAGTGTAGGAATAGAAGGTACATTTCTCAATCTCATAAAAGCCATCTATGAAAAGCCTACTGCAAATATTATTCTCAATGGGGAAAAGCTGGAAGCCTTTCCCTTAAGATCAGGAACTCGACAAGGATGCCCACTCTCGCCACTATTATTCAACATAGTACTAGAAGTCCTTGCAACAGCAATCAGACGACAAAAAGGGATCAAAGGTATTCAAATTGGCAAAGAAGAAGTCAAAATGTCTCTCTTTGCAGATGACATGATACTCTATATGGAAAACCCAAAAGAAGCCACTCCCAAACTATTAGAAGTTATAATTATCTCGGAATTAACTTAACCAGAGAGGTAAAGGACCTATATTCTAGAAACTACAGATCACTCTTGAAAGACATTGAAGAAGACACAAAAAGATGGAAAAACATTCCATGCTCATGGATTGGAAGAATAAACACAGTTAAAATGTCTATGCTACCCAGAGCAACCTACACTTTCAATGCTATCCCGATCAAAATACCAATGACATTGTTCGAAGAACTGGAACAAACAGCTCTTAAATTTGTGTGGAACCAGAAAAGGCCCCGAATTGCCAAGGAATTGTTAAAAAGGAAAAACAAAGCTGGGGGCATCACGTTGCCGGATTACAAATTGTACTACAAAGCTGTGATCACAAAGACAGCATGGTACTGGCACAAAAACAGACAAATAGACCAATGGAACAGAAGAGAGACTCCAGAAACGGACCCTCGGGTCTTTGTGCAACTAATCTTTGACAAAGCAGGAAAAAACATCCAGTGGAAAAAAGACAGTCTCTTCAATAAGTGGTGCTGGGAAAATTAGACAGCTACATGCAAAAGAATGAAACTTGACCACTCTCTCACATCATACACAAAGATAAACTCCAAATGGATGAAAGACCTCGATGTGAGACAAGAATCCGTCAAAATCCTAGAGGAGAACATAGGATGCATCCTCTTTGACATCGGCCACAGCAACTTCTTTCGTGATACATCTCCAAAGGCAAGAGAAACAAAAGAAAAAATGAACTTGTGGGACTTCATCAAGATAAAAAGCTTCTGCACAGCCAAGGAAACAGTCAAAAAAACTAAGAGGCAGCCCATGGAATGGGAGAAGATATTTGCAAATGACACTACAGATAAAAGACTGGTATCCAAGATCTATAAAGAACTTATCAAACTCAATACATGAGAAACAAATAATCAAACCAAGAAATGGGCAGAAGATATGAACAGACACTTTTCCAATGAAGACACACAAACCAGGCTAACAGACACATGAAAAAATGTTCAAAATCATTAGCCATCAGGGAAATTCAAATCAAAACCACCTTGAGATACCACCTTACGCCAGTTAGAATGGCAGAAATGGACAAGGCAAGAAACAACTAATGTTGGAGAGGATGTGGAGAAAGGAGAACCCTCTTACACTGTTGGTGGGAATGCAAGTTGGTACAGCCACTTTGGAAAAGTGTGGAGGTCCCTCAAAGTTAAAAATAGAGCTACCCCTTGGGGTGCCTGGGTGGCTCAGTCGTTAAGCCTCTGCCTTCAGCTCAGGGCGTGATCCCGGAGTCCTGGGATCGAGCCCCGCATCATACTCCCTGCTCTACTGGGAGCCTGCCTCTTCCTCTCCCACTCCCCCTGCTTGTGTTACCTCTCTCGCTGGATGTCTCACTCTCTGTCAAATAAATAAATAAAATCTTAAAAAAAAAAAAATAGAGCTACCCTATGACCCAGCAACTGCACTACTGGGTATTTACCCCAAAGATACGGACATAGTGAAGAGAAGGGCCAAATGCACCCCAACGTTCATAGCAGCATTGTCCACAATAGCTAAATTGTAGAAGGAGCCGAGATGCCCTTCACCAGATGAATGGATAAAGAAGAATGGTCCAGGGGCGCCTGGGTGGCACAGCGGTTAAGCGTCTGCCTTCGGCTCAGGGCGTGATCCCGGCGTTATGGGATTGAGCCCCACATCAGGCTCCTCTGCTATGAGCCTGCTTCTTCCTCTCCCACTCCCCCTGCTTGTTCCCTCTCTCGCTGGCTGTCTCTATCTCTGTCAAATAAATAAATAAAATCTTTAAAAAAAAAAAAAAAAAAAAAGAAGAAGAATGGTCCATATATACAATGGAATATTACTCAGCCATCAGAAAGAACGATTACCCAACATTTGCAGCAACATGGATGGGACTGGAGGAGATAATGCTAAGTGAAATAAGTCAAGCAGAGAAAGACAATTATCATATGGTTTCACTCATTTATGGAACATAAGAAATAGCAGGGAGATCAGTAGGAGAAGGAAGGGAAGAATGAAGGGGGGGTAAACAGAAGAGGGAATGAACCACTAGAGACTATGGACTCTGGGAAACAAACTGAGGGCTTCAGAGGGGAGAGGGGTGAGGGATTGGGACAGCCCAGTGATGGGTATTAAGGAGGGCACATATTGCATGGAGCACTGGGTGTTATACGCAAATAATGAATCATGGAACACTATGTCAAAAACTAAGGATGTACTGTATTTGACTAACATAACATAATAAAAACTTTTTAAAAAAGAAAAAAATTAAAAAGAAGAAAAGAATACTTGAGAAATATGGGGGATGAAACAAAGCTGGCTGTGGGGTGAAAACTGTTGAAGGTGGGGGATGGGCCTTTGAGGGTTCCTTATCTTATTGTCTCTACTACTGGCTCCTACTACGAGGCTTGACATCTTTTGTCACTAAACAATAAGGTGATCTTTTCTTTCCCTCTTCTTCCACATGCTAATCTCCGACAGATTTTCCCTCCAACACATTTGATCGCGTTTTCTGATAACAACTAATCTCAGTCTGTAATCCAAGCACTGAAGTCATAAAAAGACTGGGGGAAGGAGGGAGAGAAATGAAATTCATTGGAGATTGCAAAGTGGCAACAAGAGCACCTGACAGGCGACACCCATCACCTCCTGAGTCCTAGGAGAATAAAAACAATGAACATAAGGGTTCATTATGCTTTTTCCCCCACGTGGTGTAGGAGGTAGGGTCCAAGGTGCCAGGGCTTTCCGGGAGGGCTGTGAGCACAGTTGGAGTTTCACTGGTACTTGGAACTTTGCTACTGGGACCTCGCCCTGATGACTGAACAGCACACATGTCTGCCAGTCTATCACAGAGAACTTGCCCAGCTAAGCCCAAGGCAAGCAAACTCAGAGTGCCTATTCGCCCCAGAAAAGGTTCAAAGACAACTCCCCCCCCCCAGGAGGAAATAGCACAAAAGGCATGTTGGCTTTCTTCCCAACTGCAAAATCTGTGGACCCCAGTGAGGCTGACAGAAGAAGACAAGTATGGGTCAAGAGAAGAAGAGAAAAAAAATGAAAGATGGCGAAACTCTTGCAAGCCAGAAGGAGAGGTTGCCAAGATACTGTTGGGCTGAGCAAGACCATCAAGTTCTAGACCAAGCGTAAGAGAACAAAAGGGCTGCCCACAAAAAGATTTCCAACTTTGGTATGGAAAAGTAAAGGTAACTGACATACAACAAATTTACAGGTAAAAATATGTTACAATTAATATCCTTAGTAGAGAGTTCCTACAAATGAATGAGAAAAAAGACTATCATCCTGATAGAAAAATCGGCAATGGACATGAACAGGTAATTCAGGAAATAAAAATTGTCAGTGATGTAAGAAAAGATGCTCAACCTCATTAGTAACCGAAGAAATGCAATATAAAATAGCAACCGGTGGGGCGCCTGGGTGGCACAGCGGTTGTGGGATCGAGCCCCGCATCGGGCTCCTCCACTATGAGCCTGCTTCTTCCTCTCCCACTCCCCCTGCTTGTGTTCCCTCTCTCGCTGGCTGTCTCTATCTCTGTCGAATAAATAAATAAAATCTTTTAA